>NC_139616.1:52466264-52801264 GCF_964270895.1 Podarcis filfolensis
CAATACATAATCATTTTTCTTTGTGATGATGCACTTCCTGTTCTTGAAGGAAACGTCAATGTTCCGCTCATTCAGCTGTCCAACGCTGAGCAGATTATGTTTGGCATCTGGCACGTAAAGCACATTCTGTATCGATAAGTCCAAACTGTGAAGAACAACAGTTCCGTAGCCTTTACTGGGAATTGTGTGGTCATCCGCCTGGTGAATCGCACCTTCCTGCGGTGTAAAAGACACAAACAGTCTCTTATCGTTGCACATGTGGTGGGTCGCCGCTGAATCAACAACGAAGAAAGATCTAGACGTCTTCTGGACCTCTGCAACCTTTGGAGTGAAGCGTGAAACCATAGCCTTGTGCTGCGTTGTCCTTGACACCGGACCTTTGCCTTTGCCTCGGCCTTTTCCGCGCGATGAGCTTTCGCTGCGCTGCTCTGTCTTGGCCCTGGGATATCTGCATTCCCTCTTCATATGGCCTAGACGTCCACACGAGTAGCATTTCACTGCCTTCAAAGCTTTGGCGCCATCTGGTGGTTCCACTGCACTATGGGACGACGTCTGTGAAGACTCCCCCTTGCCCATGCAGCTAGCACCCCGGCGATCTGCTTCATTTAAAATCACGGCAGTAACATAATCCACTGTTAGCTGAGCTGTTGGTTGCACAGCAATCTGGGTTGCAACAGACTCCCAACCTGAACCCAAAGATTGTAGTATCATGAAAGAATACACAGCCTCTGGAAAGTTGAGTCCTCTCTGTTGCAGCTCATGTCTCAGATTTTGCATCTCCATCAGATGTAAACGCACATCTCCACCTTCAGCAAGAGCAATATTATGCAGCTTGTTGAAGTAAAACATAGTGGATCCAGCTTCTGTCCTTAAGTGAGCCTCTCTCAAAGCGTCCCAAATTTCTCTGGCTGAGGTCTTATCACGCAACAGACAGAGCTCTTCCGGGGATACTATCAATGTAAGAGTTCCCCTTGCTTTGGAATCCTTAGCTGCCCATACATCTGTAACTGGAGCTGGGGGGTTGTCTGTAATCACCTCAAACAAACCCTCTTTCCGCAGAATTGCCTCTGCATACAGAACCCAGTCCGCGTAATTCTTCTTATTGAGCTTTGGAATCCCACAAGCATCCTGAAGGGCCATCATGACTCTGGCATTAGCCTTCAGCGTCATATATGCTGCTTTAAATCTTGCTGCGTCACTGCTGCAGCTGCCTTATTCCAAAAGCGCACTTAAAAGTTACTTTCGATTTCCCCAGCATAGTAACTTGTGCCTGGGAGCCTTTTGCCTCTTCCCAGCAAAACGGCTTTAAAGTTAAAAGTCCAGCCATAAGGCCATTAACTAGAAGCTGGCAGGCTGCCCGGAGCAGTAGCACATACCTCATCAATCATCTTGACACGCAGAGCAGATTCTGATCCGATCTGTCCCTCTGCATTCCGATCCCTTGCCGGCACTCCGATTCGACTTCTGGAGCCCATAACCATGTGTTAGTTTAAAGCAGAGTCCCGTGCACAGCAGAAGGATGAGGAGTACGTGCTGCATACTCTATATTGCTTTATTTAAAGTTCAAAGCGATTATATTACAGAAAGACATCTTGCCTCTGCCGGAGCAGAGAAATGCATCCTCTCTCCTCGACAGCTCGGAGAGAATCACCAAAGTGAAACTGCAAAGAACAGTGAAAAACAGGAAACCAGTGTACGTCACATCCAGTCTCCCTTTCCCGTGAGAAACTCCAACAGTACAGACTGTGGAATGTAAACACCTGTCTCGTGACAAACCCTTTCGCTGCACAGTGAAGGAAAGCAGAAACCAACACTATCCACATCAGATCAGTGTCTCCACCTGTGTTTTGTGTGAAGAGACATGCACTACTCAATCAGGAAATTTTACTGGGATGGAAACAGTAAGAATAAAGCACAATAATAAAACCTTTCGTATTGTACAATATAATAATATGAAGTGAAACAATATTTTTAAAATATGCAAACAGATGTGAACAGAAGAGAGAGAATAAGCAGAAGGTGAGAGACAATGAAGTACTGAATGCCTGGGAATGACATGTCCAAGACTAACTAAGGGAACAATCCCTGTGACATTGTTCTGCAAAAGCCCCACAAAGTCCGAGTTTTGTGTCACTGAACATCCCAGTGGATTGTGCCCAACAGCCACCAACATAAAGAACACAAAATAGCTGGCAACTTCCAGTGACTGCTGGAATAATATTTTCATCATACTGAAACGCAAATCTTATTACTGTAGTATCCTGTCACACAATGATAGGATATCCTTTTAATCTGAAGGAACAGTGGAAAGGGGGGAAATGAAGTGTTCCTTACGCAGGTTCGCCAATTGACATCTGTGTGGGCACGTCTGTGAATGAGGGACTGTCATGAAAGAGGAAGACCTGAGAAACCATCTCTCCAATGACAAAGTCACCCGGCTGATAAAATTTGTGAGGTATAGGCAGAGGATCATCATCTAGGATGCAACCGATGGGCTGATTCTTGCAGACAGTGTAAGGAAACATGACAAACAGCAGCACTATTGCGACTAGGATCCTGATGACCCAACAGCCCCTCAGGTTGGATCTTGCCATGTTTCCATTGGAGACAGTCTCAGTTTTGTTTCAGTCTTTTGTGAATGGCAGATGAACCTGATGGTACATTATTTCGAAGCTTGGCCTGTGAGATTCCCAAATGTGTGTGTCCATTTCAAACTGGCAGAAATGTTTCCTCCTCACACATCCCCCCCACCCCAAATGGAAGCAGCAGGATGATGGAAATAATTGGAAAAGAGCACAGGATAAGGATGTATCTATAGGGTTAGGCAAGTATCCGTCAATACCTCCTTTTAGAGATGAAGCTTTTTATACTCAGAAACAAGGAACTGGAGATGGAAGAAATGAGGAAATAACTGAATTTCTCAGTTTATAATTCTTTCGTTTTAAATCATGGAAGAATGAAATGGTGAAACACCCTAAAATATTAAAAGGCTAACAGAAAATAAAATACAATCCAAAGTTGAAATGATCAAAGCTGAAATGGTTTTCTAACCTGGTTTTGAACAACATGTGTGGTTTTATAACACCTTTTAGAAGCTGTTATTCCAGCAATGTTTACAGTTGTTGGAGAGATAATCATCTCCCCAATGCATTGTTGGTCTATCTGGCTTTGCCACAACATGATGAAACAGCCAGGATATTTCCCCAACACCTGCTCCTGCTTTAGGCTACTTCTGGCCACCGGCCAGGTCTGACAAAATCATTTTTATTTCACATAACAAATATGGGCAAGGTATGCATTAGTTGCATGAAGAATGGGCCACTGCAGCACACTCCATGTGGAGCTGCCTCTGAAGAGTATGTGGAAGAAAATGCAACTGCTAGAATATTGTGGCGCCAGATATTAGATTCTGTGGCCTGATATTTGCTTCAGTTTCACTGGCTTCTAATCACCTTCAAAGCCTTAAATTGCTGGGGTTCAGATTATATTAACATTCTTACTATTTTGGGAAACATTATGTCCCCTATGAAAATATATTCAGCAATTTTAGGTGTTGTGTTGGGAAAATATGTTAACGGTAGTTTGAGGAATACCTGGTACTTTTAAAGAGAGATGGCAGATGGTTTTCATCACTTCAAAAACTTTGCTGCTTCTCCAAGCAATGGCAGAATTGCAGAGAGGAACTCACTCCTGTTCCTCATTTGCCATGCAATAGTCCAGAGGAAATGATGTTACATTAGGGCTGTCATGCTTCCGGATTTCGCCGGACATTACTGGGATTTCAAAAGTGGAATTGACGTCTGGGGGAAATTTCCAAAAAACAGTGCTTTGTCCTGGATCCTAGAGAAGTCAATTGAAAAGCTCAACAATTTGGGGCATTTCCTAAAAAAGAGCTCATTTTTTGGGGGGGTGTCCTGGTCTTTACTTTTTGAAATATGGCAACCTTATGCTATACTATGGTTGTGGGAATTGGAGCTTCCCATGTTCTCAAGGTCTCCACAAAGTGATGGTTTGTGCCCATTGATACTTTTAAGCCTGAGGACCAAGTGGTCAGTGGTAGATCGAACAATAGACAAATCCAATTGGTTTTGGTTTTGATTACATAGAATCAAAGGGTTTAGATTTGGAAGCAAGACTGAGGGCCGTCTAGCCCAACCTCCAGCAATGCAGGAATATCAACTAAAGCATCCACGACAGATGGCCATCCAACCTCTGCTTTAAAAGCTCCAAAGGAGGAGAGGAAGTCTGTTCCACTGTCACACAGAGCTTACTGCCAAAATTTATTCCTGATATGTGGTCAGAATCTCCTTTCTTGCAGCTTGAGTCCATTGGTTCAGGTTCTAGCCCCCAGAGAAAACAAGGTTGCTTCATCTTCCATGTGAGAGCCCTTTAGATATTTGAAGTTGGCTATCGTGTCTTCTCTCAGTCTCCTCTTTTCTAAGCTAAACTTCCATTCCTCATAAGGCTTGGTTTCCAGGCCCTTGGTCATCTTGGCTGCCCTCCTCTGCACACCTTCCAGCTTGTCAACATCCTTCTTAAACTGTGGTGCCCAGAACTGGACACAGTATTCCAGGTGTGGTCTGACCAAGGCAGAATAGAGTGGGACTATGACTTCCCTTGGTCAGGATGGTGTGCTTCTGTTGATGCAACCTAGAAAAGCATTAGCGCTTTTTTTGCTGCTACGTCACACGGTGGACTCATGTTAAGTTTGCAGACCAATAAGACCCCTGGATCATTTTCACATGTACTAGTGAGCACTCTTTGGGTTTGGTCAGTCATCATCTAGTCCATATTTTACCAGCTTATAGGAAAGAATATTATGGGGGACTAGATACGCTACGTCCACAGCATTCCCTGATCCACCAAGCTTGCAACTCTATTAAAAAAAAAGAAAGAGATTTGTCTGGCATGACTAGTTTTTGAGAAAGCCATGCTGGGTCTTAATAATCACAGCATCCTTTTCTAAGTGCTCCCAGATCAATTACCTGTTCTAGAGTCTTTCCTGGTATCAACATCAAACTGACTATTCGTTCATTATTTGAGTCTTCTTTCTTCCCCCTTTTGAAGAAGGAGACATTTGCTCACCTCCAGCCCACAGAAACCTCACCTGTTCTCTAAGAATTCTCAAAGATCATAGACAAAGGCTCTGAAATTACATCTGTAAGCTCCTTTAGTGCCCTTCTGTGCAGCTCATCAGGTCCTGGAGATTTACATTCATTGAAAGTAGCTAGTTGTTCCCTTACAACCTCTTTTCCTGTCTTGGCTTTCAGCTCCCTCCTTACATCACTTATTATGTTATCATGAGGTTGGGCACTGCTTTCCTTTTGGGTAAAGACAGAGACAAAGTAAATGTCAAGCAGTTCTGCCTCCTCTCTGTCACCCAATAGAATTTCTTCATCTTCTCCACCCAGAGACCTCCCACTTGCTTGTTCTTCCTCTTGCTTCAGACATAGCCAAAGACACATTTATTATTATTTCATTTATCATCATTTTTAACCTCTCTTCATCTAGTTATGAGAGTTTGTTGTTTTCTATGGCAGCCTTACTGGCATTTTATGGAGCCTTTCCCTCCGGTGAATTGATGCCAATCCGCAAGACGTCTCTTGCAGAGCGCTGCTTTTTGGAGATGTGGTGATCACTCCACAGGGGTGCAATTGCATTGGAGGCAGACTGAGGCCAACCAAAGGGGCTTGGGAGCTACTGTTGAGTTGGCCAGTTGCCTCCATCCCTGTCTTTCTTTGGTGGTGACCATTAAGGGATATGTTGACTCAGCCCATGGGCAATGGCCCCTTCTTAATTCATATGGATTGGTCCCCACTTACACAGTACTGTCTTGTCTGTACTTAGGAGGGCCTGGTTGGCCATGGACAGCAACCTGAGATCTTGCAGCAGGCATTCATTCTGAACTGGGGCAGCAACAGTTGCCGCTCAGGCCAGGTTTTCTGGCCAAGGTATTCAAGCCATTGCCTTTGGCAGTCAGCAGCCTTCAAGAGTTATACTTGCTTATATGTTCTATGGCTTTTAATGGTTTTCTTCACTTCAGCTGATCTGCTGGGGCTGCTGAACCTTGCCATTATCCTATTCTTTGGCCATTCAGTTTTGTTTTGGGCCCACAAGCAAGCATGCCTTTGGGACGCAGTTGTAGTTCCCTGTCCCTGAAGTAGTAGTAGTGATTATTATTATTTATATGTCACCCATCTGACTGGGTTTCTCCAGCCACTCTGGGCAGCTTCCAGCAAGTGAAAGCATCAACTGATGCTTTTTTGGTCAGACCTTTTGGAAAAGTGGGTCTGACAGGGGCCCCATCGCCCTAATAAGGCTGCGGGAAGGAAGATCATGCATAGGATTAAAACTTGTGTTCCAGGAGATGGGAGTGCATACATTCCCCAAAGCTGCATTAAGTTTGGGGTTATATTATGTTGTTCACCTGTCTGTAGAGGATGACATTATTTTTCTGGAGGCTCTGCAAAGAGCTCTTTTTGAGCTTTTGTATCTTTGTGGGTGGAGGAGAACAAGCAGAAGCTGATCACCTCCTGTGGTGTTTGGTCCAGGTGGGTGAGTTTTGGATATTTGGGAAATATCTAACATCAGGCTGCCCAGATTGGTGTTTGGGCCTGTCAGGGACATCGGGGTGAATATTTCCCAATGGGGCCACAGTGCACATGTCAGGTTCATCCATCCCAGGAGCACACAGTGGGGGGAGGAGTTTCCTCAGGCCTTGCTGCAGGATCACAGCATGCAGCTGCCAGCTGGCGCAGGAGATGGGAGAGTTGGGATCCTCTTTGGCTTTGGTTAATTTGGTTGAATGATTCTGATTGCACATTCTACAGTTGTTTTATTTTAATCAATGAAACCTGGAACCCATCCTTCTTGTCTCAAGTTTTCTTGGGTATGTTGGCAATTTTTATAAATATAGTTTATATTGGTGGCAGGGGGCGTGAGAGATGTACCACTCAAGCACACCACTTTGGTTTCTCTTAAGCTTGCTGTGATTTATCTATTTGGCCAAGCCTTTGGTAGGTAAGTAATTATCATGATCACCATCATCATTAAAATTTGCATGCCACCTTTCATTCGTAGCTCTCAGGGCAGTTCACAACATAAAAATGCAAGATAAGAAACACAGAATACACAATAAAACCAAGAACAAAAGCAAACCCATAACGCCCTTCTCCCCACCCCCTCCCATGACACACTATTTTATTCTATTGTATTTACATGTTACATGTTTCAGTGGTTAATGCTCAGACTGTTGACGTGAGCGAAGGCTGTGGGTGTGGTTGCATGTGTGGGCATAGGGGGATCCATTGAGAACCTTGTTGAGGAAACCCCAACTATTTTAATGTAGATTAAATGGAATGAAGAGAGGCAAGTGTCAGGGATGAGAGGCTCAGGCACAGAGAGCCAGTTTTTGATGGGAAGAGACTTTCCTTTTTTCTTTTCACTTGAGCTAAATCAAACTAAATATGGAAATCAGCAAAGCCCATTGCTATCTCAGTTCAGCAAGGGAGCACCACAACTGGAAAGAGTTTTAACTTGCACAGTTAGTATCCCTTTGAGGAAGATTATACACTGTACGTTAAAGGGATAAAGCTTTATTTCATACATGAAAACATATGAAAAAAGGGGGGGGGGAGTAAGACCCAGGTAACTACCGACCAGTGAGCTTGACATCGATACCAGGGAAGGTCCTAGTACAAAGAATTCGACAGTCAGTCTGTGAGCATTTAGAAAAGGATGCTGTGATTACTAAGACCCAGCATGGATTTCTCAAAAATAAGTCATGCCAGACCAATCTCATTTCTTTATTGAAGGAATTAGAAACTTGGTGAATCAGGGAAATGCTGTGGACATAGCGCATCTTAATTTCAGTAAGGCTCTTGACGAAGTCCCCCATGTTATTCTCACGAGGAAGCTGGTAAAATGTGGGTTGAATGAGGTAACTGTTAGGTGGATTTGTAGCAGGTTGACTGACCGAACCCAAACCCAACTCATTAATGGTTCCTCGTCATCCTAGAAAAAAAGTGATAAGTGGGTTGCCACAGGGTTCTGTCCTGGGCCCGTTGTTGTTCAATGTCTTTATAAATGACTTGGATGAAGGAATTGAAGGGATGCTCATCAGATTTGCAGATGACACCAAGCTGGGAGGGGTAGCTAATGCCACAGAGGACAGAATCAGAATTCAAAATAACCTGAACAGATTGGAGAACTCAGCACAAGCTAACAAGATGAATTTCAATATTGACAAATGTCAGGTTCTGCATTTAGGCACGAAGAACCAGTTGCACAAATATAGGATGGGGAACACCTGGCTTACTAGCACTACATGTGAAAAGGATCTACGAGTCTTGGTGAACCTCAAGCTTCACATGAAGCCACAAAAATTTATAAGCTTAAATTCTTTACTTTTCTCTCCTTGTCAAATGTTCCTTGTTGTTCAGCTCAGGTCTTAAGATAATGATGTAGCATTTGGGGAAAAAAATGCAACCCAGCAATCCAGCACTGGAGCATAAGATAGAGAAGATCTCCACAGCCACCATGTATTTCCCTTTGGTGCTCAGGTATGTTGGAATAAAGGACAACCAAACACTGCAAAACACCAACATGCTGAAAGTGATGAACTTGGCTTCATTGAAACTGTCAGGCAACTTCCTGGCAAAGTAAGCCACTGTGAAACTGGCAATGCCCAGGAAGCCCATGTATCCCAAGACACAGTAAAACATGGAGGCTGATCCCTCATTACATTGCACGATGATTTCCTCTTTCAGGGAGTTCATGTCCTCATCTGGGAACGGAGGAGAAGTAATCAGCCAAACCATGCAAATGTTTGCTTGAATAAATAAACCAGAAAGGACAATTGAATTGGCCAGTCCTTTCCCCACCCATTGTCTCATTCTGGATCCTGGTTTTGTGGCCATGAATGCCAGAACCACCGTGATGGTTTTTGCCAAAACAGAGGAAAGGGACAGAGAGAAGATCATGCCAAAAGCTGTTTGTCGGAGAAGGCAGGTTGCCTTTCCAGGCTGTCCAATGAAGAGGAAGGAGCAGAGGAAGCAAAGCAGGAGGGAAATGAGGAGAACGTAGGTGAGGGTCCGGTTGTTGGCTTTGACTATGGGAGTGTCCCTGTGCTTCATGAAAATCCCAAGTACTGAGGTTGTAATCAAAGAGAAAGAAACAACCAAGATGGCCAGAGTGATGGCTAGAGGTTCTTTGTAAGAGAGGTAGCTGGACACCTTGGGAATGCACTGATTTTGGTCACTATTTGGGTATTCCTCTTCCGGACATTTGACACAGGCAGCCATGTCTGAAAAGAAGAAAGCGCTATTAAAACATTTCAAGACTTAACTGAATTTGAACACCGTAAAATGGTCACATGTAGGACTGAGACTAATGTATTCAGATTTGAATACATCCATGAATTTTCCAGACCAGATTTGACAAGACATTGTCTAAGATTCTCCCCATCTGATGTGGGAAGAACAAATTGCCATAAGCAGAAATAGAAGCAGTAACACAATCACAAAAAAGAGCAAGTTTTGTTGTTGTTTCTATTTGAAAGCTACTTCGTCCCCAGCAGGGGATGGTCCTGCAAAATTTATATTAATAGTTGCTCCCAGACTTTGATGGTTCCTTCCTAAGAAGTTAGAATGGCTCCCTCCTAATCGCTCTGCTGGGGGGGGGGTGAATACTTTTCTATTCTTACAAGCCTTTGGGAAATGACAGGGTTTTTTTTCCTTTTTAACAAATTGCTTTTAATAGTGCTGTGCTGTTTTGTTTTTATTATCTGTGTTTTAATAGAATTGCAGTTCAATTATTTGCAATGATTTTTTAAAATATGTTTTTAGCTCTAAAAATATGTTTTTAGCATTTTATCTGTCTTATTTTCATTTGTGTAAACTGCCTTTAGTTTTGATCTGGGAAAGAGGAGGGATATAAATAATAAATAATTAAAATCATAATAAATCAAAGAAAACAGCAAAGAGCCTGTTTGCTCCTCCAAATGGCTAAAAGTTTAAATATATAAATAGAATTACCTCATGAATCTATGAAGAATTTGAAGGGTTCCCTCCTGTATTTCATAATAGCTGCCATGGTTCCTGATGTTCTGATTCCAAAGGTTGTGGATGAAACTAAAATATGCATTTGTCTCATGTGACTTTGGCCTGATCCATGAAGATGGCTTGGTCAGCCCTCCTGCTCAGTCCATTACTCTAAGGAATTTTTGTAATGCCTACCCATACAGATTAGCAGTTACAATTCTGATTTCATAGCCCTATCTGTTGGAGTGCTTGGGAGAATTAAGAATGACCGCTCCCCGCTTAAAACGGGGGGCGCCCTTTGTGTGGACGCGCACAGCCCCTAGATCTGGAGCGGCTCCAACAGCATAGGCTTGTTTTGCCTTCCCTCAGGTGGGATAACTGGAGGTCTCCGCCTACCTCAGTCAGTTGTCCAATCCCACCTGGGGGAAGCGTTGCCAAGGAGACCAGGCCAGGTAGGGGAGGGATTACCTGCCCACACAATAGAGGGAGGATCTTACCTGGGAATCCTCACTTGGCTCCAGAGCTTCTCCCACCCTACCCACCCTCAGTTAATGTCTTATTTGCAGGTTAACTTTTCTTCACAGGTATGAGGGCGCTGCTACGTTAAGGTCGCTGTTAAAGGGCCGGAAAGGAATTTCCCTGCATTGGCAGGTTTCGCCTTTCCCGTAGCAAAACGTCACAACTTTGGCGGTATCAGGCCTTGGGCGGAATCCTTTAGTCCATCTTCCTCTTTGTGGTGGCGATACCAGGGTTCCCCGTTAAAGGGGTTTCTGAAGGGAGGCTTTGACCGTACGCCGAAAGGTCGTCATTGCTCTCCCCTGCGGCGGCGGCGTTACGGGGCCGGCTATCTCTGCTTGAACATATGTTCTCCAGAGCCGGCCCATCCCCCCCCCACACTGGATAACCCTGATGCTCCCTAGGTCCCCGGCTGGGGACTGGGGAGGGAGAACGCCCATTGCCTGAGCCAAGGTCTACCCACATTTGAAATTTAATAAAGTTGTGGCCAATTTAATCCCATAGCACGTTGTCATGAGTCGTTATTCCACATGACGGGGGGGACCGCGCGGGATCTGGGGACTCCGCCTGTCCACGCAATTCCCCATTGTAGAAAAGGAACATCTCAGAGGCAGTTTAGCTGTGTCACCAACAACAGTTTGCAGAAACTGGCAGCTAAAGACATCTAACTCCCCATGCTGCATAAAAAGCTTTGCTTTCTCATTCTGCACACCAAAGTGTTTTAAAAGCAGATGCCCAACAAGGCTAGATTATTTTTTTCTGCCCATTTCCCCAGTTACTATACATTATTCTCTTACCCATCTGGTGAGAGATCATCCCTTCAGGGCAAGGAGCACAATCATAGCAACAAAATTTCTCCCCTTCCTTCTTTTTCCTGCTGTAGCCAGGATAGCAGTAGTCATTGCACACAGAAAGGGGCACCACCTGTCCAAAAACATAAAACTGAGATCAACATCATTTGCCAACACACCTGGAAGAAGACCCAAGAGACTCCATCATGGTGGAAATGTCTATATTAGATATAAGGGCTGGCAATCCGATAAGCAAGTTATTTAAGTATAGGCAGGTGTTTTGAAGTACCATCTAGGAGTGAAGCACCTTCCAGCCCTAGGCATGTAACAGACACATTCTGCCACAACAAGAATCATCTCCCTTCTTGCTAAGCGAGTCTTACATCTGTGAACCCAACATACACACACAGCCCCCACTATTCAGCATTCACAATCCAGGACTAGGGAGTAGCCCCAAGGGACCCCCAAAGGCTGCGGAAGGTGACTCTAGAGTAGCCCTAGACAAATATTGCTTCAGGGTGCCTATCGATTAAGCACTTAAATTCCCTACCTGAATGTCAAAACAAAAAAGTAAATACACAAAAAGCCAATCAAAGACCCTTACAGTGTAGAGTAGGCAAAAGGGAGGGATCCCAATGGCCAATGGCAGCATCTCTTGGCAATTCCCACTCTGCCCCCATAAAGGGAGACCAGTAAGAAAAACCCACCCTGGAGAGAGAGGTAGGATGGGCACTGGAAATGATCAGGAGAAGATCGAGAGGATAGAGCTGCCCACCAAGATCCACACACACACACACAACCTCTGGGGAGAGACCAGCTGGTGTCTTCTCACAAGAATGGGGCGTATTTGTGGGTGGGGGGCAAATTTGCCCCCACTAGGAGCAGAGGAGCATTTTGGAGAAGGTGACCCATTTCAGTTCTGGCACTGCCCAGGTGCGCCCCATTGCCCTTCAAAGAGAACAGGGAAGGTGTTCAGGGTGCCTTCCAGTGCCACTTTTTCTAGAAAAACAGCACTTATCGTAGTACCTACACAGCTGGTTTACCAAGAAGGAAAGAATCTGTAGTTTAAAAACACAATGCTACTCAGAACAATTCAGCACCTGAAGGCAATAAGAAACCTAGATGCTAAAAATGGAACGATTACCGGTTATTTCATACATTCCAGCATCTGCAGCTTCATCTCACCTGGTTAAAACTTCTATGCCACTCGATTTGCTCATCATTAATTGTTAACTCTTTGCCTGAAGGATCCCGAGGAGCCAATCTTCCAACTTTTACTCTAACGAAAGAGCCGTTGGGGAAAGTGACCCAATTCGTAACATCAAAATCTGCAATCAGTTCTCCATTTTCATCAAAAGCTACACTCTCGCCAACGCTGTTGTTGAACAAGATGCTCCCTATATAGTTATGCAGCTTGAGTGAATGAGAAAATGAAAGACAATGGGAATAAAAGGTTAAAAGCTCTGCAATGAAATGGGCAAATGTCTAGCTTCCCTAACTCTGGATTGTTCCTGACCAAGGTTGTATCTGGTGCTGTCTTCTGAGGCTTCTTCTCCCACCCTGACCCTATTGGCTGCATCAATTGCATCAATTGGCTGCATCAATAGGAGTATAGCATCTAGATCAAGGGAAGTAATAGTGCCACTGTATTCTGCTCTGGTCAGACCTCACCTGGAGTACTGTGTCCAGTTCTGGGCACCACAGTTCAAGAAGGACACTGACAAACTGGAACGTGTCCAGAGGAGGGCAACCAAAATGGTCAAAGGCCTGGAAACGATGCCTTATGAGGAACGGCTAAGGGAGCTGGGCATGTTTAGCCTGGAGAAGAGGAGGTTAAGGGGTGATATGATAGCCATGTTCAAATATATAAAAGGATGTCACATAGAGGAGGGAGAAAGGTTGTTTTCTGCTGCTCCAGAGAAGCGGACACGGAGCAATGGATCCAAACTACAAGAAAGAAGATTCCACCTAAACATTAGGAAGAACTTCCTGACAGTAAGAGCTGTTTGACAGTGGAATTTGCTGCCAAGGAGTGTGGTGGAGTCTCCTTCTTTGGAGGTCTTTAAGCAGAGGCTTGACAACCATATGTCAGGAGTGCTCTGATGGTGTTTCCTGCTTGGCAGGGGGTTGGACTCGATGGCCCTTGTGGTCTCTTCCAACTCTATGATTCTATGATTCTATGACCCCCTCCACACCCACTGGAACAGTAAGGAACGGAGTATGGAAACCCCCTTCCCATGTTCCATGGCTTATCATGAGTTTGTACTATATTACCAAAGTCAGAGTGAGTAACCGCAATGTAGGGCTAGGAAGAAGCAGTGATTCAGCCAAAGAACTGTGAAACTGACGCAGTAATTTGAGGAGAAATGGCCCTGTGAAGTTGTCTTAAAAATAAATGAAATAAAGCATCATTGAGGTGTTGTTGTTTTTGCAAGACATTATCTGAAAAAAATTAAGAAATGAAATCCCAACATAAAACAATGCCTTCATATTACATCAGATTTAACAATAGAGTTACGTTTGATGGCACACTGTGACTTGATATTAACAGGTATATTGTTTCTTAGTACTGCCATTCTAAGGAGAGATATTTTAACTGTCCTGTCCATTTAGACCAGTGTCCTGCTTCCCGCAATGGCATCTGGGTGCATCACAAAACCCATGAGCATGTTTTGAGGTCAATAAACTTTTTCTGATTTTTGTTTCTGCACCTTCAGGATATTCAGAAATCCCAAAATGTTTGGTGCCACTTTGTGATGGACCCACTCTGTGATGGCATACTTGAAAGTTTTGAAAAATAGACTTTTGCTTTCAATGTGCAATTACCTGCCATGGCTGCAAACTTTGAAATGTCAGCCTCCCTCCTTCCACTAAACGACTACGCTTGGGACTGGATTCACATAGGACATGCAAAGCATGCGCCACAGCATAAGCAGCATTGTAGACATTGTAGCTGTGGCCAAACATGCTCATTTCAAAAAAAGTACTAGGAAGACTCTCCAACTTCTCCCGGCCAGTGCAGGCTTGCTTTCCCTCCACATTCCCATCAGATTTTTTTAATGAGCAGCTGAATGACTGCTCCCAGAAATTCTGAATGAAACCATCTCCTTTTGCCCAAGAAGGTTCAATGATCTCAAGAAGACTTTGGAATCCAAGTGGCTCCCTTGAGCGAACCGTGATGGATAGGGTACCGTGGAAGCTTTCTATATCCCAAAGTCTTTGCATAGATGTTGCACAGAAATCCCATTGGGATGTAACAATCCAGACTTTTCCCACAGGTGGCAATTCATACAATGTTGCAAAAAATAGCAACATTCTCAAAACTGGCATGGATGGATCCTCTCCATATACAAAACATGCACTGACTTTTCTATCTTGAAGAAGTGGGTATTTTCCCAGTTGTGCTAATACCATGTTCATCAGCTCTTCCATAAATGTCCTCTTTGCTGTTCTTAGTATGAAGGCATAGCAGATGCCATTCTGATCAAGCAATGGAACCACTGTGTGCAAGAACCTGTCCCCATTGTCATCATCCACAGCAAAGAGCCCAATCCATGTCCATCTGAAATGATGAAGGAGCCTGACTACCCCAATGTACTGGTGGGCTTCCTTTGGGACCATCTGATATAAGGAAGAAAACAATGTTTTGTCATCCTGCACTGGGGTAAATGATCCATATGTGAGCTGAAAGGAAGGAGGGTGTGTTGTATGGATTAAAAGAATGCAAAAATATGAGCCATTGTTGGAAAATGCTCATGCAGCAATGAATATGTCTCACCTGTGGGATCTTGTAGGTGGCAAAAATGCTAGCCATGTTGGCAGAGGTTTCAGTAGCAAGTCCACCAATGACAGCTATCAGTTTACTCTGAGTATCACACTTGTAGTTGGGAACAAACCTGTGTTGTGTGGAAAGGAGGCTCAGGCTGGCTTTGTATGTCTTCCTTGCCACATAGTAGCTGTTGAGGATGTGGAAGCCCAAAGAGATGTTGGGTAGGATTTGGGGGTTCTCATTGATCTCTTTGACAGCAAGCAGCAAAGCCAAGATGTGCTGGTAGTTCTTAGGAACGGACCTGGAATCAGAGTTACTGTCTGTTTCATGAGGCAAAGGAAAGGGCATTTCTTGCTTTCATTGTTACACCTCTGACTACTCTCGCGGGTGAGCTGGAACTTTAAAAAGTCTGTAAATGTTGGGATATAGAATACAGTTATTGCAGGATATAATCTATTAGCAATCCTTTTAGATGAAATATATAAGGAAGATTTCTTAAAACATTTATTCCGCTGTATGAAAAGACTCTGAGTAAACAGCCATTGCCTGCTACATTATGGGGAAATAATAAATCTAGACCAGGGTGGCTAACCTGCATCATGGTGCCAGGATCTAGCCCAGCATACTGTGGGATGTTGTCTGAAAGGCAAAGGCATATCTTGATTACAGCATCACACCACCAACTACTTTCATGATTGAGCTGAAGTTTAAAACATTATGAAGACATGAAGATAAGGGTTAGATAGGGAAAGGGTTAACGAAATATGGAAATAAGTGTCTGAAAATGGTTGTAGCTCCATGGTAGAGAATATGCTGTGCAACGTCGAATTTGCTTTCCATATCAGGCCAGCGTTTCTGCCTCCATTCTGTGTGACTGGACCTGCACTCAGTCAGGGAACATTGCTGGGGTGAAAACTACAGAATACTAGCTGAGAGTAGCTGAGATTCCTGCCTTGCAGGGAAGTTGGAATAGATGACCATTGGGTCCCTTCCAGCTGTAAGATTCTATGATTCTCATACATTACAGTATTGTACAATATAATCTTATGAAGCGAAACAATTATTGGAAAAAAAACACAAAAACCCACAGAGACTGATGTGAATGGAGGAGATAGCTGAAACTAAAGACAAGAGTCAACTCATGGTGGATTGGTGTCTCAAAGACTCACTAAGGTCACAATTCACTGTTGCTTTGCTCTAGAGATGTCTCAGAAGTTCCATTCACGTCCATCGTAAATAAGAGGCAGGCAAAATAATTGTTCAGCACTCGTAACTGCTGGAATACAGCTTTCCTCACACTGAAAAGTGAATCTTACTAATGAAGCATCAAACCGCATTATAGTCTAAGGTAACAGAAGACATGGGGGAAATAAAGGGTTCCTTACACAGGTTCACCAATGGACATCTGCGTGGGCACTTCTGTGAATGAGGGACTGTCTTGAAAGAGGAAGACCTGAGAAACAATCTCTCCGATGACAAAATCACCTGGCTGATAATATTTGTGAGGTATAGGCAGAGGATCGTCATATATGCTGCAATTAATAGAATGCACCTTGCCCACACTATAAGGGAGCATTACAAGAAGAAGCACTATTGCTGCTGTGATCCTGGTTAGGAAATGTGTCCTCAGGACGGAGACGACCACAGTTTGCATTCTCCCCTTGATGCATTCTCTGGAAGCATGAGTTTCGTTGCAGGCTTTCATGAATGGCGGAGGACTCAGCATGTACAGAATGAAAGCCTGGTCTCCACACCGAGACCCTTTCAAATGGGCAAAAATGTCCCAATCCCCGCCTTGCAAAATATGGAAGTTGCAGAAGAATGACCAGTATGAAAAGTATTACAAAACACTAGTCCAAAATAACATGCGGGGCACTAAGGTGTACGTGCCTGGATTGGAGATGTGTTATCTCCAAACTGGATGGTTAGCTGCAAAAAAAGAAGGAATGGGGCACATAATTACTCACTGTGCAGTCTTTTTGTTTTAGATTGTAGCAGAATCAGCTGGCCAAAGCCCACCCTAACATATAAGGGAGAAATGATTGGGCAAAAGACCGAGCACTTTGTAACCCCAGCACCATTTATGAACAACATGCGGAGTTTATAGTATTTCCGCATGCTGTTATTGTTGATCTTGTTAGTGGACTCTGGAAATCTATTGAGATTCAGGAAGGAAAGCAGTAATTTTGTCAGTGATTTGTGAGATAATCGCATCCCCAGTGGATTGGTAACTTTTGAGGTGTCACAATAACAAGACAAAACTGTTTATATGCCCATTAACAAAAACCCACAACCCTACAAGTGTTGTTTTCTTCTTTGAAGAGGACATGGCATGGCTTGGTAGATGCAGGCTACTTCTGGCCAAGGAAAGAGCGGAATCAGTCAGAGGCAAAATCATGTATATTTCATATACAAATATGGTCCTGGTGAGACATGACTTGGTTACATCAGGACTGATCTGTTGCAATGCAGGTTGTGTGGGCTGCCAGTTAATTATGTTTGGAAAGTCAACTGGCAGAATAATACTACAGAGGCTAGAATGTTGAATAGAACCAGAAACTGAGGTTAGGTGACTCAGTCTTTGCAACAGTTTCCCTAACTTCTGATCTTAAGTGGTTTAGAATTGCTTAAATTGTGGCCAGTCTTCAAGCAGACTGATACATCAGAGTGAGCTTCTTCTATCTAGTATGGTGAAACCAGCATTAAAATGGATAATCTCCTTGTACTCCACTTTCACTACTATACTTTGGGAGGTTAGATTGCAATACATAGAGCATGCCTCAATTTCCAGGTGGCCATACAAAATAAAATCCAGCATTTATAAAATAACATGCCAGTGGAAAGTTAGTCTAGAATTGTGCCCTTGATATGTGAATTTATCTGTGGATTATCCCCCATCCCATGGGTGATGAGCATAAAACAGCCTGTATGGAGTTTGAAATGTTATAAACCAAAACTTCATTTTACCACTTTGGCCTGCTAACCCTGTCATGGTCATAACAGACCATGTTATTTATTAATTATTTAAATTATTTATTAATAATTTATTTCCCTCTGAATTATTTTTATTAATTATTACAAATCAAACCAAATTAATTTAATTTAATGCATTTTCTTAAAATCAGGTTTCCCACTCCTGTTCCAAACATATGATCACCATCATTTCCTCACATTGCCGCATCATTTCTTATTTAGAGTCCAGTTGACACCCTTCACTTGCTGTTAAACCATTCTTCCAGCTGGCCGCTTTTTTCACCTTGCAAACAGCATCTCCGTTACATCTTATAAAAAAGCAATCCCTTTCACTTTTTTGTAGTCCTTCATATACATTGTGGTTCCAGACCTTGTGTGCGGGGAGAGTTAATGACTATCTTCCACTGTTCAATTATTTGCAGTGTTTATATGGATGGTATAATGTTTATCCACCAGTGTACGAGCTGCAGCCAAAAATAATTCACAGAATTCATATGCAAACGCCAATAAAATTCTGCTCTGGAGTTTTTCCTCAGCACACAGTTAAAAACAATCTCTTTTCTCAAATTCAGCCTCTTTGCCACATCTGGTGGGCATCTGTTCATCCCCCCCCCCGCATTCAACAGCAGTCCAGGAATAATTTTAAATAAAGTCTGTTCAGCTTTGGTCGAGGGGGCGGGGCATAGCAAAACATTGTTAAATTCCTTGTTGAGCATAAATCAAAAGCCTCCCCCCTCTTTTCCGAAGTAACCAACAGAATAACACAGCAGCGGCTACACACGTCCTTTTCCTTATACAGGGGAAGACAGGAAAAAAGGAGACCATTTGAAAAGCATAAGAAAGCAGCAAGCACCTTGTCCTCCCCTTCCTTTCCCGGCTGTTGTGAGGATTCTCAGGCTTCAAAGAAAACATTCAGATACCTTCAAAGAGCCAAGCTCAGTCCTTTTGGCAGCTGACTGATCACAGCCTATTAGCATGTGTCGGTCCAGAAGCGCATCTTGCTTAATGCCAATTGTCCAAATTATGCAGGAACCAACCACAAATCATGTGGGAGACGCAGGGACACACTCCCAGGTCGCACCCACTCTGCCTTTTAGGTTGGAAGACATGGGCTTGAGCGGCACAGCGGGATGCAGTGAGTTCCCCAGGCCCCACTGGGGAACATTGCCAGGATTTTTGCCTCATAAATCCTGGCTTTCCCCTGCCTGAACCTCCTAGCTGCTCACCATTGAGTTCGTGACATGGCCGGAAACCCATGGTCTGTTTCTCCACAACACTCTTTCTTCTAGGAAGATGAATAGGGCAGCGCATGTGAACCTCATTTCTCTACCTTCACATTATTTAATGCTCCTTAAATTAGGGCTGCCATGTGTCCAGAATTGATGTCCAGGGGGAATAAAAAATGACCCTTTTTTTTGTTTGTAACTTTCAGGTTTGTCTCAAAAAAGCTCAACAAGATGGTAGTGGAGACAGAGTGTCAGGTGGTGCATCAACAGCAGTGACCAGAGGAGGAACAGCTGCTGGGAGGAGCGCAAAGAGAAGAATGCTGTGGTTTTTACTTTTTGAAATTCATCCTCACAGTGGCCACACACTATTTTTTTCCTATTTTTTTATTAGTTTTCCAAATTTATAACACGTAAATCCACAAACATGAAAAGAAAACATTAAAAAACAAAGGAAAGCTTCGCTTCTGCATATGATGCTGTGCAAACCGTTCTAAGCTGAAACATTCCTAGAATAAACAAAAATTTTTTTTTCTTCCAGTAGCACCTTAAAGACCAACTAAGTTAGTTCTTGGTATGAGCTTTCGTGTGCATGCACACTTCTTCAGATACACTGAAACAGAAGTTGCCAGATCCTTCTATATAGTGAGAAGGTGGGGAGGGGTATTACTCAGAAGGGTGGTGGGAATGGGTGGTTGGCAGATAGCTGTGATGAGCCTGTTGACGACTCTTAACGACTGCAATAGGTCTTACAGGAAAAAGCAAGGGGTGAGAAGGTGAAAAATGGCTTTGTCATGTATAATGAGATAAGAATCCAATGTCTTTGTTCAGACCAGGTCTCTCCATGGTTTTAAGTTTGGTAATGAGTTGCAATTCAGCAGCTTCTCTTTCCAGTCTATTTCTGAAATTCCTTTGTAGTAAAACAGCTACTTTGAGATCTTGTATAGAATGTCTTGGGAGATTGAAGTGTTCTCCTACTGGTTTCTCTGTCTTGTGATTCTTGATGTCCGATTTATGTCCGTTTATTCTTTGGCGTAAGGTTTGGCCTGTTTGTCCAATATAGAGAGCTGAAGGACACTGTTGGCATTTGATGGCATATACAATGTTAGACGATGAGCAATTAAATAGTCCCGAGATGGTATGTGTGATGTTGTTGGGGCCAGTAATGGTGTTGTCCGGGTGTATGTGGCAGCAAAGTTGGCATCTGGGTTTATTGCAAAAGTTTAATAAAGAGGTTTTCATGCCTGTCTAGTTCTGTGCTCGCTTTCCCAGCCTTTACTCTATCGGTGATTAATGCCTATATGCAACCTTTTGCTTTGTACTTGTGTTAACCAATCAGCAACAAGCACATATGTGGCAATGCTGTAATATTCAATAAAAGAGGCTCCTTGAGACTTGCTCAGGAGATGCCTCCCAGATGACACTCGCTACCTGTCTGTCGTTATTTCAACCCAACATCTGGTGACCCCGATGTGCCAGATCCCTTACGCAGCCAAGCCCCTGTACTTCACTCGACTGGAAAAGTCTTAGCGCGCTACTTCGTGAGTATGGGGGGGGGGGAACTGACTAGGTTCCAGCAGGAGCATGCCAAGGAGTTGCTCCATCTCGTTAGACAGCGGGTGGCCAGTGTTCATATTTCTTTGAAAGAAATTGAACAATTGTTATGTGAGATTGCTTGCCAATGTCCCTGGTATCCAGAATCGGGGTCTTTAGGGTCAGAGGCTTGGCAAAAGATCGAAAAAACCCTCTTTGCAGAACCGAGGGCTTCGATTAGGACCTCAGGCATCTCAGCCCCCAATGGCACCTGCTCTTTTGTCAGTTGCAGACAATCCCCCACCTTACCCCAAGATTTTACCTCCCTCGCAACCTTGCCAGCCCCTCCCTCCGCCTCAGCCCACATCCACCCCCACATCCCTCCTTCGCCTGCCCCAGCCCCTGCGTGCTCTCCTACAGGAGCTGTGCGCGCTGCGCTTTCTTTAGCTAGGCAGAAAGGGCTCCTGTCCTTAGAGGAAGAGTCTGAATGGGCTGGGGAAATGCCATCTCCTTTCCCTATCTCCTATACCAATCCAGGCACTGCGCAGCAACAGGTAATGTACGAGGCGCTTCCTTATTCTGTTATGAGGGAACTAAGGAGAGCCATTACTGATTCTGGCTTAAAATCCTCCTATGTGATAGGGATGCTGGAGGGGATAGCAAGCGGTTACACAATGCTACCCCAAGATTGGAAAGATTTGATGCGCATGCTCAGTATGTAGTTTTTGAAAGCGAATTTAAGCATAGCGCAGCAGCTCTGGCTGATCCACAGCATTCAGCCGCTCAACTTTTTGGTGCTGGTCTGTATGATAATATACCAGCTCAGGCGCAATTAACACCTTTACACTTTAGTCGCACTGCGACCTGTGTGCAACGCGCCTTTCGCAAAGTCCCTGTCTCAGGGCAACCACTGAGCTCCTTTGTTAATATTAAGCAACGACATTCGGAGCCCTACCATCAATTTATAGATATATTGAAAGAATCAGTCACTAGGCAGGTTGATAACACTACAGCCCAAAATGAATTGATGAAAAAATTGGCTTTTGAAAATGCAAACACTGACTGCAAGAAGGCATTGCAGTCAGTTGTACATCGCCCCAAATATGACCTGGCCGATATGATTCAAACCTGTGCCGATGTAGGAAGCCAGAGCCATGCGATGTCTTTGCTTGCCGGTGCCATCCAAGCTGGCAATAAGCCAACAGGCAACTGCTTCAATTGCAAGCGCCCAGGTCATTTTGCTAAACAATGCAGAGCCCCTGGCGGGGGGGCCAACAGGAATGGTGATGCCAATAAGGCTAAACCTTCCAAAAAATGCCCAAAATGCAGTAAAGGCTATCATTGGGCAAATCAGTGCAGGAGTTCGGGAAACTCCATGGCAGCCCCGCTCTCGGGCCAGGACAAATAGAGAGCCCTCCGCCGTCAGTTTCCACTATTGAAAATTTTCCTAAGGACACACCCTCTGATTTTACCATTGATTTAATTAATCAGGAAACCAAAGACGCTGTTTTACCTGGTGAAATTGTGCTCATGCCCACCCAATTGGCAGGCCCACTACCACCTAAGGTCGCAGGCTTAATTTTACCCAAATTCTCTGCGGCCAAAGAAGAAATCATGGTTGTTCCAGGAGTCCTAGATCCTGACTATGTGGGCACAATCATGGTTCCACTTTGGAGCCATATGCCCGTGCAGTTAAAAAAGGGTGAGTCTTGGGCGCATTTGGTAGTGCTCCCTTCTCATCCTACTGCTTCTATTATGGATAGTAATTTGCACCAGCTCTCCCCCCTCTCTCCACAGCTATTAGCTGTAATCCAGAGGATTGGTGAACAGAAACCTCTTCGTAAGTATAAAATCAATGGCAAAGTTCTGGAAGGCTTGATTGACACGGGCGCAGACATTTCTGTCATTTCCAGTAATTGCTGGGACCCCACGTGGCCCCTTGAGTCTGCCTCTGCAGTTTGGGGTGTGGGTGGACCTCAAACTTCTTCTAAAAGCGTACAGTGGCTGCCTGTTTCTCTGCCTGATAGCTCTGAAACCATTGCATACATCCAGCCCTGTGTACTGAAAATCCACCTCAATCTGTGGGGCAGAGACCTGCTGCAACAATTACAAGCTACCATTCAATTATATTCCAGCAAATATTAGCCATGGCACACCTTGTTGCTTAAGCCGTTTATCCATCATTTTACCCAAGTAACATCACTTATCCCGCTCTCGATATCGACGCTCTGTAGAATTGACTAATGATTGTGATGATTCTGTTTCTCTCCCTAGCAGATCTGAATATATTTCTCTAGCTGTCTCTCTCTTAGGAGTCCCTGGATTGGCTGTACGGAATAGCAGGAATATTAACTCTTTAGCTTGCTCCGCAGCAAAAGCCTTGAATTCTACTTCACAAGCTCTTCACCTTTTGAATAAAGAACAGAGTGAATTGCGTCACGGACTCTTACAGAATCGCGCTGCAATAGATTATTTGCTGATGCTTCATCATTATGGTTGTGAACAAATGGATGACATGTGCTGTTTCAATATTACTGACAATTCTAAAGCTATTCAAAAGCAAATTTCTCATTTGCAAAATCTCACACATCACATCAAACAGGACGTTGGACTTTTTGGCCTCTGGGATTCGTTCACCCAGTGGCTCACTGGCTGGTTGCCAAATCTGAATTGGCTTCGCAATCTTTTTCAATATGTTATTATCATAATATGTATATTAATTTTGCTATGTTGCTTTATCCAGTGCATCCCTGGTCTCATACGCCTTTGGTCTCAGTGTTTTTCTCCTCCTCAGCCACCCAATAAAATTATTGCTGCCTACTTTGTGAAATGGCAGCACCAACAGTAAACATACGGGGAGACGTGGGCTGAATTATTTCGGGCATGCGCTGGCAAACCACGTATCCTGAAGTATTTTTTGTCCCATTCACCCTGAAATCACATAACAACATCGGTGGGCAGACTTATTTCAGGTATGCGCTGGCAAACCACGCATCCCGAAGTATTTTTGTCCCACTCACTTTTAAATAAAAAAGAAAGGAGGAGATGAAGGAAAGCTTCGCTTCTGCATATGATGCTGCGCAAACCGTTCTAAGCTGAAACATTCCTAGAATGTTCAGTTCACATTGAGTTCGTACCTGACTTGTTCTTAATGCATAGTTGACCATATCTACGGATGAATGCTATATCAATCACTAGTAAAAGTTTAATAAGGAGGTTTTCATGCCTGTCTAGTTCTGTGCTCCCTTTCCCAGCCTTTAATCTATTGGTGATTAATGCCTATATGCAACCTTTTGCTTTGTACTTGTGTTAACCAATCAGCAACAAGCACATATGTGGCAATGCTGTAATATTCAATAAAAGAGGCTCCTTGAGACTTGCTCAGGAGATGCCTCCCAGATGACACTCGCTACCTGTCTGTCGTTATTTCAACCCAACACAAACAAACAAACAAACATTCATCCTAACTGTAATAATTCCACTTTTGTTAACATTGTTGGGTGACTTCCTCGAATCCCCCTGGCTGAGTTTCCATATAAATCATTGTAGTAGTTTTCCAAAACTATTTTCACATAAACTGTACTTGGTTGATTAACATCTTTTTTTCTTTTCATTTTAACAACATAGTATTCTACAACATCACATGTTTAAATCCTAGGCCTATCTGATACTCGCAAGTAATTCTATTTAAGTTATCTTAACATATTTAGCTAAATATTCTTTGAATTTCTTCCATTCCTCTTGGTACTCCTCCTCCTTCTGGTCGCGGACTCTTCCGGTCAGGTCGGCTAGCTCCCCAAAATCCATCATCTTCATCTGCCATTCCTCCACTGTTGGTACTTCTTGTAATTTCCAATTTTTGGCCAACAAAATTCTAGCTGTAGTTGTGGCATACAAAAACAATCTGACATCTTTCTTGGGCAATTCCAAACCTGTTATTCCAAGTAGAAAGGCTTCTGGTTTCTTAATAAATGTGTATTTCAACATTTTCCCCAATTCATTATAAATCTTTTCCCAGAAGTCTTTCACCTTGGGACAGGTCCACCACATATGGTAAAAGGTTCCTTCTTTTTCTTTACATTTCCAAGATAGGTTGTCACTCTTGTGGTAGATCTTTGCTAATTTTACAGGGGTTAAGTATCATCTATACATTGTTTTCATAACATTTAACTTCAACACCGTACATGCAGTGAACCTGACCCCTTTCCTCCACAGGGGTCTCTTGCCCAATCTATCATCACAGATTTAACTTGTTCATCCTTTGTATGCCCCTCCAACAATAAACAATAAATTATATATTTTAGATAAATTTAGGTAATTTATACATTTTAGATAATTTTTTAACATTGGTATCTAAGAACTCCGTTTCCAGTTTGGTTTTTTCCGGTGCAAACCCGTTTTTCCTATCTAACTTATACAATTCATAGATCTGGTAATAATGTAACCAATTTATTTTATCTTTGATTTGATCAATTGGTCTTATTTTAAATCCTTCTTTATCTTCCAACAATAAGTCTGAATATCTCAACCATTTAATCTCCATATTTAACTTTTTCTGGGCCTTTGCCTCCATTGGTGAAAGCCAGCTGGGTGTCTTCCTTTCTAAGAGATCTTTATATTTTATCCAAACATTATATAGAGATTTTCTAATTACATGATTTTTGAAACCATTATGGGCCTTTATCTTGTCATACCATAGATAAGCATGCCAGCCAATTACATTGTCAAATCCCTCCAAGTCAAGAACATCAGCATTATCTATTTGTATCCATTCCTTAACCCAACCAAGGGCTGCGGCTTCAAAACATATCTTCAAATCTGGCAGGGAAAATCCCCTTCTTTCTTTTGAATCTGTTAATAATTTATATTTAATTCTGGCCCCCCCACCAAATAAATCTAGATAAGGCTTTCTGCCATCCTTTAAAACATTTCACATCATCAATGATAGGGAGGGCTTGAAACAAAAACAGCATCTTTGGAAATACATTCATCTTAACCACTGATATCCGGCCCATTAATGACAATTTTAGGTTTGACCAACTCTCAAGATCTCTCTTAATTTCATTCCATAATTTCTCATAATTAGCTTTATATAAATTCAAGTTTTTCACCGACAAATTAACACCCAGATATTTAACTTTTTTCACTAAAACTAGGCCACAATGGCCACACACTATGGCTCATAGCATGGATCAGATATTTCCCCCCTAGAACCCCTGAACATGTTTGTGCTGATATGCTTGGAGACGGCTGGTATGCAGGATACGTTGAAATGGGTCAGAGAGCCTTTTCATCCTGGGGAGCCAGATCTTTATCTCCTCTGCATTCGCAGGCCAACTTTGGCAGTGGGAGGTCCCACCTACCTGCCAATCATCTGACATCATAAAGATGCCGCATGATTGCCAAATGGACTCTCCAAGCCACCAATTAATGCCCAGGATGGTGGGGGAACATATTGACAAAGCAGGATTAAATCCCCCCCCCCACACACATTGGCCTATGTGCACTTCCATCCTCCATTCTGTAGGGTTAGGATAAAAGGTAAAGCTAAAGGGACCCCTGAGGTAAAAGGGTAAAAGGTAAAGGTACCCCATACTCTGAACTTAGGGCACATGAGCTACTTGACCGTCACTGCACCACCCAAATGAGAAGCACAATCATCACTATTTGGGGCAGGGATAAAAGGGCGACAGGGTGTGTTCTGCATCCTCACTGCAGATTTTCCACCCCCCCTTTCCATTCCCAGCCACTCTATCCAATGCAAGAGTCTGCAACCCAAAGGGAAAACTCAGCCCTCCATGTACTCAGCCAATAAATCTAGGTGGCTTGCAAGAAGCCAGGGTAGAATAAGGAGGGACTGAACTCCTTCACATCAGCTTGTGCAGGGTGTGTGTGTGTGTGTGTGTGTGTGTGTCCCACTTTCTGCAGGATTTAGAACACTCACTGGCACACCCAAACCAAGCAGGATTGAAAGTATAATCTTGCTTTCTGCAGAGTTTGGCCATGCCAGCCAGTTCTCAGCAGGAACGGGGGGGGGGGGGGATGATGTCACCAAGTACAATTGAGCTTCCTGCAAGTCAGTCGATGTTGGGGTGTGAAGGAGAGGTCCCCCCTCCACCTCTAATCCAATTTATGACAATTCACCCCCTGTCTGCTCCAACTGAGCCTGCCAGCCCAAGATGAGCCCTGACAGCTCTGAAACTGTCCAGCCAGAAACACTCAGGACTGTATCTAATGCTAGTAGGTCTGCTTAGACCCACTGAAAATAATGCTCATTTTTGGGACTGGGAGTATAACTAGCATTGGATACAGCCTGTGAATCAGGGCCCATGAGGGTTGTGGCCTGGGGAGAGCCAGATAGAGTCCAGTTCAGTCCCTGGGGCTGCTTCCCCAGCTTTGGCCTAATGCACTAAAGCAACAGAATCCCATATTTCAGGGCAGATGATTTTGGTCTTTTGCACACACATAAAGCACTTTTGTCACTGTAGGAATGGCCTAGCTGGATTAGAAGAGACCATGATCTAGGTTGGCAATCCTTCATAAAAGGATTTTCTGATCTACATTAAATCAAAGTTCCTTTCTGCCTTGGCAAGTGCCCTAGTGTCAAACTGTCTAACTGAATGCTGCTCTTGCCACCTGGAGCGCCCTCTCCAAGGGGCATCTCCCCAGAGCAAAAGCCACGTCAAGACCCTGTAATTAGAGATAATTGAGAGAGAGCCCTCATTGTCATCACATATGCCGTGTGCAGTTGCAATTAGGAGCAATTGTCACAGATCCAGCAATCATCATTGTACTTGACATTCAGTATTGCAACTAGTTAGTTTATTTTAAACTTTGCTGTGCAATTTTCTGTCCTGCATTGTAAACAGCGTTTAGATTTTACATGGTATTAACGGCAACCTGTGTTTATCTGGACACGGTACTTTCCACCTTGTGCCAAATCCCAAAGGGGCAACTCCCCAAAGCACAAGGCAAGGCAAAGCTGTGATTGTCACAGAGCCAGCAGAAAGCGCAATTAAAGCCGGCAGCCAGCTTTCTAATTATGAAATAAACTTCGGCAAGCAGCTGATAATCGAGTTCTTGCAGAGAAAGAAGCCTGCTCTTCTCTCTCTGGGACGCATCTGCTGTCTCTGACATGTCATATCAACATCTCACTGGGGCCAGAAGCACCCAGGCAGAGCTGATCAACAACACAAAAAGTTTCTCACTCAGCCAGGCAAATATCCTATGTGTATCCCATCACACTGGAATGCTTAAAATTTGAACACTAAGTTTGGACTTGTCCATTAATGTGGGGCTGTCTCTCAAAAGTATTTGGAAGCCGCATCTAGCCTGGGATGCTGTGGTCGGCTGTGGACCAGGGCCAGTTTCCTGGAGAAGGGGACTCCACTGCTCAAACTATCTCATTGGCTGCCAGTACATTTGCAGGCACAATTCAAAGTACCCATAATAATAATGTTCTAAGCAGCACAGGACCAGGATTTTGGAAAGACCATCTCCTCCTAGATCAACCTAGTTGCACAATCACGCCCCCCTTTTACTACCATGATTACAAGGTAGTTTAAAAAAGTTAATCTTCCGTATTAGGTGATCTTGAGTACAGTGGTACCTCAGGTTACAGACGCTTCAGGTTACAGATGCTTCAGGTTACAGACTCCGCTAACCCAGAAATATTACCTCAGGTTAAGAACTTTGCTTCAAGTTTTGAACAGAAATCGTGCAGTGGTGGTGTAGCGGCAGTGGCAGGCCCCATTAGCTAAGTGGTACCTCAGGTTAAGAACAGTTTCAGGTTAAGAACGGACCTCCAGAACAAATTAAGTTCTTAACCCGGGGTAGCACTGTACATATAAAATCTCACTCTTTTAGCTATGACATCATCAATGAACATCTGTGTTCTTTGCAAGACAGCTCTTCAGGATAAAGTACAGATTTACACACCATCACTAAGTAGGATTGCCATCTTTTTAACTCTGCTTTTCAAAAATCTTCAAATATTGCAGGTGGAAAACATCACCTGCTGATTTATACAGAGCACACAACTCTGAATGTCGCAGGAGCATGTTAGTACTCTCCTGAGTTCATTGTGGGATGTATAATCTAGGTCTGTGCATGGATTCCAGTCAAATCTCATATTCCAGACAAAAATGGGGCCAACTTGTGTTGAGCCGGGATTGAGGCAGCCCTGTATTGTGCCCACCCAGAGAGATCTAGGGCTGCCCTGAGGTTGGCAGTTGAGTGACAAACTGGCCAACTCTATTCTTCTTGGCTGCTCCTTCATACCAGTCATTCTTTGTGCTATATGGCTCTTTATTGCTCCTCCACATCCAAGCTTTGCCATGCGCACTTGAGCAGAAGAAATAATAGTGGAATGCAATGAATGGTGTCTTATAATGATTTATTGGGTCTAGGGGGCTTGGGATTTCTGACCATTGCCAGATCTATTGCGGCTTTCCTTACCAGGAATATTTAGCCCCAGCATATTATAAAACCACAGTAAAACATTAAACATTAAAAACTAATGAAAATAATAAGGAGTTGTCAGGCAGTTTCAATGAAGCTCTCTTCTTCGCTCTGGTCACAGCCTTGGTCCTTGGCATCTTCTCTAAGAACGGGGACACTCCCATTGTCAAAGCCAACAACCGGGACCTCACCTACACTCTGCTCCTTGCCCTCTTGCTCTGCTTCCTCTGCTCCTTGCTCTTCATTGGCCAGCCTCACCCAGTGAGCTGCTCTTTACGACAAACGGCCTTTGGCATCATCTTCTCCATTGCGGTATCTTGTGTCTTGGCCAAAACCATCACGGTGGTTCTGGCCTTCATGGCCACCAAACCAGGATCCAGGGTGAGGAAATGAGTGGGTATCAGGGACTGGGTAAAAGAAGTGGTGGAGACTGCCTGCCCATCCTGACTGTTCCAGGGAGAAAGGAAGAGGAAACAGTATAGATTTACAACAGGGGTTTGTGGGAGGTCACAGCTCAGAGGCAGATGAGGGGGAAAGTTGGGAAATAATGGGGGCGCCAGAGAAGCAGCTGGTTTGGTGGTGAAGGAAGGCCCAGGGGTGAGCGGGTGATTGCACAAAAGAAGCTCAACAACATTGGAGCTCAACAACTGTCCGGATTTTTACTTCTTGAAATATGGCAACCCTGGACTGAGGTTATATACCTGCCAGTTGCCCCCAACTTCTGGTTTAAGAAGAAATTATAATTAAAATGCTGAAATCAAAACAAAAAGCATGTTTTAATCATTTGTGCCTAATAAAGATTTTAAACAGCCAAGAGGTGGTCCAACTGGTGGAAATGTTTGTTTGTTTGTTTGTTTATAGTTTTACATAACAAATTTCCATTTAAACATATCTATCACCTTTACATTTAGGATTCTCAGAATCCCTTGACTTCCCCCGCCCTTCTCTGGTTTCCATTGTCCATCCTTTTTTACCCCCCCCCCATTTGTTATATCTATTTTATTTTTATTATTATATATTATATATATTATTTTATTTTATTTTATTTTATTTATTATATCTATTATTAACTTTTCCATTATATTTTGTCTTTTACAAGTATTATTCTAATCCTGCCAAAGTTTTTAACTGTTTACAATGTTCTCTTGAGTAAACTATAATCCCCCCCCCCATTGTCTCCTAAACTTCTTCTTGTCCTGGTCTCTGATTCTACCGGTCAATTTCGCCATTTCGGCATACTCCATCATCTTCTTCAGCCATTCTTCTCTGGTTGGAACTTTGTCCTTTCCATTTCTGGGCCAGTAGTATTCTTGCTGCTGTCATTGCAAACATAAATAGTCTTTTCTGCTCTTTCAGAATCTCTGTACCTATAATGCCTAACAAAAAAAATCTCCCCCCCCAAATGTTATTTTAACCCCCCTCAACTCATTATATATCATTTCCCAGAATTCTTTTGTTACCTTGCACATCCACCGCATGTGGTAGAACATGCTTTCTTACATTTCCTACATACATTAGAAGCAGTTCTATACATCTTTGCCAATTTCACTGGTGTGAAATACCGTCTATACATCATTTTTATATAATTTTCTTTCAACGAACAGCATGCTGTAAATTTTAAATTTTCCTTCCATAATTTTTTCCAAGACTCAGGCTGAATATTATGCCTTATGTCATTAGTGATTTGACTTTTTCATCTTTTGTATGCCATTCTAGCAGTAATTTATACATTCTAGATAAAAATTTCACATCATTTCCCAATTATTCTTTTTCAAACCTTGAGAATTCTGTACTGAATCCTCTTTTCTTATCTACTTTAAGCACATCATTTATTTGGTGATCTTGCAGCCAATCTGTGACTAACTGTCTTATGTTTTCCATATTTTATAATTTCATTTACTGTTCTCTCTCAATGAGCAACGCTTTATAATTTACCCATTCTGCTTTTGTGCTGACTTTTTTTAAAAAAGAATATCACTTCTATTGGGGAAATCCACCATGGAGTTTTCTGTTCCAACAGGTTTTTATATTTTTCCCATATACCATAAATTGCATTTCTTATTACATGATTTAAAAAAACCTTTATGCACTTCTCATACCACAAATACGCATCCCATCCAAATCTGTTATCATGACCTTCAAGGTCTAAAATATCTGTATTTTTCAAAATTATCCACCTCATAATACAATTTTAAATCTGGCAGCAAGTAGCCCCCTCTTTCTTTATCATCTGTTAGTAATTTATATTTAATCCTTAGTTTCTTCCCCTGTCAGATAAATTTAGTTACCGGTATATCTTTTTGCCATTGCTGGAAGTGTCCCTCCCCACTGGCCACAGGTATCGTCTGGAATAGAAACAACATTCTTGGCAATATATTCTTCTTTATGACAGAAATTCTTCCCCAAAGTGATAAATTCATTCTTCCCCAAATCTCCATATTTCTCTTTAGCTCTTTCCAAGTTGTTACATAATTATCCTTAAATATATTTATATTCTTAACAGCCATAAACCAAAATATTTCACCTTTTTTCCAAATGTTAATTGTGCCAGTTGTAATTCATTTTTACTTTTTCCATCATATTTTTAACCAATACTTTTGTTTTGATTTATTTAGCTTGAGTCCTGCTACCTGTCCAAACTCATACATTTTGTCCAATACCCTTGGTAGACTCACCAGTGGGTTTTCTACTGTTATTACGTCATCTGCAAATGCTCTCAATTTATACTCTTTGCATCCAACTGATATACCTTTTATTTCTTTCTCTGATCTTCTATTTCTCACCAGTATCTCCAGTACTAAAATAAACAATAATGGCAACAGGGGGCAACCCTGTCTTGTCCCTTTTGTAATTTTACATATTTCTGATATTACATTGTTCACTAATAACCTTTCCTGTTGGTCTGAATATATTGCATCAATTCTCCGAAATGCATCACCCCTATAGTTTTTTCATAAAACCCCACGACACATTATCAAAGGCCTTCTCTGCATCCACAGAGATGTTGCCTGCTTTTCATTCCTGATCTCCAGATATTCTGTTATATCAGTTATATTCCTTGTATTACCCTTCATCTGTTGGCCAGGAAGAAAGCCGGCTTGATCGCGATGAATTAACTGTTTAAGCACGCATTTCAAATGGTTCGCCATAATATTGGCAAATATTTTATTACCATTATTCAGCAGAGATATCGGCCTTAATTTTTTACCAAAAGTAAATTTGTGTCTTGTTTCGGGAGTAACATTATATATGCCTCTTTCCATGATTCAGGATTTTTCACTGTTATCAGTATCTTATTCATTACTTCCACCAATGGTTGTATCAGAAAGTCCTGTAATTTTTTTTGTAGTATTTGGCTGATAGGCCATCTGGTCCTGCAGATTTGCCTATTTTAGAGTACTTGATCACTTGTTGTATCTCTTGAATCGTTATAGGTACATTTAAGTCAATCAGTTTTTCTTTTGGAATTTTAGGTAAATTACTTTTCATTAAATTTTCTTCAATAATGTCTTAATTTTCTTTGCTGGCTCGATATAATTCTATATAATATTTCTCAAATTGTCTTTTAATATCCTTAGGATTATCTATTATTCTACCTTCTACCTCCAATTTATTTATCACATTTTGGCCTTTCTTCTTTTTTAATTACCAAGCAAGCAATTTCCCTGGTTTATTTGCAAAATCTTATTTTTTTGTCTCAACCTTTTAAATTTCCATTCAATTTCTTAATTCTCTTACACTAAAAATTGTGTCTGTAGACTTCCGGGTCAGCACAAACAACGAATGGCGGAGTTCTTCCGATTGGAGGAACGGGCTCTGTGGAAATTGGGTCTTCCCGCCGCGGCGAAGGCGGGGGCCCGCTAGAAATCCCAGGCGGAGAAGCCTGGGAACGTGGGGTTCGGCAGAGCACCAAGAGCGCCTCTCCTACTCACGAGGAAACCCCTTTTCGGGGCTCCGGAGTGAAGTGGGGTGAGCAGCGCAGTGCTGCGAACCGATCGCTATTTCCATGGAGGGAAGCCGCGCAGCCATCGCCGGAGAGCGCTGACTTTTTCCTGATGAGATTTGGACTCTAAATCAAGTACCCGTGAGTAAAAACGGAGAATTGGATCAAGAAAATTTATGAATTAGGCACAAGCGGGAAGGTTTAAACAGGAAGTCCGCCTTCCGCTTTTTGTATATAGATTGAAGCAAAGACCTTGCAAACTAACAGCCTGGAAAACTGCTTTAAAGTTGGAAATTTCCTGCATCTACAACTAATAAAACCCCCCTTGAAAGCAGGAGAAAAGGGGGGGGGGAATTGACTGTTTAATCCTGCAGGAGGAGAGTAAAGGAATTTAAGTTTCCATCATCCCAAACCTGGGGAAGGGGTGTCGGGACAGAAATTGTTTGAGACGTCCATTGATTGAAAGTGGAGTGCTTTGACAGATAGTATTAAAAAAGAAGAGAAACAAATTAACTTCAACGCCACCTTCTGCATTTCTGTATTTTAAAGATACAAAGTATTTGAAAATCGAAAGGATTTGAAATCGAAAGTAATTTCTTTTGTTGGATACATTTTAAAAATGGATACAAAAAGAAACTGTGTCCCCTAGAGGGAGCTTGTCAGCTTGTTGTTGTAGCTCACAGCTGCAAGATTTGGATCGTGGGACCTGCCGTTTGACCTTGAGCAGAAATGTGTTGGAAGGAAGGCTTAGTGTCTGCCCTTGGCTTGCTGGAGCAGCTGCATGAAAAAATGAATTTGATGCATGAAAAATTGGATTTGGTGAGCGCTGTGGCTAGTGAATATGATTTAACAGGGAACAAGGATAAAGAAGTCATACAGCGACCAACTCAAGAATCTGGTTTGATAAGGCAGGTCCAAGGGCAGAAGAAGAAGGATTTGGCAGTGATTCTCCCTCAAACAACACGAATGGAGAGATCTAAAGTCCGGCAGGAACAAAAGTTACTGATTGAACTTGGAGTGTGTTGGGAAGTGTTTGAAGTTAAGGAAGTTCTTAACTCTAGTGGGACTATGAAACAGGCGAACAACTATCTTTTGGATAAATACTTTTTGGATTACAAAGATGACGACAGGGAGTGGGACTGGGGGGAAGGGACTTGCCTGATGAAGGAAAATGGAAATTATTACTGGATGGAACCCTCCGGAGACCCACTCCCCAAGAAGCTAACAATAGACAAAGAAGTGCGCAAGCACAAACAAGGACAAGAAAATGTGCAGAGGGGGCCAAGAAGAGACTTAAGGGCCTTGGACATAAGAACACCAGATTGATGGACTTGATGTAATGGACAGAAAGGACTGACATGACTCGATACCAGGAAGAAGGGACTTTGGATAAAAACTAGAGATATCAAGGGAAATTATTTTGTTAATTTTGGAATTAGTGTAACATTAATGAAATATTAGGGAACATGCTGGAAAGGAACTAAACTGGCTTTAGCAGAAAAGATTTAAGGAGATATGAATGAATATGATGTAAATTTTGAAATTTTAAGATTTTTAAGATAAGATAAGGTTAAAAAGATTAAGGTAAATTGAATAACAGATTATATTAAAAGATGGAAGGGCAATGTTGAATTAATTGATAAGATAGATTGTGAAGATTCATAATTTAAATTAAAATTGAGAAACATGGGAAGAATTTGCTGAAATAACGAATTAAACTAGAATACAAAAAGGGAGGTGTGAGGAGGTTCAAGAAATAAGCAAATGGAAAGTTGTAAATTTGAGATTTGTATTTTTCTTTTTCCTTTTTTTGTTTTTTTTGTTTTATTTTGTGTTGTATTTTTCTGATTTTTTCCGTTTTGTTTTTGTTTTTGTATTGATGAAATTCTGAATAAATATCATTTTTTTTAAAAAAAATAAAAAATAAAAATTGTGTCTGTAACAGTTTTATGTTTTGTTTTATCAAATCTTCCCCAGGTTTCTTAATCAACTCTTTTTTAATAACTCCACCATAATTTCCTTTTTTTGTTTCTCGGATTCTTTTTTGATATGCACTTTGCTGAATAAAAAAACTTCTCATTACCACTTTGCTTGTGTCCCATACAATGTTAAGATCGGTCCCTTTATCCAAGTTCAATTCAAAATAATCCTTCAGATTTCCCCCCCGCTTTTTGCATGGTTTCTAGATTATCTAGAAGGCTGTCATTTAGTCTCCACCTAAATATGGAGTTTCATTCTCCTTTTAACTCTAATAACACTGGATTATGATCTGATAAAGTTGTTTTGTTGTATTTCAGTTCTTTTTATTCTCTATTCTCTATTTTATTCTCTATGTTAACTCATTTGAAACCCATATCGAGTCAATTCTCTCGGCAGACTAGTTTATTTTATTTTTAATCCTCTGTCCCTCTGGTGAAAGTGCTGTTTGTAAAGTGGAACTAGCAGAATTATGCTAGTGTAAGAAAGAAATGCAATGAATGTTCTCTGATAAGGAGCCTCAGCTTAAAGCAAGGGCTGTAAGATCTAGGGGAAAGTGAGGTGTTAATAAGACTAAGGACTCAGCTAGATTGGTAAAGGAAAAGCGTTCTATACGCATGTTATTTGCAATATAACACAGTGACACCATATGGTGCTGTGGAGACCCGTCTTTCCGTGTATGAGTTTAAAGTGCATTTATCTGAATTGCTTCTTTGACACTTCTAGATCCAGCCTAAGATCACTGAGTGGGGGCTGCATGCTTGCCTATGACACTCACAATTACCAGGGCACAGTTCAATAACAAATACGTATTATTATTTTGCTCTTACTGTTTTCTCTCACAGAGCACAATGCTCTAAGGAGATCACTTTGGAACAAGTAATTATTTCAAATTGCTGGGTTTCATCATCTTGTCAAATCCCACATACATTCTATCAGGCCATAAACACAAAGTATATATAAAATAAATCCTGTGTTATTCGGAGACCCAGTGATAAATTCTGAACACACAGGATCTCATGGGTCAGAAATTTGGCACATCCCCTTTATCAAATTAATCCAGAGCCATTAAACCTAATGCAATTCATGGTGGATGAGAGAGAAATCTGGCTTTCTGCATAACTGTTGGTCAAGATGGCAGGAACATTTCTGCTGCTGATTCTTCTCTTCCTGTGGCTCCAGATGCCTCCAACTGAGAGCAAGGAAGACTCTGAGAGATGCACCTTGACGGATCCTTTCCAGCTTCCATTCCAGTATTATCAGAGAGGGGACCTAATCATTGGAGGAATTGTTACTTATTTGGGCTATGCATTTGACAAAATAGATTTCCAGAACCACCCAAACACCAAGTTTACAGATGAACTTTTGTAAGGAAATAACTCTCTCCTTGATAGTGTACACTTCTATATGCTTCTATATGAACAACTACACCATACAAACAATGGCATGCTCAGAAAACATTTGCATATGCCTTTTTCCAAGTACGAAGGTTAAATTTTTCTTCTCTTTATATTTTCTTCTCTTCATATTGTGATCTTGGCATCTTCTTCTGTGTTGCTTTATTCCTCATTTTGAGGTTTCTGTTGCCTGCCTCTTCTGCTTTCTCCTCACCTGATCTCATGGTTTTCACCTGATCTCGTGCTTTATTCCCATTCTCCCTCTGTCTGTCCTTTCACTCCATGGATTGATAGTTGAACTTTGCAGCAAAGCTTGATCCCCACATTCACAATCATCATCATCTAATCTGACAGTCACAGATGCTGAGACATCATAGATTTTGGATTATATTCCTTGCTACACAATCTAAATAATATTGTGCAATTAAAGCAGCAGTGTTGCAATCTTCTTCTTCTTCTTTGCAAAATAAAGGGTTATATCTAACGGAGTTGTATGCAGAGTAGAAATTAATACAACTATCCTCCTGTCCAGCAGCACACAAGGAAGCAATTGCTGTTTGCTTTAGCAAGCTGTGAGGGGCCATGAATTAAAGCTCCAGTGGTCCACCTCCACATAAGAGAATAACTTATGTACATGTGTATCTTGCAGGATGTGAATGTTCTGCTCAAAATTAAACACCTGTTAGATGCTCTATTCCTAAAGCTGACTGAATACTGTCCATGAGTTTCAATTATCAACTGTTAGGAGACACAATGCATATATGTTGTAGGTGTATTTGTTTTATTTAATCTTTTGGAATCTGCCTGAAAAAGCCAGAAAATAACCCGTGTACTTAAAAAGTAGAGGAGAAGAATATCTCTGACACATAGCACAACTCTTTTAATAGTGGAGCACCAAAGTACTACCAGAATATTCCCTCCCTGGTGTTTGCTGTGAAAGAAATCAATGAGAACCCCAACATCGTACCGAATATGAGCTTGGGGTTCCACCTCTATGAGAGCTACTTAAATGCAAGGATGACTTATCAGAACACCCTGAAACTTCTGTCCACCACAGAAAGGATTGTCCCCAACTTCAAATGTGACAAGAAAAAAAATATGATAGCTGTTATTGGGGCAGTTAACTCTGACGTCTCCCTTCACATGACTACGATCTTAGGCATCTACAAGTTCCCACAGGTATAGTGAGTGTGTGGGCAGTGGAGCTTTTCTGTCCCTGGTACAATAATTCTCTTCTGGGTTCTCCATACTTTCTTTTACTTTGGTTCCCTTTTCTGAAAAAGAAGAAAGAGAGAAAAATATATAACTGAACGTAAATAGCCAGGCTTTGCTCTTTTTTTGGGGTAGAATGTCCTACACGTGTGGTGTAGTGGTTAAGAGTGGTGGACTCGTAATCTGGGGAACTGGGTTTGCGTCTCCGCTCCTCCACATGCAGCTGCTGGGTGACCTTGGGCCAGACACACTTCTCTGAAGTCTCTCACCTCACAGAGTGTTTGTTGTGGAGGAGGAAGGGAAAGGAGAATGTTAGCTCCTTTGAGACTACTTCGGGTAGTGATAAAGTGGGATATCAAATCCAAACTCTTCTTCTTCTTTTACCTGGAAAGCTAAAGAGTTCTCACTGATATTCATGGTGTCCATGTTGGGCAGGGAGCACTGAAGTCGTGGCTGTAGGGGAAGGGCTTGGATGACTGCCTGACCTCCTGTCCCTGCAGCTTTTCTGGAAGTAGAGGGGGATTGGGAAGCAGGAGGGAGGTTTGTACAGTGCCAATGCACCAGTAGGAGTTCTCCTCCTCCCAGTAAGCTGCATTTTGGTTCAGAAATGCTGCCCATCTGATTGGCTCCCAACAAAATAAAATAGATAAATTTGTATTACAATGAGAAGTGAAATCCTCTCCTGTCCCTGGATGTTTCTCATCAGAAAGGGACGTTTCTTGTCCATTTGTTGCCCACCAGCCTCAGCCACTATAGCTCAATGGCCAAGGATGACCACTTGGACTTGGAGTTCAGGAAGTTCTGGGGGGCCATAGGTTCCTCACTCATGAAATAAAACATGATGTCCAAGTGCAAAAGGGTTTCTTGACAGACAATCCATGCATAGTTCCCTTGAGCTGTCCTTCCTTCCGAAGTTGCAGAACTTGTAGGAAGATGTCAAGATCTTGTGCTCCTTTAGTGGGGTTCTTCACCTTCCCAAGTAGTTGCAGTCAATAGAAGAAAAATACCCCATGGAGAGGGGGGATGCAGAATAATCTGAATATCATCAGGCCTGTTGCAAAACTTTGTTTTATGGCAACAAGGATAAGACAGGCTGCAGTTACAGTGATGGCTGCCGAATGAATACAGATTTTAATCTCCAGAATACAGATTTTATCTGAAGAAATGTCACCTAATATAAATAAGTTTATAGGGAATTTTTTTATTACATCAGCTTCTTCATGTGGATGTGGCATATGTTGCTGTTGTTAACTTTGCTGTCTGGTCTTTGACCACAATAAAGATTGATTGATCGATCGTTCTTCCTTAGATTGCTTATTGTGCATTAGCTCCAGTGAGGAGGACCGAGTTGCAGCTCCAAACCTTCTTCCGGACGGTGCCCAATGAGAAATATCAATATGCAGGGATTGTCAAGCTGCTTCTCCATTTCCAATGGATGTGGGTCGGACTTGTTGCATCAGATGATGAAAATGGAGAGAAGTTTGTGCAAATCTTGGTGCCAATGCTTTCCCAGCATGGAGTCTGCACAGCCTTCAAGGAAAAACTACCAGGCTTGTCTCAAGGGATGGATAATTTCATTTCACTGGATCTCATGCACGCTAAGTTCTCTTTCCTGATGGCCTCAGAAGTCAACATATTGATTCTATGCGCAGAATCTCAGACCATTACAGTTGTGAAGTGGTTGAAATATTTCTTTTCATTAACTGAAGATGTTGCAGAGAATTCTGCAGGAACCGTGTGGATTTTGACAGCCCAATGGGCCTTTGCATCAGAAAAATTGCAAAGGTATTATGATATTCAAGTCTTTGATGGAGCCCTGTCTTTTGCAATTCACACAGAAAAAGTCCAGGGATTTACAGAATTCCTTCAGACCCTAAATCCCAACTCTGCAGATGGAGATGGGTTCCTCCAGGCTTTTTGGGAACAGGCATTCAACTGCTTACTTTCAGTTTCAAATAAGCCCAATGAAAGCACAGACACATGCACTGGCAAAGAGATTCTGGAGAGCCTTCCTGGGCATATTTTTGAAATGACCATGACTGGTCAAAGTTACAGTATCTATAATGCGGTTTATGCCATTGCATACACTTTGCACAAGGTTCTCTCATCCAGACCAAAACACAGAAGGACGTCAGGCAGAGGTGGACTCCATCCTCCCAAACTGCAACCTTGGCAGGTAAGATTTCATATTCAGAATAAATCTTTGCTTGGGGCTAATCTGATGGGTGATGACACACAGTCCATAGAATGAATACACACAAACACATAACCTCTTACAGCATTAAAAAAACTTATTTATTGATTTTTCACACACACACAATAACCCTTTACAGATTTTTACATAACGTAAATGTCAGAGCTACCCTAGGTCCCAGCTCACAAAGGACCAACGCTGCTTCGTTGTTAAGTATAAAAGTCTTTATTGAAGTTCAGTTTCACTTCCAGAGCCGCAGCGCGCAGCCCCACGTCTAAAGTGTCAGACCACTGATGCTCCGTCTGAGTCTCCTCCCCCTTGACACCAATTTAAGATTCTAGCCTTGCTCCACCTTCTCCGCTGCTCCTTCCTCCTCTGGGTCCGCCTGCCCGCCGGGGTTCCGCCCTTTCTAGCCTCTTCTCCCGCTGATTCCCCTGAGCCTTCTCCCTCCCTCCGGCGGGCTTTAGGAGCTGGTTCCCCATCTGGGTCTCCTGCTGTTCCGCGCGCCTGCACATTTGAACTTGGCGCGCGCGCCCAGCCAGCAGCTTTCCTCCTGACCGTTCCACTGCTGCTGTCACTGCTTCCCCCTTCGGGGGGGCTAGCTGCAACTGACCTCCCCTCCGTTGGAGGCGTGGTCAGCCCTGACTCCCTCTCTGGAGGAGACACTGCCCCTGACACATGTGACTCTTCCCCCCCACTACGCTCTGGTGGGGAAACTGGTCCCGATCCTCCACTGCTGCTTTGGGGTTCCCCTCTGGCTCCTTGTTTCTGGTGCGTCCCCCCTGGGACCCCCCTTGCCCTGACCATCGGCGCCCCCTTCTGGGAATCTTCTGATTCGCTGGAGAAGCTCATGGAATCTCTCGGGCCACTGTCATACTCCCCTACGCTGCCCTCGGATTCTTCCCCTTCACTCTCCCAATCCTCTCTCCCCAGTGCTCCTGCTCCTGATTCCCTGACATCCATCCCCCCTAGAAGCCCCCCCTTCCCCCCTCCCCCTCTTCGGGTGTGGGTTCCGGGTGCTCCAGTCCTGTGGGTGTGAGTGCGGGATACCATTCTTCCCCCCTGGTGTGTAGCCGGTCCACTGGATCCGGCCCAACCGCAACGGGCTCGTCGACGTCGATTTCCTCTGCTTCCATCTCTCTGCTGATGTGCTCGAATCCAGGATCCTCCCCCAACACGTCCATGTCCTCCCCTCCCCCGGGTACCTCTGGTGAGACTGCTTGCAAAGGTCCCCGCAGCAGCTCCCTGCGCCACCCCACCTCCGGTTGAGTGTCCCACCAATAGGAGCGGTCTGTGGCAAACCCCGAGAGAGACCCCTCCGAGGAGCTAGTGTCCGGCGTCGTCTCTTGAAAAGCTGATGAAAAACCCTGGAACGTACTGGCTGACAGTGTGGGTGTGAAGAGCCAGTCATCGAAATACTCTGCCGGCATAGGTCTGTGTGGGAAGAGTGCATGGAACTCGTCTTTAAGATAGTGCTCCTCCACGGCATAGCACGGTACCCACCTGTTAGCGCTGGCTGGGGTACCTTTCCTGGCGAGGAGGTATTCCACCCCCTCTTCCCCCCACCTCGAGTCCAAAATCTCCGTGACCTCGTTGAGTGGCGTCGCCCTCCGTGACCCCTCCCTCTTCGGAGATTCGTTAAGTGGGTCTGGCGCGTTCCCTGTCACCTGAAACCTGTGGGGTTCCCTGTAGGGTGTGAGCACTGACCTATGAAAGACTGGGTGCATTCTGGAGCCCTCCGGGAGTGTCAACCGGAAGGCCACTGGATTGATTTGCGCCGCGACCTGGTAAGGTCTCAGCTGCTTGTGCTTGAGCTTCCTCTTAGCTAGCGTCCTGGCCGGCACTGCCTGGGCTGCTAACCAGACCCAGTCCCCCACCTGGATGTCCTCCCCGACCCTCCTGTGCTTGTCTGCCTGCACTTTGTAGGCGTGTTTCGCCAGTTCCAATTGCCTTCGGAGTTGCTCGTGGACCTCCTGTAACTCTGCTGCTAAGTGCTCTGCTCCCCTTGGCTCCCCCTCCCCCTTCGTCTCTAACCCCGGGAAAGTTCTGGGATGCCGCCCATTATTGGCGAAGCACGGTGTCACTCCTGTAGACCCGTGCTTCGTGTTGTTGTAGGCAAACTCGGCCAGCGGTAGGTAGTCCACCCAGGTCGAGGGTTGTTGATTGGCGTAGCATCGCAGGTACTGCTGCATGATGGCATTGACCCTCTCCGCTTGTCCGTTGGTCTGCGGGTGTCGTGCCGACGCTAAGTCGATCTTGACGTTCAGGATGCCCAGCAGCTTCTGCCAGAAGCTCGAGATGAATTGGCGACCCCGGTCGGACAGGATGGACCGCGGCAAGCCGTGAGCTTTGAACACGTGGTCTATGAACAGCTTGGCGGTCTGTTCCGCTGTGGCCACCTTCGCGCACGGAATAAAGTGCGCCATCTTGGTGAACATGTCTACGACCACGAGCACCGCTGTTTTGCCTCGCGAGCTGGGCAGATCTGTGACAAAGTCCAGGGCCACTTTCTCCCACGGTTCGAGCGGCGTCTGTAGGGGTTCTAGTAGACCCGCCGGCTTCCTGTGTACTGGCTTGGCCCTTTGGCAGGTGTCACACCTGGAGACGTAATCCGCAACTTCTCCCCTCACCTTGGGCCACCAAAAGTCTCTGGTTACTAATTCCGCCATCTTGTCCTTGCCGAAGTGCCCAGCGCTGGGCGCGTCGTGTAGCTGCTGCAAGACTTTCGCGCGGAGGTTGTCTCCGGGCACGTAGAGAGCCCCTCTACGGATGAGCAGTCCGTCTCGTATCTGGAACTCGTCGTCCTTCGCTGTGCCTTTTCGCACCTCCTCCATCTTGGATTGTGCGAACGAATCCGTCTGCAGCGCTCGACGCACCGCGTCCAGGTCCACGGCAGCTGAAGCGCACGCCCACGCTTTCGGTGCGAAAATGTGCTTGGCCGCCACCGGCGCCGCTTCCTCGAGATACTGCGGCTTCCTGGATAGTGCATCCGCCATGACGTCGTTGTCTCCCAGGATGTATTCTATCCGGAAATCGAAATCCGCAAAGAACTCCGCCCAGCGAATGTGTCTCTGGTTCAGGAACCGCGCCGTGCGCCAGTACTCCAGGTTCTTATGGTCCGTGCGGACTTGCACTGTGTGCCTGGCTCCAACGAGGAAGTGCCGCCACGCCTTGAAAGCTGCATGAATGGCCAGCAACTCCCTGTCCCAGATGGTGTAGTTCTGTTCCGCCTTGCTGAGTTTCCTGGAGTAGAATGCACACGGCCTCCATTCCCCTTGCGGATCTTGCTGCAACAGGACGGCCCCCACCGCTCTGTCCGAGGCGTCCGTCTCAACCCTCATTGGTCTGCTGGGGTTTACATGTAGCAGCTGTTCTTCGGACACGAAGAGACGCTTGAGTCTCCGAAAGGACTGCTCCGCCTGGTCCGTCCAGGTGAACTTCTTCTTCTTGGAGCTGAGGGTGTCCGTGATGGCCGCCGTCTCCTTCGCGAACCCTTTGATGAACTTGCGATAAAAGTTGGCGAAGCCGACGAACTTCTGGACCTCCTTCCGATTGCGCGGGCTCTTCCAGTCCAACACCGCGCGGACCTTGGTGCTGTCCATGGCGAGTCCCTTGTCGGACAGCTTGTAGCCCAGGAAATCCACCTCCGTCATGTCGAACTGGCACTTCTCTAATTTGGCGTAAAGTCTGTGCTCCCGTAGCCTCTGCAGGACCTCCTTGACGTCCCTCTCGTGAGCCTCCTGCGATTCCGAGAAGACCAGGATGTCGTCCAGGAAGCAGATGCACTTCTTGTAGAGGAGTCCCGCTAATACGTGATGCATGAAAGCTTGGAAGGTATGGGAGCCATTTTGCAGACCAAAAGGCATTACGCGATATTCATAGGTGCCTAAAGGTGTAAACATGGCTGTCTTCCACTCATTGCCCTCCCGCATGCGTATAAGGTTGTACGCCCCTCGTAGATCCAACTTGGTGAAGATCCGTCCCTTCCTCACCGTCGCGAGCAGGTCGTCGATCTTGGGCATGGGGAATGCTGCGGGCTTTGTTTTGGAATTTATGATCCTGTAATCAACTATGAGCCTGCGTTGAGGCGTGTCCTACTTCTTCACGAAAAACACGGGACTGCCCCCCACTGCTTTAGATTCTTGGATGAACCCCCGCTTCAAGTTGTGATCTATGAACTCCCTGAGTTCTTGCAGTTCGTCTTCAGACATGGAATACAGTTTCCCAGTCGGCAGCGTCGCTCCCGGCAGGAGGTCAATCTTGCAGTCGTAAGGCCTGTGGGGAGGCAGGTTATCTGCTTCCCTCTCGCAGAAGACCTCCAAAAACTCCTTGTACTTGTTGGGTACCGCTTGCACCATGCCTAGGTGTAACTGCGGTTCATCCTCTTGCCCCTCCTCCTCCTGGCGGGTCTGGATGCAGTGTTCTGCGCAGTAGGAGGAGCAGAAGGTCAATTGCCGCTGGTACCATGCTAATGCCGGGCTGTGCCTATCCAGCCAACTCATACCCAACACTATGGGCGTGTCTGACAGGTGGGTGACGTTGAAGCTGATGACTTCGCGGTGGTTTCCAATTTGCATCACCATCGGTGGTGTTTGCTGTACCACCCCTCCTCCCAGTAGCTTCCTGCCATCGACCGTGACGACGTTTAGGGGCATCGTGGCTGGCATGAGTGCTATGCGATGTTGCTTGATAAAGTCCACTCCTATAAAGTCTGCGTTGCTCCCAGAGTCAATGGTCATTGGTACTTGCATGGTGTGCCCAGTGGGCAACTGGAGCGATGCGGTGAGTTGCACCACTGGTTTGGGTGGGAGGGGGTCTGTGGGCTGTAAAATCTCTGGGGACTGCTTCACTGACTTGCCTGGTTGGGCCCCAGTGGCTCTGTTTCCAACCAGGCGTCTTCTTCCCCCTGCGGCTGCTTCGGCTGCTGACTTGTTCCCTTTACTGTTGCTGAGGCTGCAGTGTGCTTCTGGAGCCTCTGGGGACACTCTTTGGCCATGTGCTGAGCACTGTCGCAGATGTAGCACTTCCTGGTCCTTCTAGGAGCCTTCGCCTTGACTGCTCCCGGTGTTTGGGCTCTGCTGGCAGTCTGAGCCCTGGCACCACCAATCTCCATCGGCTCTTCTCCCCTTCCCAAAGGAGGCATGGACAGCGCCCGCCCCGCCTCTCTGGGAAAGAAAGGGGTTGTCCTGGCTGGGCTGCTTGCCTTACGTCCTTCCAGGCGCACACCAATCGCCAACGCTCTTTGGGCAACTTCTTGGGTACTTTGTGGTCGTTCCCCTCTTGCCAGCTCATATTTCACCTCTCCACTTAGCCCCTCCCAGAACAGGTCTCTTACAGCAATAGAGTCCTTCTCCCAGCCCAGCACGTTCAGTAAGGCAAAAAGGCGTGAGTGATATTGCCTCACCGTCGCTTTCCCTTGCTGTAGTCCATGCATTTCCCTCCGAGCAACATCTACATCTACCGTAGATTTAAAGCAAGCGTCCATAGCTTTGATAAATGCATCGGAATCTTTGAGGGCGGGGTCTTCTTCGCGCCACAAATTCCGCAGCCACGCTTTTGCTTCCCCATGCAAATGAGTGATTATGAAGCCCACTTTCTCTTCCTCATCTCTAAAGTCCTTCCGAAGCAAATTGAGCGCGTAAACCACGTCAGCTCTGAAGTTAGGGTATTGCTGCAGGTTCCCATCGAAGTGGGCTACTAGGCTGCCCCCCTCTTCCCGAGGCCAACTCCCTCCGGTTTGGGTCCTGGCAGCCCCTCTTTCCCCCAACGGTCCCACCTGGTCTGCAGATCCCGGCAGAGCGCTACTGCTTCTTCTTCTCTTTTCCTGGATGCTGCTACTTCTGCGTAAAGCGTCGTCACTGCTTCTTGCAGTTCTTTCACCTGGCTCTCTGTAGCCATCTTTGCCTATCTTCGTGAGCTCGCAAAACACCAAGTCTTGCCCCTCGCTGCACCAACTCACGCTGCGAGGTTTTTATAGGAGACGGAGCATACTGTCAGAGCTACCCTAGGTCCCAGCTCACAAAGGACCAACGCTGCTTCGTTGTTAAGTATAAAAGTCTTTATTGAAGTTCAGTTTCACTTCCAGAGCCGCAGCGCGCAGCCCCACGTCTAAAGTGTCAGACCACTGATGCTCCGTCTGAGTCTCCTCCCCCTTGACACCAATTTAAGATTCTAGCCTTGCTCCACCTTCTCCGCTGCTCCTTCCTCCTCTGGGTCCGCCTGCCCGCCGGGGTTCCGCCCTTTCTAGCCTCTTCTCCCGCTGATTCCCCTGAGCCTTCTCCCTCCCTCCGGCGGGCTTTAGGAGCTGGTTCCCCATCCGGGTCTCCTGCTGTTCCGCGCGCCTGCACATTTGAACTTGGCGCGCGCCCCCAGCCAGCAGCTTTCCTCCTGACCGTTCCACTGCTGCTGTCACTGCTTCCCCCTTCGGGGGGGCTAGCTGCAACTGACCTCCCCTCCGTTGGAGGCGTGGTCAGCCCTGACTCCCTCTCTGGAGGAGACACTGCCCCTGACACATGTGACTCTTCCCCCCCACTATGCTCTGGTGGGGAAACTGGTCCCGATCCTCCACTGCTGCTTAGGGTTCCCCTCTGGCTCCTTGTTTCTGGTGCGTCCCCCCTGGGACCCCCCTTGCCCTGACCATCGGCGCCCCCTTCTGGGAATCTTCTGATTCGCTGGAGAAGCTCATGGAATCTCTCGGGCCACTGTCATACTCCCCTACGCTGCCCTCGGATTCTTCCCCTTCGCTCTCCCAATCCTCTCTCCCCAGTGCTCCTGCTCCTGATTCCCTGACAGTAAATTACTTTATCCCAGCCCCTACTTCCATGGTTTCCATGTTTTACCCTTAAATGCTGCATATTTTACGTATAATAGTCCATGTATCCATTTTAACCTATTTATGTTTTGTGGATGTTCATATTTCAAGTCATGCTCATGTTCTCATCCCAATAGTTCTTTAAATACAATAGTTCTTTAAATACTCAATAAAAGGTCTCCAGTTTTCAATGAATTTTTCACCATTTTGGTCTCTAAACTTTGCTGTTAATTTTGCTCTGACTCATACTCCATCATATTCAAAAGCCATTTTTCCTTTAACGGAATGTCTTGTTCTTTCCTTCTTTGGGCATATAATATACTTGCTGCTGTTGCTATATACCTAAATGAATTAACCAACTCTTTTGGCACATAATTATCTATAATTCCTTAGAGAAAAGCTTCGGGTTGACACAAAGTCCATAGATTGAATTCTCTCTCTCTCTCTCTCTCTCTCTCTCTCTCTCTCTCTCTCACACACACACACACACACACACACACACAAAACCTCTTACAGCATTTACCTAACATACAGTATATGGCTATTTTCAGCTGTAATTATGTAATTATCTGGTCATTTTTCTATCTTGCACCTGGCAAAGTTCATTGATTGCAGTGTTCCTACAAGTTATGCTCACATTACATATGTGATTGCAAGCTTACATTGGGGGGGGGGGAGTAAATAAATAAATGGAGAGCAGGGAAAACTCACCTTTACCTGCTCTCTATTTCTTCCCCCCCTTCTCCCCGCCCTCCCAGAAGGTCTTCCTTCCTTACCAGGCTCTCAGCAGGTTCAGGGAGGGCCCTGGGTGTGCAGCCCTCCCCCTTGCTTGCTGGGCTCTGGGAAGGAGGCATGAGGGCACTTCCCTCCCAAGGCCAGGTGAGCAAGGCAGTGCACTCCATGCCAGCCTCAGGGAAGACCACTGGGTGCATCCCAGAGGCCAGCAAAGAAGGTGCCCCCTTGCTTCCCAGGCTGTGGGGAGATCATGACAGGGCTCTGGGAGCATCCCTGGGTCCTCCTGCAACCTACCCAGAGCCTACGGTGCCCTTCTCCATCTTGTGATTCCAGGGCAGTTCCAGGGGTTCCTGTGTGCCTTTGCACATGGACCCCCAGAGCTGAACCCCCAAATACTTAAGTGCCAGATCAGCTCTACTTCCTAGTAATCCATTTGTGCTGCAAAGGTGGACCGCACCATTTTTGACTCCTTTCCATTGTGTGACATATATGGATTGATACTTTTTCCTTTCCAAAACCAATAAAGTATCTCCCTTCTTTACTTTTTAAACTTTGCCTTGTTTTATTCTGCCTAGCTTCCCTCTTTCCTGAGGAGCATCTCCTTCAACAACAGTGCTGGGGACTTTGTGTCTTTTGATGAGAATGGGGAATTGGCAGCTGGATTTGACATTATTAACTGGGTTACTTTCCCTAACCAAACCTTCTTGCGAGTAAAAGTAGGAAAGATAGAACCACAGAAATCCCACGATGTTGACTTCAGCATGGATGAAGAAGCCATCACATGGCACAAAGCATTCAATCAGGTGGGAGTGGCCTCTTGGGTTTTTCTAAAAAAGGGAACATTTTAAAATTTACATTAGTAATATAAATAAAAAGGGTAATGTATAAATTTTTCATCATTATTAAGCAAAATGGTTCTGTAGAACCCATATGCAGCAAATTCTTTCCCCATCATTTATGATGTGAGAAGTAGATCTTACACAGAGGAAAAATATAATTTCTGCTTCGCTCCCAATATTTATATTACAATTTATTTATGCATACACCACCTTTCTGGAATTACATGAATCTGCCAAGTGATCTCGTCTCTTTGGTTCAAACTGTGTTCTTTACCATGCAAAAGGGAGCTTCCTCTTCTCCTCTCTTTCTGGCTAGGTGCTGCCCCTTGGTTTGTGCAATGATCGGTGCCAGCCAGGCTACAGCCGGAAAAAGAAGGAGGGGCGGCCATTTTGTTGCTATGACTGTGCTTCATGTCCAGATGGGATGATTTCAAATCAAACAGGTAGGAGACATCAGCTGCACTTTTATAAAATGCTTCCTAGTCTGTTTCAACAGTTCCCCCTTATTAACAGTTTAGTGCTCCTGAACAGAACAGCAGTTGCACTCAGATCTGGAAGAAAGAAGACTGACACAGGGAGTTGGGCAAACGAGAGCCACAACTTTAACCTTGACAAAGTAGATCTGTGGAAATAGGTGTGGATCATGTCCAGTGTTCTCTGCCTGCTCCCCACCTGCCACAGCTTGTGGAATCAGTGAAAACTTGCCTAAACCTCCATCCCCATAGTTTCAGGGCTGGGAGTCAGAAAAAGGAACAAATGTCTATATGTCAGCCCCCGAGCTGCTCAATACTATTCAGTGAATCTCATCTTACTATTTTGCACAGTGTATCACTAAGAATGATGTTTATAGACGCTGAAAAAGCTTTTGATAATGTTTCTTGGGATTTCATCTCTGATACTTGTTTGCAATTAATTAATGGCTCAGAATTGTTGTTTGGGGGCAGGAGCAATATTTATTTCAAAGAAAAATTAAAAGGCCTTTGGAGAGTTGGGCAAACTAGAGCCACAACTTTAACCTTGACAAAGTAGATCTATGGAAATAGGTGTGGATCATGTCCAGTGTTTTCTGCCTGCTCCCCTTCTGCCACAGCTTGCTTAACCCTCCATCCCCATAGTTTTAGGGCTGAGAGCCAGAAACACAAAATCAAATTCTGCTGCTCCAAGATATCATGGTGGGCCTCTCACTTTTCAGCAGAGATGACAGTTTGCTTTTTCAATGGCACCATATTAACAGTCGTCAATACTTTGCTTCCAAAATTCCTGGTGATTTGATTGATACCACCTATATGGTTTATGGGTTTATGGGGAAAATACCCATTTCATTTTACTGGTTTCCACTTATCTCTGATAAAGGTAAAGGTAAAGGTACCCCTGCCCGTACGGGCCAGTCTTGACAGACTCTAGGGTTGTGCGCTCATCTCACTCTAAAGGCCGGGAGGCAGAGCTGTCCGCAGACACTTCCGGGTCACGTGGCCAGCCTTACAAGCTGCATCTGGCGAGCCAGCGCAGCACACGGAAAGCCGTTTACCTTCCCGCTGGTAAGCGGTCCCTATTTATCTACTTGCACCCGAGGGTGCTTTCGAACTGCTAGGTTGGCAGGCGCTGGGACCGAACGACGGGAGCGCACCCCGCCGCGGGGATTCGAACCGCCGACCTTTCGATCGGCAAGTCCTAGGCGCTGAGGCTTTAACCCACAGCGCCACCCACGTCCCCTACCTTATCTCTGATACTTGTTTGCAATTAATTAATGGCTCAGAATTGTGTTTTGGGGGCAGGAGCAATATTTCTTTCAAAGGAGATTTGAAAGGCCATTGGAGATGGAGGAATCCATTTCGTCACAAAGAATGAAACTTGCCTGAAGAAAAAGGTTGCCTTTTTTTGTGGGAACTCATATATCATTCATTTGACTTTTTTTTTAGATTTGGATTATTGTTTCGAATGCCAAGAAGGTCAATTTCCAAACCACAACAGAGATCAATGCATTCCCAAGAGACAAAATTTCCTTTCCTACGCTGAGCCTTTGGGATTCACATTAGCTGCCTTGGCTCTGCTCTTCACTCTGGTCACAGCCTTGGTCCTTGGCGTCTTCTCTAAGAACAGGGACACTCCCATTGTCAAAGCCAACAACCGGGACCTCACCTACACTCTGCTCCTTGCCCTCTTGCTCTGCTTCCTCTGCTCCTTGCTCTTCATTGGCCAGCCTCACCCAGTGAGCTGCTCTTTACGACAAACGGCCTTTAGCATCATCTTCTCCATTGCGGTGTCTTGTGTCTTGGCCAAAACCATCACGGTGGTTCTGGCCTTCATGGCCACCAAGCCAGGATCCAGGGTGAGGAAATGGGTGGGGAAATCTCTGGCCAACTCTCTTCTTCTGGGTTGCTGCTCACTTCAAGCCAGTATTTGTGCTGTTTGGCTCTGTACGGCTCCTCCCTTCCCAGATGTGGACATGAATTCTCTGGCGGAGGAAATCATCGTGGAATGCAACGAAGGCTCTGCCCCCATGTTTTATTGTGTCCTGGGGTACCTGGGATTCCTGGCCATTGTCAGCTTCATGGTGGCTTTCCTGGCCAGGAAGTTGCCAGACAGTTTCAACGAAGCCAAGTTCATCACTTTCAGCATGTTGGTGTTCTGCAGCGTTTGGCTTTCCTTTGTTCCCTCTTATCTGAGCACCAAAGGAAAGCAGATGGTGGCTGTGGAGATCTTCTGCATCTTGGCCTCCAGTGCAGGCTTGCTCGCTTGCATCTTCTTCCCCAAATTGTACATAATCATTCTGAGGCCCGACTTGAACAGCAAAGACCACTTGATTCTGAGGAGCAAATAAGAGTCAACCTTCGTTGATGCCTTTAATTGGTGCATTATTAGAAATTTCACCATTTATTGGAAGAAAACCCACGAAGAACAACATGCACCAAAACTATAGTTCACCCCCCCTCAGAAGTCACATGTAGATGTGGAACAACATTGGGGATAGATTTGAACTCTGCAGAGCCCCATATGGAAGGCTCCCTAGGGCCAAGTGATGCTCCCTAAGCATCACCCTCTCAAAACGACCATCCAAGTTGGACTCGGAACTACTAGGAAACAATGCTGCTCACCCCCAACTGAGTCTGCTGAACAAGGATCCCATAGTTGATAGTATTGAAAAGGTAAAAAGGATAGAACTGGGACACATTAACCCCATCTCTCTCCTAACGTAGCTTATCATAGAAAGCCACAAATGCAGTTTCCATGCCTAAATTGGGCCTGAACCCAGACTTAAAGGGCTCTAGAAAATTGTTTTCATGGCTCTGCCTATCACCACTGTCTCAGGAACCTTCCCCAAGAAGGGCAGATGAGTGACTGGCCAGTCATTCCTTAAGGTTTTCAAGGGAGTGTTTCTTAGGAAGTGGTCTTATCACTGCCTCATCTAAGCAGGCAGGGGCCGTCCCCTTGCACAAGGAGGCCTTAATTGTTGCAGAGAAGTGATATTGAGCAGCTTGGAAGTTAAATCTTATGTAAGACTGACACCTTTTAGGAATTGTTCATATGTTCCTTTAATGTTCAGAAGCATTACTTGCAGAAGGGATGATAGAGGAATAATATATTGAAACACATTCTCAAAATGTAAGTTTATCGAAGCATAGGCTCAGCTTCACTTAGAAAAAACACAGCTTCTTGCTTTAAACCCAACCGTGTGTCTCTCCCTCCTCCAATTATGCTCTCGGCCTGTACGGATAGAGGCCATGCAGCTATTTGAAGAAATCCACTTTCAATTTCTGTCCTTCTCTCTGTTTCACTTCAGAGACTTCACTCACCGCTGCTCTGCTCTCTCTCTGTTCATTGGGAGAAGGAGCATCAAGAGTGTTTCTTCTCAATAGTGTCCAGAGAAGATCCCAAGACTTCTCTCCCAGCTGTGTCCATTGCTCAGCCATCTTCCTGCGCTCTCTCATCACAGGGAAGTCACTCACACCAAAGGGAGTCTGTGACTTGGTGCTTCTCATGTGACAAGTTAACCAATCACACGAGAGCCACTTGAGAACCTACTAGAATTGGCTGTTTAACCAATCAAAACTCAAAGTGCTTTTTGTAACCACACAGCAATAGATATTTGAAAATTCCTATCTTAGCATATGAAACCCCTATGCCAAACATTAATCCCCCCTCCTGGCCCAGCTGGCTGTCCTCTCCTTGCTTGTTTTGTCAGCCAGTAGAGGCAAGGGGCAAATAGAAATGGAACACAAAACTCACTGTTCTAGGTAAATGTAACTGTTATTGGAAAACACAACTGTGTAAAGTGTAACTGTATAAAGCATGAAACCACTGAAAGGGCAACTGCAATAACTAGGCTGGAAAATGTAAAAACAGTAATAACCAGAATGTATCCTTTCTGCGATAGGATTGCAATCTGTCAGCTTTGACAAATTTGACAGATATGCAGTGCCACCTACTGGGTCTACAGCAAAAGCCACCCATTCAACTGCTTTATTGAATGGTTCATTGTGAAAACAGTGCAGGCCATTCCGAAAGTATCGGCAGTTCATTCAAATATATGTCTGCTGTATTTTTTCAAAAGACTAATTATTTTTTCGGTACAAACAACAACTGCAAAAGACACATACAACAAAAACCGCAATAACAATAATAACACAATATGACAATTCAGATTTGAATACTCTGATATACCCATGACTACACCTTTTTTAACAATGTCTGCTGTATTATCACAACTACAGGAACTAGCAGGGAACGCCTGGCTCCTTGGTTTTTCTTTCTTCTCTGAAGGAGTCACCACAGGCACGTCCATCAGGTCTGTCCCTGAAATCACAACACAACACAAAACCCACCATTCCTCTGGGAGCCAGCTTTCTGTTCTTCATGGAGCTGGGAAGGTTCATAAGAACCCAGGTTACTTGCTTAGGAGTGGGTGTCCCTCAGTGGGGGTTTCTGGTTCTGACTCTTGTTCTGGGAATGCCGGCTATGATGGGGCCATTTAGCCAGGTTCCGCCAGCCTGCTGAATCATGGCTCTGGCTCCTGTGGCTGCTCAGCCTCAGGGGTCACCGCTGGGCTTACTGGTTCTGCCTCCCTTGCCTGTTCCTCCTGCTCTACGGGCCTCACCTCCCAGCTGTCCCCTTGGGATCCCTCTGTCCAGCCCTCCTCCTGGTTTTCCCCTGGGAATCGTCGCCTGGTTGATCACAGTGGCGGCGCCAGCATTGCCCTCCCTCCCTCAGCACCCCTGTGGTCTGTCACCCTGGTGACTGTGGTGGGTCACCGGGCCCGCCTCAAAGTTTTTTGCATACACTGGGTCCCTGGCCCAGAAGGTCCAGGGGTCCCTGCTTATCCCCACCGCTGCCTCATCCTGAGCTCTGTCAGGGTGAAGGTGGTCCAGTCTTGTTGTGACGCGCCGGCCCATCAGTAGTTTTGCTGGGCTCCGGCCAGTCATTGTGCTGAGGGTGCTGTGCTGGGCTAGAAGAAATGTGGTGAGGCTGGTGGACCAGTGTATACTGGTAGCCAGCGAGGAAAATCGACCACCTGAGGTTGCAGGGTGACAGTAGTTGAGGGGTCTGCTTTTCGGGGCCAACAGGCCGAGCAGCGGCTTGTGGTCGGTCACCACAGTAAAGGGCCGCCCATACAAGAAATTGTGAAATTTCTTTGCTCCCTTCACGATTGCCAGGCCCTCTTTGTCTATTTGTGAGTAGTTCCTCTCAGCTGCGGAGAGGGTCTGAGAAAAGTAAGCCACTGACCCCTCTCTCCCTTCCGGGAGTTCGTGCCCCAGGACGCCACCGACGCCGTAGAATGAGGCATCACATGCCAGCACCACCGGCAGCCTCTCGTCAAAGTGTGCAAGGACTGAGTTCCAGATGAGCAAGTCTTTGACTGCTTGGAACGCGGCCTCCTGGTACTGCCCCCACACCCATGGGGCCCGTTTGTCTAACAGTCTGTGTAGGGGCTCCGCTACCGCCACCTTATGAGGTAAGAAGGCATGGTAAAAGAAGGCCTGGAGTTTGGCCTTACCCTTAAGTGCTGGAGCATCCCAAATACCCCGCACCTTGTCCCCGGTCGGGTGGATCCTGTCTGCGTCCACCATAAATCTCAGAAAGTCCACCTGTGGCACTCCTAGCAGACACTAGCTCACCCCGCCGCGGGGATTTGAACCGCCGACCATTTGATCAGCAAGTCCTAGGCACTGAGGTTTTACCCACAGCGCCACCCGCGTCCCCTATATTCCTTGCTACACAATCTAAATAATATTGTGCAATTAAAGCAGCAGTGTTGCAAACTTCTTCTTCTTCTTTGCAAAATAAAGGGTTATATCTAACGGAGTTGTATGCAGAGTAGAAATTAATACAACTATCCTCCTGTCCAGCAGCACACAAGGAAGCAATTGCTGTTTCCTTTAGCAAGCTGTGAGGGGCCATGAATTAAAGCTCCAGTGGTCCACCTCCACATAAGAGAATAACTTATGTACATGTGTATCTTGCAGGATGTGAATGTTCTCCTCAAAATTAAACACCTGTTAGATGCTCTATTCCTAAAGCTGACTGAATACTGTCCATGAATTTCAATTATCAACTGTTAGGAGACACAATGCATATGTGTTGTTTGTGTATTTGTTTTATTTAATCTTTTGGAATCTGCCTGAAAAAGCCAGAAATTAACCTGTGTACTTAAAAAGTAGAGGAGAAGAATATCTCTGACACATGGCACAACTATTTTATTAGTGGAGCACCAAAGTACTACCAGAATATTCTCTCCCTGGTTTTTGCTGTGAAAGAAATCAATGAGAACCCCAACATCGTACCGAATATGAGTTTTGGATTCCACCTCTATGAGAGCTACTTAAATGTAAGGATGACTTGTCAGAACACTCTGAAACTTCTGTCCACCACAGAAAGAATTGTCCCCAATTTCAAATGTGACAAGAAAAGAAACATGATAGCTGTTATTGGGGCAGTTAACTCTGACGTCTCCCTTCACATGACTACGATCTTAGGCATCTACAAGATCCCACAGGTATAGTGAGTGTGTGGGCAGTGGAGCCTTTCTGCCTCTGTTACAATAATTCTCTTCTGGGTTCTGCATACTTTGGTTCCCTTTTTCGAAAGAGAAGAAAGAGAGAAAAATATATAACTGAAAGTAAATAGTCAGGCTTTGCTCTCTTTTTTTGGTAGAACGTCCTACCTGGAAAGATAAAGAATTCTCACTGATATTCATGGTGTCCATGTTGGGCAGGGAGCCCTGAAGTCGTGGCTGTAGGAGAAGGGCTTGGATGACTGCCTGACCTCCTGTCACTTGTGTCCCTGCAGCTTGTCTGGAAGTAGAGGGGAATTAGGCAGCGGGAGGGAAGTACAGTGCCAGTGCACCAGTAGGAGTTCTCCTCCCAGTAAGCTGCATTTTGGTTCACAAATTGTTTCAGAAATTGTGAACTAGGAATAATAATATTATTATTCCCAACAAAATAAAACAGGTAAATTTGTACAAAATTTTGAAATGAATTTCTCTCCTGTTCCTGGAATTGTCTCATCAGAAATGGCTGTTGCTAGTTCATTTGTTGCTCACTAGCCTCAGCCACTATAGCTCAATGGTCAAGGATGACCACTTGGACTTGGAGTTCAGGAAGTTCTGGGGGGGGGCATAAGTTCCTCACTCATGAAATAAAACATGATGTGCAAAAGGGTTTCTGGACAGACAATCCACCCACACTTTCATTGAGCTTTATTTCCTTCCTGTGTGGTGTAGTGGTTAAGAGCGGTAGTCTCATAATCTGGGGAACCGGGTTCGCGTCTCCGCTCCTCCACATGCAGCTGCTGGGTGACCTTGGACCCATCACACTACTTTGAAGTCTCTTAGCCCCACTCACCTCACAGAGTGTTTGTTGTGGGGGAGGAAGGGAAAAGAGAATGTTAGCCACTTTGAGACTCCTTAAAGGGAGTGAAAGGCGGGATATAAAATCCAAACTCTTCTTCTTCTTCTTCTTCCTTCCAAAGTTGCAGAACTTGCAGGAAGATGTCAAGATCTTGTGCTCCTTTAGTGGGGTTCTTCATCTTCCCAAGTAGTTGCAGTCAAGATAGGCAAAATACCCCATGGAGAGGGGGGATGCAAAATAATCTGAATATCAACAGGCCTGTTGCAAAACTCTGTTTTATGGCAACAAGGATAAGACAGGCTGCAGTTACAGTGATGGCTGCCGAATGAATACAGATTATTGTGCATTAGCTCCAGTGAGGAGGACCGAGTTGCAGCTCCAAACCTTCTTCCGGACGGTGCCCAATGAGAAATATCAATATGCAGGGATTGTCAAGCTGCTTCTTCATTTCCAATGGACGTGGGTCGGACTTGTTGCTTCAGATGATGAGAATGGAGAGAAGTTTATGGAAATCTTGGTGCCAATGCTTTCCCAGCATGGAGTCTGCACAGCCTTCAAGGAAAAACTACCAGGCTTGTCTCAAGGGTTAGATAATTTCAGTTCACTGGAACTCATTAGCGCTAAGTCCTCCATCCTGATGGACTCAAAAGTCAGTATATTAGTTCTATGTGCAGAATCTCAGACCATTACAGTTGTGAAATTGATGATTAATTTTTCTTCATTAGATGAAGATATTGCGGAGAATTCTAAAGGCAGAGTGTGGATTTTGACAGCCCAATGGGCCTTCGCATCAGAAAAATTACAAAGGTATTACGACATTCAAGCCTTTGATGGTGCCCTGTCTTTTGCAATTCACACAGAAAAAGTCCGGGGATTTACAGAATTCCTTCAGACCCTAAACCCCAACTCTCCAAATGGAGATGGGTTCCTCCAGGCTTTTTGGGAAATGGCATTCAACTGCTTCTTTTCTGTTTCCAATGAGCCCAATGAAAGCAGAGACACATGCACTGGGAAAGAGAGTCTGGAGAGCCTTCCTGGGCACATTTTTGAAATGACCATAACTGGTCAAAGTTACAGTATCTATAATGCGGTTTATGCCATTGCATATACTTTGCACAAGGTTCTCTCATCCAGACCAAAACACAGAAGGACGTCAGGCAGAGGTGGACTCCATCCTCCCAAACTGCAACCTTGGCAGGTAAGATTTCATATTCAGAATAACCTTTGCTTGGGGCTAATCTAACAGGTGATGACACAATGTCCGTAGACTGAATACACACACAAACACAACCTCTTGCAGCATTTACCTAACATATATGGCTATTTTCAGTTGTTTTCAGTGTTTCATTGTTTTCAGATGTAATTATCTGGTCATTTTTCTATCTTGCACCTAGCAAAGTTCATTGATTGTAGTGTTTTTACAAGTTATGCTCACATTACATATGTGATTGCAAGCTTACATTGGGGGGGGGAGTAAATAAATAAACGGAGAGCAGGGAAAACTCACCTTTACCTGCTCTCTATTTCTCCCCCCCTTCCCCCTGCCCTCCCAGAAGGTCTTCCTTTCTTACCAGGCTCTCAGCAGGTCCAGGGAGGGTCCTGGGTGTGCAGCCCTCCCCCTTGCTTGCTGGGCTCTGGGAAGGAGGCATGAGGGCACTTCCCTCCCAAGGCCAGGTGAGCAAGGCAGTGCACTCCATGCCAGCCTCAGGGAAGGAGACACAAGGCCACTGGGTGCGTCCCAGACGCCAGCAAAGATGGTGCCCCCTTGCTTCCCAGGCTGTGGGGAGGTCATGACAGGGCTCTGGGAGCATCCCTGGGTCCTCCTGCAAGCTTCCCAGAGCCTATGTAGAATCTCTCTGCGTGGAGGGCAGTTCAAATGGTTCCTGACTTTGCCCAATTTTGCCTTTGCACATGGACCCCCAGAGCTGAACCCCCAAATACTTAAGTGCCATTTTTGACTCCTTTCCATTGTGTGACATAAATTGATTGATACTTTTTCCTTTCCAAAACCAATAAAGTATCTCCCTTCTTTACTTTTTAAACTTTGCCTTGTTTTATTCTGCCTAGCTACCCTCTTTCCTGAGGAGCATCTCCTTCAACAACAGTGCTGGGGATTTTGTGTCTTTTGATGAGAATGGGGAATTGGCAGCTGGATTTGATGTTCTGAACTGGGTAACTTTCCCCAACCAAACCTTCCTGCGAGTGAAAGTAGGAAAGACAGAACCACAGGAATCGCACTATGTGGACTTCAGCGTGGATGAAGAAGCCATCACATGGCACAAAACATTCAATCAGGTGGGAGTGGACTCTTGGTTTTTTTAAAAAAGTGAACATTTTAAAATTTACATTAGTAATATAAATAAAAAGGGTAATGTATAAATTCTTCAACATTATTAAGCAAAATGATTCTGTAGAACCAATATGCAGCAAATTCTTTTACCATCATTTATGATGTGAGTAGATCTTTTCTTCTTCAGAGTTCTGGTATAAAAGTATAAAATGGCAATACCAGATTGCCTTCTGTAATGGCTTTAGGGGTTGCTTGTGCGTAAATAGCCGCCGCTCTGGGCTAGGTTGGCTGGTTAAACCATTTCTCGCTGGACAGCCATCCACTCCGTGGCTGTTCAGTCACTGGCAGAATCCGTCAGTGGGCGTTTCTTAAACCTTTTCCAACATAAAAGTTGTTTGACGCCCAGTCTCCTCCTACTCTCCCTGCGCGGAAGTCTTCTGCGCAGGGAGGGCGTGGGTAGTGGAGGACCTGTGCTCTCCCCGCTGCTGTCCAGTGAAGAGTCCCGGAGCCTGCTCTCTGCTTCCCCCATTGGCCCCCCTCTATCCCTGGTGTTGCGCTGATTTTCTTCCCCAACAGGAGATCTGCCTCTCTCCCTGCTTGGCCCCTCTCCAGCATCATTGTGGAGCCTCGCCTCCTCCTCTAGTTCCGATGGCAGTTCCCTGACACCTTCTAAAATATGGCAGGGTTGGGCAGGGTCCAGCCCCTCTTCCCCTGCCCCAATAGGCCTGGTGGGCAAGGACAGCCTGGAGTGGAGGGTCCGGTGTGGCCAGAGGTGGGCAGGACCAAGTGACCATCCCCTCTACTGGCTGCACAGGAAGATGGCAGCCCCCAGGGACCAGCCGCAGCCATGCCATATGGCAAAGCCCACGGAACCAAGCAAGACTTACTTCTCATAACTGACTCATTTGTTTGGAAGGAAGAGTCCTGGTCTTGCAGTGTTTCTCTGAGCCTAATGTATTTTAGGGTTGCCACTTGCCTGGGTAATCCAGGTCATGTCCTCTTCTTTGGAGAGGGCAACATGTCCATCCGGGGGGATTTTTATATTTTGAAGGAAATGTCCGGGGGGCAGGATTTTGTGTGGGGAGCTTGGGCACAGGCTCAGGTGTGGGCGTGGACTCCATTGCACGCCTCAGCCATGTACTTCTAGCCCGTTCCTCTTCAATTTATGGCAACCCTAATATATTTGCTTCCTGCCTTACCTTCTCTGCCAACTCCCTGTATTTCAAAATCGGTTGTCTTTCCCTGTAGTTTATTCCATCCACCATCTCATACAGATGAAATATTCAATTTCCCTTCTGCTTCACTCCCAATATTTATATTACAATTTATTCAGGCATACACCACCATTCTGGAATAAGATGAATCTGCCAAATGATCTCGTCTCCTTGGTTCAAACTGTGTTCTTTACCATGCAAAAGGGAGCTTCCTCTTCTCCTCTCTTTCTGGCTAGGTGCTGCCCCTTGGTTTGTGCAATGATCGGTGCCAGCCAGGCTACAGCCGGAAAAAGAAGGAGGGGCGGCCATTTTGTTGCTATGACTGTGCTTCATGTCCAGATGGGATGATTTCAAATCAAACGGGTAGGAGACATCAGCTGCTCTTTTATAAAATGCTTTCTAGTCTAGTTCAACAGTTCCCCCTTATTAACAGTTCAGTACTTCTAAACAGAACAGCAGTTGCACTCAGATCTGGAAGAAAGAAGACTGACACAGGGAGTGGGGCAAACTAGAGCCACAACTTTAACCTTGACAAAGTAGACCTGTGGAAATAGGTGTGGATCATGTCCAGTGTTCTCTGTCTGCTCCCCACCTGCCACAGCTTGTGGAATCAGTGAAGACTTGCCTAACCCTCCACCCTCAGTTTTAGGGCTGAGCTGAGAGTCAGAAACACAAAATCAAATTCTGCTCCTCCAAATGGGCTTCTCACTTTTCAGCAGAGACAACTCTTTGCTCTTACAATGGCACCATATTAACAGTCATCAAAACTTTGTTTCCTAAATTCCTGGAGATTTGATTAATAGCAACTATATGATTTATGAAAAAAAAAATACATGTTGCATTTTACTGGTTTCTACTTATCTCTGATACTTGTTTCCAAATAATTAACGGCTCAGAATTGTGTTTTGGGAGCAGAAGCAATATCTCTTTCAAAGAAAATTTGAAAGGCCATTGGAGATGGAGGAATCCATTTCGTCACAAAGAATGAAACATGCCTGAAGAAAAAGGTTGCCTTGTTTGTGGGAACTCATATATCATTCATTTGATTTTTTTTAGATGCGGATTATTGTTTCAAATGCCAAGAAGGTCAATTTCCAAACCACAACAGAGATCATTGCATTCCCAAGAGACAAAATTTTCTTTCCTACGCAGAGCCTTTGGGATTGACATTAGCTGCCTTAGCTCTGCTCTTCGCTCTGGTCACAGCCTTGGTCCTTGGCGTCTTCTCTAAGAACAGGGACACTCCCATTGTCAAAGCCAACAACCGGGACCTCACCTACACTCTGCTCCTTGCCCTCTTGCTCTGCTTCCTCTGCTCCTTGCTCTTCATTGGCCAGCCTCACCCAGTGAGCTGCTCTTTACGACAAACGGCCTTTGGCATCATCTTCTCCATTGCGGTGTCTTGTGTCTTGGCCAAAACCATCACGGTGGTTCTGGCCTTCATGGCCACCAAACCAGGATCCAGGGTGAGGAAATGGGTGGGGAAATCTCTGGCCAACTCTGTTCTTCTGGGTTGCTGCTCACTTCAAGCCAGTATTTGTGCTGTTTGGCTCTGTACGGCTCCTCCCTTCCCAGATGTGGACATGAACTCTCTGGCGGAGGAAATCATCGTGGAATGCAACGAAGGCTCTGCCCCCATGTTTTATTGTGTCCTGGGGTACCTGGGATTCCTGGCCAGTGTCAGCTTCACAGTGGCTTTCCTGGCCAGGAAGTTGCCAGACAGTTTCAACGAAGCCAAGTTCATCACTTTCAGCATGTTGGTGTTCTGCAGCGTTTGGCTGTCCTTTGTTCCCTCTTATCTGAGCACCAAAGGAAAGCAGATGGTGGCTGTGGAGATCTTCTGCATCTTGGCCTCCAGTGCAGGCTTGCTCGCTTGCATCTTCTTCCCCAAATTGTACATAATCATTCTGAGGCCAGACTTGAACAGCAAAGACCACTTGATTCTGAGGAGCAAATAAGAGTCAACCTTCGTTGATGCCTTTGCTTGTTGCATTATTAGAAAATGCAGACATTTGTTGGAATAAAACCAGCCAAGGAAATCCCTTGTGTGTCCCAATTCTTATCTTTTTCATACTCCGTGTTTTAACCCCTCTCTTGTCACTGTCTGTTGTCTGTGCTTAAAGTGTTTCCCACAGAAATCTAAGTTTAAACACAGTAATACATACAAACATTGGGAGAACTTGCTGGATCCGGTCCATGGAGCATCTGGTCCAGAAGCCTCTTCTCACAGGGGCCAAGCAGATTATCATTAATATCATTATTTATTCAATTTGTATACTACCTTTCAATTATTATTACCATTACAGTGGTGCCCCGTTCGCAACCTGAGCAGAACACATGCCGCATCTGCACGTCTGCACGTGCGCGTGTCGTGATTCACTGCTTCTGTGCATGCGCATGAAGTCATTTTGAGCGTCTACGCATGCGTGAGTGGCCAAACCTGGAAGTAACCCTTTCCAGTACTTCCAGGTTGCTGCAGGACACAACCTGAAAACACTTAACCTGAAGCAAACGCAACACGAGGTATGAATGTATAATTAACATTAGTATTGTACCCTGCCCATCTGACTGGGTTGTCCCAGCCCTCTTGGTGTCTTCCAACATATATAAAAACATTACACACTAGAAGGCTTCCCGATACAGGGCTGCCTTCAGATGTCTTCTAAAGGTTATATCGTTATAAATCTCCTTGACATCTGGCGGGAGGGCGTTCCACAGGGCAGCCTGTGCTACTGAGAAGGCCTCTGCCTTGTTCTCTGTAACCTCACTTCTCGCACTGAGAGAACCACCAGAAGAACATCAGAGCTGGACCTCAGTGTCCAGGCTGAACAATGGGGGCTCCTTCAGGTATACGTCCATAGATCTCAGGGTTCTTCACCACATTCCCAAAATGTAAGCTTGTCCAAGCATAAGCTCAGCTTCATTTAGAAAAACATAGCTTCTTGCTTTAAACTCAACTCTGTGTCTCTCCCTTTTTGTGAGAACTGATAATGTTGCTTTTTCATTCAAGGCTACAGCTACTAATAACAACCTCAGACAAAATGTGCTTTCATTCACGTAAAGATACAAGGCTGCAGTTGCGCTAGGCAGCCTCAGACATAAATGTTGGTTTTCACAAGGCCGAAGCGCTAGATAACATTAGACAGTTTAGAGGCATCAGCAAGTATAGAGATCAATTCACATTTATCTCCAGGTATTTTTGCTTGACTTAGCAATTAATAGCATAGAGATATAGACCAAATTAGGGTAGATTAACTAGGAGGTCGTGATAGGCTGTACACCTTGTGGTACCCCAGCCAATGGGGGGACAATGGAGGGAACCTGCACTTCGAGTAATAGGGAATATAAGTTTATGCTTTGTTAATTTTTGGTGTGCTACTTTGGGTCACACACTCTTGCAATAGCATTTTGTGATCAATGAACTCTGCTGCTTCACCAGTTCTGTTCAGATTTTGTTGTTGTTGTTTGAGGGTTTCCGACCCACTTTTAACACTCTTCCAGATTTGCATTCGGCCTGTAATGGCTGTGCTCTCCTTGCTCTCCTTTTATGCACCTTGTCCCGGTCGGGTGGATCTTGTCTGCGTCCACCATAAATCTCAGAAAGTCCACCTGTGGCACTCCTAGCAGACACTTTCCCCACTTCACCTTGAGGATAGCCATCTGGAAACGGCGCAGGATGGAGTGGAGTTGGTCCCGGAACTCCCCTGGTGTGGCCCCAGCAATCAACACATCATCGAAGAAGGGGGTGATTCCTTTGAGGAGAGAGTCCATTACATTTTGGAATATGCCTGGCACCACGCTGATGCCGAATTGCAGCCGCTTGAACCAGAATGTGCCCCTGTGCATTACAATCGTCTGTGCCTCAGCGGTGGCCTCATCAACTGGCAACTGCTGATAGGCCTGGACCAAGTCCAGCTTGCCAAAAATCGTACACCCTGCCAGGGTTGCGAGGACATGGCTGACCACTGGCACCGGGTGCACATGGACCGTAAGGGCCTTATTTACGATACATTTGTAGTCCACGCAGATGGAGACCGAGCCGTTGGGCTTGACGGGCATGACGGTCGGGGTTTCCCGGGGGCATTGGGCACCGGCTCAAGCACTCCTTGCTCCATGAGCTGGTCCAATTCCTCATCTATGCGGGGTTTCAGGGCGAACAGGACCCAGTGGGCCTTGAGCCTGATGGGTCATACAGCAGGGTCTAGTTGTAGGCTGACGGGGGTGGGGCAGTATATCGCCCCAACACCCTATCGAACACTTCCAGAAATTCTTTGCCTATGGCATCCATGTGGGAGTTGGTGCGTTTCACCCCGGTGATGGCTACCCCCAGCGGCCCAAACCACGCCAACCCCAGTAAGCTAATGTAGGGCCCCTTGACCACAATCAGGTCCAAATGCCACTTCCAACCTCGATATTGTACCTTAAAGGTTCCCACCCCCATCGTGGGGACCTTGCATTTCTGGAAGTCCCAGAGACTGAATGGGAAGGGCCTGAGCTTGGGAACGCCCTTTGGGCACAACTTTCTTAATGTCTGTGCTGATGTTATGGAGAGGGTTGAGTCTGTGTCAAGCTCCAGGCAGCACGGGGCCCACTCTATCTGTATCTGTATCTGTATCTGTATCTGTATCTGTATCTGTATCTGTATCTGTATGATTGTAATGTTTTTCCACGTTGGAATGAGGCAGCTGGTATACCTGACAGTCTGTGATTTCCATTCAGTTGCCTTGGTGTGTCGGAATGCAGGGCCTGGGACTCTTAGTGGGCCATCTGCTGCGGGGCGGCGGGCGGGGCGGGCACAGAATCCCATCCTTGTCACCAGTGAAATATACTCGGAGTCGTGTGGTGATTTCATGCTCTTTACTGCAGCTCGTAAACAGTGGTTGAATTTCCCTCCAAACTTCAGGCTCTGTATACATTGTTTACACAATGGGACCCGTGTGATTGGTTGATTCTGCTTCCCTCCTGGAGCCTGATTGGGCTGCTCCTGCAGGCCATTCAGGTTGCTGCATTCTAGGATCCTACCTGCCTATTGTTCTAGGATCCAAGCTCAGTACATAACACGAAACATTTCTCTATTTTGTTAGGAAATGTAACACCCTGTATTGCACCTGCAACTGGAGTTTCAATTATTCTGTCTTGTCCCTCCCCTGAACTCGTGTACAAGGATACTTCAGTTGTTGTAGCTGCTGTTGTTGTTGCTGCTGCTCTTGTTGTTACACCCCGGAGGTCCAAAATCCTAAAAATGACGTCTCCAGTGGTGACACATGTACGCTTGAGTAATATGGTGCATGTGTGATTGAGGAAGAGTTTTGGAAAAACTATTGAGCTCCCTTCAGATTACTGGTTTGCAGGTGGGCTGCTTGCTTTCCTGTGACTCGCCATTCCCCGTGCACTGCTCAACGAGAAATATGTATGATTATTTTGCTCTTATTCTTTTGTCTCACAGAGCACAATGCTCAACAGAGATATCTTTGAAACATGTAATTATCTCAAGCTGATGGGTATCATCATCCATCTTGCCAAATCCCATGTACATTTTGTCAGGCCATGAACACAGTCAGTATCAGAGTGTAAAAGCATAGATAAAATACCGTCTTTTTTGCTCTATAAGACTCATTTTTTCCCTCCTAAAAAGTAAGGGGAAATGTGTGTGCATCTTATGGAGTGAATGCAGGCTGCGCAGCTATCCCAGAAGCCAGAACAGCAAGAGGGATTGCTGCTTTCACTGCACAGCGATCCCTCTTGCTGTTCTGGCCTCTGAGATTCAGAATATTTTTTTTCTTGTTTTCCTCCTCCAAAAACTAGGTGCACCTTGTGGTCTGGTGCGTCTTATAGAGCGAAAAATACGGTAAACCTTGTGTCATTCAGAGCTCCAGTGAGAAATTCTGAACACACAGGATCTCATGGGTCAAATCATTGGCACATCCCCTTTATCAAATTAATCCAGAGCCATTAAACCTAATGCAATTCATGGTGGGTGAGAGAAAAATCTGGCTTTCTGCATCACTGTTGGTCAAGATGGCAGGAACATTTCTGCTGCTGATTCTTCTCTTCCTGTGGCTCCAGATGCCTCCAACTGAGTGCAAGGAAGACTCTGAGAGATGCACCATGACGGATCCTTTCCAGCTTCCATTCCAGTATTATCAGAGAGGGGACCTAATCATTGGAGGAATTGTTAATAATTATGGCTATTTATCTGAAGAAATAGATTTCCAGGACCATCCAAACATGAAGTTTACAGATGAACTTTTGTAAGGAAATCACTCTCTCCTTCATAGTGTACACTTCTATATGCTACTATAGGCTACAACTACACAATTTACCTTTTTTTCACACCATGCAAACCATGGCATGCTCAGAAAACATTTGACTTCTTGACTTTTTTTCCATGTATGAAGGTTAAAATTACATTTTTTCCTCTTTATATTGTGATCATGGCATTTTCTTCTGTGTTGCTTTATTCCTCATCTGGAGGTTTCTGTCTTCTGCCTCTTCTGCTTTCTCCTCACCTCATCTCATGCTTGGGCCTCTTCCTCCCTCTGTCTGTCCTTCCACACCATGCAGGGATGGTTGAGCTTTGCAGCAAAGCTTGATCCCCACATTCACAATCAGCATCATTTCTTTTGACAGTCACAGATGCTGTAATCAGGAATATCATAGATTCTGGATTATATTACCACCTGCACCATATAAACAATATTGGGTATAAGTTACTGAAGTGTTGCAAACTTTTTTTCTCAATACAAAGTATCTAACTGAGGTATGTGCAGTGTAGATGAATTGAAACTAATGCCTCTATGTTTTCTGATCTATTAATCATATGAAAATAAGTGTGTGTGTGTGTGTGTGTGTGTGTATGTTGCAGGATTTGAATATTCTGCACAAAGCTAAATGTGTTAGATGACATATTCCTAATAACTGAGCATGGATTTCCATTATTAGGTGTTAGGAAGCGCAATGCATACTAGGTTTCTGCTTATTTGTGTTATTTAATCTCTCGGAATTTGCTGGAAAAAAGCCAGAAAAGATGAATACCTCTGACACATTTCCAACTCTTTTTTTTAGTTCAACACTGAAGTACTATCAAAATACTCTCTCCCTGGTGTTTGCTGTGAAAGAAATCAATGAGAATCCTAACATCGTACCGAATATGAGCTTTGGGTTCCACCTCTATGATAGCTTTTTAAACACAAGGATGACTTTTCAGAACACCCTGAAACTTCTGTCCATCACAGAAAGGATTGTCCCCAACTTCAAATGTGACAAGAAAAGAAATATGATAGCTGTTATTGGAGCACTTGAGTCTGACATCTCCCTTCACATGACTCTGATCTTAGGCATCTATAAGATTCCACAGGTATAATAATAATAATAATAATAATAATAATAATAATATGCAAGGAATGTACTCTGATAAGGAGCCTCAGCTTAAAGCAAGGGCTGTAAGATCTAGGGGAAAGTGAGTTGTTAGTAAGACTAAGGACTCATCTAGATTGGTAAAGGAAAAGCGTTCTGTATCCATTGTATATGCAGTATAAAACTGTGACACCAGATGGCGCTGTGGAGACCCGTCTTTCCCTATCGGATTTCCCTGTATGAGTTTATAGCAGGTTTAACTGAATTGCTTCTTTGACGCTTCTAGATCCAGCCTAAGATCACTCAGTTGGTGGCAGCATGCTTGCCTGTGACACTCACAATTACCAGGCCACAGTTCAATAAGAAATATGTATTATTATTTTGCTCTTACTGTGAAGAAATATCTTTCTCAATCACACATGTTATAACACTTCTAAAACAAGGAACTTGTGCTTACATCATTCAAATTCCTCCAATATACAAAACTAAAGAATATATTTTTACCTTCAATGAATTCTCATGGGTTCCACTTCAGGCAGTTATGTGGGTTGAATATTAACCCATCATTGTGAGATTGATTTCTTCCTTAGATTGCTTATTGTGTATTAGCGCCAGTGAGGAGGACCGAGTTGCAGCTCCAAACCTTCTTCCGGACGGTGCCCAATGAGAAATATCAATATGCAGGGATTGTCAAGCTACTTCTTCATTTCCAATGGACGTGGGTTGGACTTGTTGCATCAGATGATGAAAATGGAGAGAGGTTCATGCAAATCTTGGTGCCAATGCTGTCCCAGCATGGAGTTTGCACAGCCTTCAATGAAAAAGTACAATCCTTATCTCAAGGGGTAGATCATTTCAGTTCACTGGAACTCATTCGGGCTAAGTTCTCTTCCCTCATGTTCTCAGAAGTCAACATATTGGTTCTATGTGCAGAACCTCAGACCATTACAGTTGTGAAGTGGCTGCAATATTTCTATTCATTGGATGAAGATATTGCAGATAATTATGCAGGTAAAGTGTGGATTTTGACAGCCCAATGGGCCTTCTCATCAGAAGCAATGCAAAGGTATTATGACATTCAAGCCTTTGATGGTGCCCTGTCTTTTGCAATTCACACAGAAAAAGTCCAGGGATTTAAAGAATTCCTTCAGACCCTAAACCCCAACTCTCCAAATGGAGATGGGTTCCTCCAGACTTTTTGGCAACAGGCATTCAACTGCTTCTTTTCTGTTTCCAATGAGCCCAATGAAAGCAGAGACACATGCACTGGGAAAGAGAGTCTGGAGAGCCTTCCTGGGCACATTTTTGAAATGACCATGACTGGTCAAAGTTACAGCACCTATAATGCGGTTTATGCCATTGCATATACTTTGCACAAGATTCTCTCATCCAGACCAAAACACAGAAGGATGGCAGGCAGAGGTGGACTCGATCCTCCCAAACTGCAACCTTGGCAGGTAAGATATCATATTAGGAATAAATCTTTGCTTGGGGCTGATCTAATGGGTGATGACACACAGTCCATAGACTGAATACACACAGAAGGAAAACACCTCTTACAGCATTTTCCTCTCCCGCACAAAACAAATGTTCTTTTCAGTGCTTCCCTGTTTTCCCTTGCCTTCAAATTGGGGTCAGAATCATTATATTCCATTTACTTCCCCTTCAAGTTGCAGAGGTGGAAGTATCTCCTCCTGCACTTCCTCACACAGAAATGTCACCCCCTTGTCGAACTCAACAATGTTGTGGAAGGAGCTGCATGTTCTGCTGTCCTATGTGTTTGTGATGCTGATATGTCAGGAGTGGTGAAGAAGGAGGCATGTTAAAGGTCGACTCATGATGTGTTAAAGATGGTATGTTTTTAACCTTGAGGAACCACTCCAGTACTTCTCTTGGGCAACATCCCACCATTTGACATTGCACAAACGAATGATGTTTGTCTCTCAGCACCTATTATAAAATTTACCATTGCCGACTCTTTATTTCCCCCTCTTCCCCCAGGCCCCCGAAGGTCTTCCTTGCTGACCAGGCTCTCAGAAGGTCCAGGGAGGGTCCTGGGTGTGCAGCCCTCCCCCTTGCTTGCTGGGCTCTGGGAAGGAGGCATGAGGGCACTTCCCTCCCAAGGCCAGGTGAGCAAGGCAGCGCACTCCATGCCAGCCTCAGGGAAGGAGACACAAGGCCACTGGGTGCGTCCCAGACGCCAGCAAAGAAGGTGCCCCCTTGCTTCCCAGGCTGTGGGGAGGTCATGACAGGGCTCTGGGAGCATCCCTGGGTCCTCCTTCAAGCTAGAATGCAGCTCCAGGGGTTCCTGATTTTGCATGATTCTGCCTTTGCACATGGACCCCCAGAAAGGAAGCCGCACATACATGGCAGTTGAACTGTACTTCCTAGAAATTCTTATGTTCTCCAAAGGTGGACCACACCATTTTACACTCCTTTCCATTGTGTGACATATATTGATTGACACCTTTTCCTTTTTAAAGGCTCTCCCTTATTTACTTTTTGAACTTTGCCTTGTTTTCTTCTGCCTAGCTTCCCTCTTTCCTGAGGAGCATCTCCTTCAACAACAGTGCTGGGGACTTTGTGTCTTTTGATGAGAATGGGGAGTTGGCAGCTGGATTTGATATTATTAACTGGGTTACTTTCCCCAACCAAACCTTCTTGCGAGTGAAAGTAGGAAAGATAGAATCACAGGAATCGCAGTATGTGGGCTTCAGCATGGATGAAGAAGACATCACATGGCACAAAGCATTCAATCAGGTGGGAGCATTTCTTTAATATTAAGAATACAAATACAAGAATAAGGTCCAAAATTAATAACATTCTTAAGACCGGTTAATGCATGATTATGTTAATGCAATTCCTAAAATAAAGGAAGCTCTACTACCAGGTTTAGCTAGGTTACATTAATGTAGGCGTAAAGGTAAAGGGAAGGGAAGGCAACGGGCCCCTCGATGGTTAAGTCCAGTCAAAAGATGTGAGAAATGTCAGAGCACACGTAAACACCATTTGCATTCCCACCATAGTGGTGGCTATTTCTTGACTTGCGCTGGGATGCTTTCAAACTGCTAAGTTGGCAGGATCTGGGACAGAGCAGTGGGAGCTCACTCCATCTAGTGGATTCGAACCTCCAACCTTCCGATGAACAAGCCGAAGGGTCTCATTGGTTTAGACCACATCACTACTTGCATCCCTAATGTAGGAGTAAATCCTATGGAACCAACGAAGACTTATTTCTCAGAAGACAAGGGGAGGATAAGATGTCCATTTGTGCTGAAGGAATAGTACATGTCTTGTAGTGTTTCTCTGAGCTTAATGTATTTGCTTCCTATTTTGCCTTCTCTGCCAACACAGTATGTTTCAGAATCGGTTGTTTATCCCTGTCCTCTTCCCGTCCACCATCTTATTGAGATGAAATATTCAATTTTCCTTCTCCTTGACTCCCAATATTTACATTACAATTTATTCACCCATAAACCAATTTTCTGGAATAACATAAATCTGCCAAAAGCTTGTCCTACATGAAACAGCTTTATTCTGCACTGCATCATAATCACTAAGTAGGGAGGGTATCTTTTGTCATGGAAACTTTGCTGTTTACCCTGTAAGAAGAAAAGCAAGAAAAAGAATTATTTATTCTAACGGGGGGACAGACTTTTTTTTTTAAAAAATGGGAAAATAGAGGCTGAGTGAAACATGGAATGTTGGATCTGGTTGTCAGGGAGGAGACCAAATCATAGCTGTCAACTTTTCCCTTTTCTTCTGAGGAATCCTATTCAGAATAAGGGAATTTCCCTTAAAAAAAGGGAAACGGCGGCAGCTATGAACCAAATGTTCATTGTGTGTTTCCTGACTGAAGAAACGTGTCATCTAAAAGGGGACCTTGTGAGACCACTAAGTCCAAGGTCTAAAATTATCAAGCTGCACCACAGACAAGAGGTCCTGCTGAGTTATCTTAGACCCAGCATTTAGGCAACTACCATTGCATTTCTGCTAACAGAGCAAGCAATCTCAGCATTTCACTCTCCCGTTGCTGGATGCGTGATTGTTATATGTGTGTTTACTTTCCGGCCTTGGAAAGTGTGAGAATGGAAGTCAGTCTTTTCTCTGTATTGTACTTTTGTACTTAGTTTCTCGCTTTCTCTTGGAGAAGATGTGAGATGACACCATGATTGCTTTGTCCTGTATATGTTGCTTAATAAATTACTTAGAATGTGCACAACTAACCCCCACATCGTTTCTGCTATACTTTGCTGATTGAGTGTGCACATATCTTCTGATATGAGTTGCTGGTTCATGCTGGGACTGCAGATTTATGGGCGTCCTGGGCTGTGCTTCATCAGGAAGATGCCTTGATCCAGGGGCTGGTGTGCCCCCCCAGGCGTGTTCCGCCAATGCTCTCGTCTCTTTGGTTCAAACTGTGTTCTTTACCATGCAAAAGGGAGCTTCCTCTTCTCCTCTCTTTCTGGCTAGGTGCTGCCCCTTGGTTTGTGCAATGATCGGTGCCAGCCAGGCTACAGCCGGAAAAAGAAGGAGGGGCGGCCATTTTGTTGCTATGACTGTGCTTCATGTCCAGATGGGATGATTTCAAACCAAACAGGTAGGAGACATCATCTGCTCTATGATAAAATGATTCCTAGTCTATTTCAACATTTCCCCTTATTAGCAGTTCAGTGCTCCTAAACAGAACAGCAGTTGCACTCAGATCTGGAAGAAAGAAGACGGACGCAGAGAGTGGGGCAAACAAGAGCCACAACTTTAACCTTGACAAAGTAGATCTGTGGAAATAGGTGTGGATCATGTCCAGAGTTCTCTGCCTGCTCCCCAACTGCCACAGCTTGCGGAGTCAGTGAAGACTTGCCTAACCCTCCATCCCCAGAGTTTTAGGGCTGAGAGCCAGAAAACACAAAAACAAATTCTGCTGCTCCAAGATATCATAGAGACTACAGTCTGCTCTTTCAATGGCAACATATGGTATCTGTGGCAACAATGGTATCTGAAGAAGTGTGCATGCACACGAAAGCTCATACCAAGAACTAACTTAGTTGGTCTTTAAGGTCTTTAAGGTCTTTAAGGTGCTACTGGAAGGAAAAATTTTGTTTTGTTTTGACTATGGCAGACCAACACGGCTACCTATCTGTAACTGAACATATTAACAGTCGTCAATACTTTGCTTCCTAAATTCATGGTGATTTGATTGATACCACCTATATGGTTTATGAATAAAAAATACCCATTGCATTTTACTGGTTTCCACTTATCTCTGATACTTGTTTCCAACTAATTAGTGGCTCAGAATTGTTTTTTGGGGCAGAAGCAATATTTCTTTCAGAGGAAATTTGAAAGGCCATTGGAGATGGAGGAATCCATTTCATTACAAAGAAACATGCCAGAAGAAAAAGGTTGCCTTGTTTGATGGAACTCATATATCATTCATTTGATTTTTTAAGATGCGGATTATTGTTTCAAATGCCAAGAAGGTCAATTTCCAATCCACAACAGAGATCAATGTATTCCCAAGAGCCACAATTTTCTTTCCTACGCAGAGCCTTTGGGATTCACATTAGCTGCCTTAGCTCTGCTCTTCGCTCTGGTCACAGCCTTGGTCCTTGGCGTCTTCTCTAAGAACAGGGACACTCCCATTGTCAAAGCCAACAACCGGGACCTCACCTACACTCTGCTCCTTGCCCTCTTGCTCTGCTTCCTCTGCTCCTTGCTCTTCATTGGCCAGCCTCACCCAGTGAGCTGCTCTTTACGACAAACGGCCTTTGGCATCATCTTCTCCATTGTGGTGTCTTGTGTCTTGGCCAAAACCATCACGGTGGTTCTGGCCTTCATGGCCACCAAACCAGGATCCAGGATGAGGAAATGGGTGGGGAAATCTCTGGCCAACTCTGTTCTTCTGGGTTGCTGCTCACTTCAAGCCAGTATTTGTGCTGTTTGGCTCTGTACGGCTCCTCCCTTCCCAGATGTGGACATGAACTCTCTGGCAGAGGAAATCATCGTGGAATGCAACGAAGGCTCTGCCCCCATGTTTTATTGTGTCCTGGGGTACCTGGGATTCCTGGCCCTTGTCAGCTTCATGGTGGCTTTCCTGGCCAGGAAGTTGCCAGACAGTTTCAACGAAGCCAAGTTCATCACTTTCAGCATGTTGGTGTTCTGCAGCGTTTGGCTGTCCTTTGTTCCCTCTTATCTGAGCACCAAAGGAAAGCAGATGGTGGCTGTGGAGATCTTCTGCATCTTGGCCTCCAGTGCAGGCTTGCTCGCTTGCATCTTCTTCCCCAAATTGTACATAATCCTTCTGAGGCCCGACTTGAACAGCAAAGACCACTTGATTCTGAGGAGCAAATAAGAGTCAACTTGCATTGATGCCTTTAATTCTTGCATTATTAGAACATGCAGACATTTATTGGAATAAAACTGACCAAGTAAATCCCTTGTGTGTCCCAATTCTTATCTTTTTCATACTCAGTGTTTTCACCCCTCTCTCGTCATTTATTTACAGCATTTTTCACAATCTGTGCCCAAAGTTTTTCGCACAAAAATCTAAGTCTAAACATAGTGATACATAAGAACATAAGGATGATTATCTGGATCTGGCCCATGACTCATTTAGTCCAGCATCCTGTTCTCAAAGGCGCCAGCCAGATTATCATTAATATTATTTTTTCAATTTGTATACCATCCATCATTTATGGTTATGGTTATGGTTACGGTTACTGTTCCCCATCCCTTTGATTAGCTTGTCCCAGGCACTCTTGGTGGCTTCCAACATATATAATAATATAATAAAGCCTTGAGCCAGACATCCTGGAGAGTGAAGTCAAATGGGCCTTAGAAAGCACTGCTAATAACAAGGACAGTGGAAGTGATGATATTCCAGCTGAACTATTTAAAATTTTAAAAGATGATGCTGTTAAGGTGCTGCACTCAATATGCCAGCAAATTTGGAAAACTCAGCAGTGGCCAGAGGATTGGAGATCAGTCTACATCCCAATCCCAAAGAAGGGCAGTGCCAAAGAATGCTCCAACTACTGCACAATTGCACTCATTTCACACGCTAGCAAGGTTATGCTTAAAATTCTACAAGGCAGGCTTAAGCAGTATGTGGACCAAGAACTCCCAGAAGTGCAAGCTGGATTTTGAAGGGGCAGAGGAACCAGAGACCAAATTGGAAACATGCGCTGGATTATGGAGAAAGCTAGAGAGTTCCAGAAAGACATCTACTTCTGCTTCATTGACTATGCAAAAGCCTTTGACTGTGTCGACCACAGCAAACTATGGCAAGTTCTTAAAGAAATGGGAGTGCCTGATCACCTCATCTGTCTCCTGAGAAATCTCTATGTGGGACAAGAAGCTACAGTTAGAACTGGATATGGAACAACGGATTGGTTCAAAATTGGGAAAGGAGTACGGCAAGGCTGTATATTGTCTCCCTGCTTATTTAACTTATATGCAGAATTCATCATGCGAAAGGCTGGGCTGGATGAATCCCAAGCTAGAATTAAGATCGCCGGAAGAAGTATCAACAACCTCAGATATGACACAACCTTGATGGCAGAAAGTGAGGAGGAATTAAAGAACCTTTTAATGAGGGTGAAAGGAGAGCGCAAAATATGGTCTGAAGCTCAACATCAAAAAAACGAAAATCATGGCCACTGGGCCCATCACCTCCTGGCAAATAGAAGGGGAAGAAATGGAGGCAGTGAGAGATTTTACTTTCTTGGGCTCCATGATCACTGCAGATGGTGACAGCAGTCACGAAATTAAAAGACGCCTGCTCCTTGGGAGAAAGGCGATGGCAAACCTAAACAACATCTTAAAAAGCAGAGACATCACCTTGCCAACAAAGGTCTGTATAGTAAAAGCCATGGTTTTCCCAGTGGTGATGTATGGAAGTGAGAACTGGACCATCAAGAAGGCTGATCACCGAAGAATTGACGCTTTTGAATCCTGGTGCTGGAGGAGACTCTTGAGAGTCCCATGGACTGCAAGAAGATCAAACGCATCCATTCTTAAGGAAATTAGCCCTGAGTGCTCACTGGAAGGACAGATCGTGAAGCTGAGGCTCCAATGCTTTGGCCACCTCATGAGAAGAGAAGACTCCCTGGAAAAGACCCTGCTGTTGGGAAAGATTGAGGGCGCAAGGAGAAGGGGACGACAGAGGACGAGATGGTTAGATAGTGTTCTCAAAGCTACCAGCATGAGTTTGACTAAACTGCGGGAGGCAGTGGAAGACAGAAGTGCCTGGCGTGCTCTGGTCCAGGGGGTCACGAAGAGTTGGACATGACTAAATGACTAAACAACAACAACTTCCCAAAATGCTTTTTCTTTTCCAGACGCTACCAATAATTATCGGTACAAAATGCTTTAAAGCTTGGCAGAGGGACCTTTCCAACTTCATTTGGCAGGGTAAAAAACCAAGAGTTAGATTCAAATTGTTGACGGAGCCTAGAGAAAGAGGAGGGTTCGCTGTTCCGGACATTAAACTATATTTTGAGGCTGCATGTTGGACATGGCTGAAAGACTGAATTTTACTTAAGGGCACCAAAGTCCTAGATTTAGAAGGCTGGGACAAAGTTTCTGGGTGGCATGGCTACCTAGGTCGTGATAAAATAAAAGCACATAAAGGCTTCACGAATCACCTGGTGAGGAAGGCGCTATTTGAAGCCTGAGAGAGGAACAAAACAAGTTACAACAAAAAAACCCTGGTGGATATCAGCTATAGAATCTACTGCTGTTCATAGAAATAATATGAACAATAATTGGTTAACGTACAGGGATCTGGTAGACGAGATAAGTTACTGCCCCAAACTGAAAATAATTCAAAGAACTTAAACAGTTTGGGGTGAACTGGTTAGAGTACTTTCAACTTAAAGCAACACTTGAAAAGGATGAAAAACTAAAAGGATTTGATAATAAATTATCAATTTTGGGAAAGGAAGTTCTATATAACAATCAAAAGACTCTCTCCAAAATTTATAAACCATTGCAGAATGGACAACTAGAAAATGAGGAAAAAGGAAATGCTACATGTTATGCCTGCCAGCGTGGTTGCTCGAGAGAGAACAGGCAAGATCCCCACTGCTCTTTTCAAAGGCTTTATTATTGGTGCAAAAACATTTACAGTGCAGAACGTCTCAATTCCATGTCTTGTTCAGTCACTAGCAGAATCTGAGAGTGGGCGGTCCTTAAACTTTCCCCAGCAGAGTAGTCTCTTGGCCCCCAGCCGACGCCTCCCCTCTCTGTAAACCTACTGCACAGAGAGGGTGTGGCCAAAGGGGGACCTGCCTCTCCCCCGCTTTGCTCATGCACAGTGTCTTGGCTCTCTCTTGCATCCTCCGAGCCCTGCATCTCTTCCCCACTAGAGGCGGGGCTTCCCTCCTCCTCAGAGGAAGTGCTGCTTCTGACGATCTTTGGAGGCTCCCTGTAACCCAGCTGCTCTTCCACCTCTCGCCTCTGAGCTGATGGCAGCTCCATGACACTACCATAAAATGGGAATGGGATTTAGGTTATGTAATTGAATATAAGGATTGGAAAAAATTGTGGACAAAAAATATGGCAGCCTGCTATTTAATAAGAGAAAGTTATATGAAAATGTACCATAGGTGGTACCTAGCACCAAAGAGATTGGCTAAAATGAACAAAACATATAGTAATGTGTTGGAGGTGTACAAAACACAATGGAACCTTCTACCATATGTGGTGGACCTGTCCAGAGATTAGAAAGTTCTGGGACATGATCCATGAAGAAATAAAGACGCTATTAAGAATAACATATAGTAAAAGAGCAGAGGCATTCCTTTTGAGAATTCTGAACAACGATATCCCAAAAGATAAAATTAAATTATTTTTATATGTGATGTCAGTGGCAAGAATCCTGGTGGCTAAGTACAGTGGTACCTCAGGTTAAGTACTTAATTCGTTCCAGAGGTCCGTACTTAACCTGAAACTGTTCTTAACCTGAAGCACCACTTTAGCTAATGGGGTCTCCTGCTGCTGCTGCGCCGCCAGAGCACGATTTCTGTTCTCATCCTGAAGCAAAGTTCTTAACCTGAAGTACTATTTCTGGGTTAGCGGAGTCTGTAACCTGAAGCGTATGTAACCTGAAGCGTATGTAACCTGAGGTACCACTGTACCTGAAAGGTAAACAAATACCCACCAGGGAAGAATGGTTCTGCAAAGCTGACGGACATGACATAAACCAAAATATATAGCTAAGAAGCAATGGGACTGTCTGAATGAATATTTGAAAGACAAAGTTCAAGGGCAAAAATCTGGCTGAGTTTAGAATGATCTTGTGAATGGAAAGGAAAATGTACATACATATATATACATATTAAGATAAGAATAATAATGAAATACAGGTAGGCATATTAAGTACGAAAGAAGTGCTGAGAAGTTTATTATCTATTATTTATATAAAAAAGGTGTTAATGGTTTTTTACGGTATTTTTTTTATCCATTCTTCTATTTTCTATTTCTTTCTTTCTCCTTTCTTTTATTCTTTGCTTTGCTTTCTTCGTTATTATTTTTTATGTATTGCTTTGTTTCGATGTAGTTACTTTGCAATAAAAAAATAAAAAATAAAAAATTAAGAACAACCAGTAATCTTCCCTTCTGCAACAAATTTAAAGGGCACTGGAGGTCAACCAGCCAAAGGCCTGGTTAAAGAGGAAGGTTATTGCCTTCTTGCCTAACCTAGAGGTTACCAGAGCAAAGGCAACATTACTTTGGCCTTGCCTGGCCATGAGCCAAAACTGATGGAAGAAGCTCTGCACCATGGAGGCCACCTGAGCCTCAAGCACTAGCCATTGATCTTGAAGTACCCCAAAGCTGTGAACCTGCTCCTTCAGAGGGGGTTCAGCCCCATCAAGAGCAGACAACCTCCCATCCATCAGGTCTAAGGAACCACCGACAAAATGTGGCTCACTCTTGTCTGGATTGAGCTTCAGATTAAATGACTCTCATCCTGTCCATTACCAAGACAACAATCCAGCACACTCTTGCCTGTCACTCAATCCTGTCACTCTTGCAGGTGAAAAGGAGAAGAAGAGCTTTGTGTTATTATTGTATTTCTGACAACATAATCCAAAACCCTAGATAACCCTCCTCAGAAGTCACATGTAGATGTTAACCAACATTGGGGATAAAATTGAACCCTGCAGGGCCCCACATGGAAGGCTCCATGGGGCCAAGTGACATTCCCCAAGCATCACCCTCTGAAAATGACCATCCAAGTCAGACTTGGAACTTCTAGGAAGCAGTGCTGCTCAACGCCAAGTCAGACTGCTGCTGAAGGACTCTGTAGTTGATAGTATTGAAAAAAAATCAAAGAGAATTAACTGGGACACAGAAGTTGTCATAGTATGCCACAAAAGCAGTTTTCATGCCCAAGCTGGGCCTGAACCCAGACTTAAAGGGCTCTAGAAAATTGCTTTCATGGCTCTGCCCATCACCACTCACTCAGAAACCTTGCCCAAGAAGGGGAGATGAGTGACCATCATTCCTTAAATTTATCAAGGGAGGGTTTCTTAAGAAGTGGTCTTATCACTGCCTCATCTAAGCAGGCAGGGGCCATCCCCTTGAACAAAGAGGCCTTAATTGTTCCAGAGAAGCAATATTGAGCTGCTTGGAAACTTAATCCCACATAAGACTGACAGCCTTTTAAGAATTGTCCATATGTTGCTTTAATATTCAGAAGCTTTCCTTGCAGAACGGATGATAAAAGAATAATATAAGGAAGCACATTCTCAAAACATAAGCTTATCCAAGCATGGGCTCAGCTTCACTTAGCAAAACACAGCTTCTTGCTGTAAACCCAATTCTGTATCTCTCCTTCTTCCAGATATGCTCTCAGACTTTACTTTAGGATAGAGGCCAGGCAGCTATTTTAAGAAATCCACTTTCAATTTCCACCCTTCTCTCTGTTTCACTTCAGAGACCTCATTCACCTCTGCTCTGCTCTCTCTATTCATGTGGAGAAGGAGCATCAACAGTTGTCAGGAACGAGCCAGCTCCAAGTGGCACTTGACAGCAAGCTGCAGAATACAGGCAGGAACAGAGAGGTTTATATTTGTTGCAGGCTGAGCAGAGGCCAGAGCTGCCAGTGCCGACTTCCTTTGACCTTGGACAGCCAGTTGCCAAGGGAACCACTGAGAGTGGACTGGAACACAGTGAAAGCTCTCAGGGAGATCAAACAGGGGTGAACAGACACAGAGACAGTCTTTTAGAACAGGAAGAGTTTGGAGCTGGTCCAATAAGTCCGAATAGTCAGTGAATGGGAGGGCTGCTGAACAGGAAGCAAAAGAGACGTAAGGGGCGAAGGTTCAATAACTTCTGTAGGAACCAGAAGGAGTCGTTAGAAGGGTCATCTTGAGTGATAAGGTTGGCGGCTTTGTTAGAGCTGTCCAGAGCTATCTGTTTGTTTAAATTCTCCTTTTTAATAACCCACGCTTGATGTGTTATAAAGCCAGGAACCTGGACTCCTTACAACAGTGTTTCTTCTCAATAGTGTCCAGAGAAGATCTCAAGATTTCTCTCTCAGCTGTGTTCACCACACAGCCATCTTCCTGCGCTCTCTCATCACAGTGAACTCACTCACACCGAAGGGAGTCTGTGACTTGGTGCTTCTCATGTGACAAGTTAACCTACCACACGAGAGCCACTAGAGAACGTACTAGAATTAGCTGTCTAAACAATCAAAAATCAAAGTGCTTTTGGTAACCAAACAGCAATATATATTTGAACATTCCTATTTTAGCCAATCAAATCCCCATGTTGTTGTTGTTGTTTAGTCGTTTAGTCGTGTCCGACTCTTCGTGACCCCATGGACCAGAGCACGCCAGGCACCTCTGTCCTCCACTACCTCCCGCAGTTTAGTCAAACTCATGCTGGTAACCTCGAAAACACTATCCAACCATCTCATCCTCTGTCGCCCCCTTCTCCTTGTGCCCTCCATCTTTCCCAGCATCAGGGTCTTTTCCAGGGAGTCTTCTCTTCTCATGAGGTGGCCAAAGTACTGGAGCCTCAGCTTCACGATCTGTCCTTCCAGTGAGCACTCAGGGCTGATTTCATTAAGAATGGATGCATTTGATCTTCTTGCAGTCCATGGGACTCTCAAGAGTCTTCTCCAGCACCATAATTCAAAAGCATCAATTCTTCGGCGATCAGCCTTCTTTATGGTCCAGCTCTCACTTCCATACATCACTACTGGGAAAACCATGGCTTTAACTATACGGACCTTTGTTGGCAAGGTGACGTCTCTACTTCTCAAGATGCTGTCTAGGCCTGTCATTGCCCTTCTCCCAAGAAGCAGGCGTCTTTTAATTTCGTGGCTGCTGTCACCATCTGCAGTGATCATGGAGCCCAAGAAAGTAAAATCTCTCACTGCCTCCATTTCTTCCCCTTCTATTTGCCAGGAGGTGATGGGACCAGTGGCCATGATCTTCGTTTTTTTGATGTTGAGCTTCAGACCATATTTTGCACTCTCCTCTTTCACCCTCATTAAAAGGTTCTTTAATTCCTCCTCACTTTCTGCCATCAAGGTTGTGTCATCTGCATATCTGAGGTTGTTGATATTTCTTCCGGCAATCTTAATTCCAGCTTGGGATTCATCCAGCCCAGCCTTTCGCATGATGTATTCTGCGTATAAATTAAATAAGCAGGGAGACAAAATACAGCCTTGTCGTACGCCTTTCCCAATTTTGAACCAATCAGTTGTTCCATATCCAGTTCTAACTGTAGCTTCTTGTCCCACATAGAGATTTCTCAGGAGACAGATGAGGTGATCAGGCACTCCCATTTCTTTAAGAACTTGCCATAGTTTGCTGTGGTCGACACAGTCAAAGGCTTTTGCATAGTCAATGAAGCAGAAGTAGATGTCTTTCTGGAACTCTCTAGCTTTCTCCATAATCCAGCGCATGTTTGCAATTTGGTCTCTGGTTCCTCTGCCTCTTCTAAATCCAGCTTGCACTTCTGGGAGTTCTCGATCCACATACTGTTTGAGCCTTCCTTGTAGAATTTTAAGCATAACCTTGCTAGCGTGTGAAATGAGTGCAATTGTGCGGTAGTTGGAGCATTCTTTGGCACTGCCCTTCTTTGGGATTGGGATGTAGACTGATCTTCTCCAATCTTCTGGCCACTGCTGAGTTTTCCAAATTTGCTGGCATATTGAGTGTAGCACCTTAACAGCATCATCTTTTAAAATTTTAAATAGTTCAGCTGGAATACCATCACTTCCCCTGGCCTTGTTATTTGCAGTGCTTTCTAAGGCCCATTTGACTTCACTTTCCAGGATGTCTGGCTCAAGGTCAGCAACCACACTACCTGGGGTGTACGAGACATCCATATCTTTCTGGTATAATTCCTCTGTGTATTCTTGCCACCTCTTCTTGATGTCTTCTGCTTCTGTTAGGTCCTTACCACTTTTGTCCTTTATTATGGTAATCTTTGTACGAAATGTTCCTTTCATATCTCCAATTTTCTTGAACAGATCTCTGGTTCTTCCCATTCTGTTGTTTTCCTCTATTTGTTTGCACTGCTCGTTTAAGAAGGCCTTCTTGTCTCTCCTTGCTATTCTTTGGAAATCTGCATTCAATTTCCTGTATCTTTCACTATCTCCCTCGCATTTTGCTTGCCTTCTCTCCTCCGCTATTTGTAAGGCCTCGTTGGACAGCCACTTTGCTTTCTTGCATTTCCTTTTCATTGGGATGGTTTTCGTTGCTGCCTCCTGTACAATGTTACGAGCCTCCATCCATAGTTCTTCAGGCACTCTGTCCAGCAAATCTAAATCCTTAAACCTGTTCCTCACTTCCACTGTGTATTCATAAGGGATTTGACTTAGATTGTATCTTACCGGCCCAGTGGTTTTTCCTACTTTCTTCAGTTTAAGCTTGAATTTTGCTATAAGAAGCTGATGATCTGAGCCACAGTCAGCTCCAGGTCTTGTTTTTGCTGACTGTATAGAACTTCTCCATCTTTGGCTGCAGAGAATATAATCAATCTGATTTCGATACTGCCCATCTGGTGATGTCCATGTGTAGAGACGTCTCTTGTGTTGTTGGAAAAGCGTGTTTGTGATGACCAGCTTGTTCTCTTGACAGAACTCTATTAGCCTTTGCCCTGCTTCGTTTTGATCTCCAAGGCCAAACTTGCCAGTTGTTCCTTTTATCTCTTGATTCCCTACTTTAGCATTCCAATCCCCTATAATGAGAAGAACATCCTTCTTTGGTGTCACTTCTATAAGGTCTTGTAAGTCTTCATAAAATTGGTCTATTTCAGTTTCTTCAGCACCAGTGGTTGGTGCATAAACTTGGATTACTGTGATGTTAAAAGGTCTGCCTTGGATTCGTATCGAGATCATTCTATCATTTTTGAGATTGCATCCCAGTACAGCTTTCGCCACTCTTTTGTTGACTATGAGGGCCACTCCATTTCTTTTACGGGTTTCTTGCCCACAGTAGTAGATGTGATGGTCATCCGAACTGAATTCGCCCATTCCCGTCCATTTTAGTTCACTGATGCCCAGGATGTCAATATTTATTCTTGCCATCTCATTTTTGACCACCTCCAACTTACCTAGGTTCATGGTTCTTACATTCCAGGTTCCTATGCAATATTTTTCTTTACAGCATTGGACTTTCCTTTCGCTTCCAGGCATATCCGCAACTGAGCGTCCTTTCGGCTTTGGCCCAGCCGCTTCATCAGCTCTGGATCTACTTGTACTTGCCCTCCGCTCTTCCCCAGTAGCATGTTGGACGCCTTCCGACCTGAGGGGCTCATCTTCCAGCGTCATAACTTTTATATGCCTGTTGTCTTTGTCCATGGAGTTTTCTTGGCAAGGATACTGGAGTGGCTTGCCGGTTCCTGCTCCAGGTGGATCACGTTTGGTCAAAACTCTCCACTATGACCTGTTCATCTTGTGTGCCCTGCTCGGCGTAGTTCATAGCTTCTCTGAGTTCTTCAAGCCCCTTCGCCACGGCAAGGCAGTGATCCATGAAGGGGCAAATCCCCATACCGAACATTAATTCCCCCTCCTGACCAAGATGGCTGTTTTCTCCTTGCTTGTTTTTATCAGCCGGTACGGGAAGGGACAAATACAAATGGAACACAAAACTCACTGTTATAGATAAATGTAACTGTTATTGGAAAACACAGCTGTGTAAAGCAAAGTGTAACTCTATAAAGTATGAAACTACTGAAAGGACAACTGTAATAACTAGACAGGTAAATGTAAAAGCAGTACAGTGGTACCTTGGTTCTCAAACTTAATCCGTTCTGAAAGTCTGTTCCAAAACCAAACATTCCAAAACCAAGGCGCACTTTCCCATTGAAAGTAATGCAAAACAGATTAATCCATTCCAGACTTTTAAAAACACCTAAAACAGCAATCAAGGTACAGCTTATGATTGGTGCAGGCGCCCTGGAAACAATAGCCGACAGCCGCATCAGACGTTCGGCTTCTGAAAAACATTTGAAAACTTACTTCTGGGTTTTTGGCATTTGGGAACCAAGGCTTTTGAGTACCAAGGTACCACTGTAATAAGCAGAACGTATCCTTTCTGCAAAACAATTGCAATCTGTCAGCTTTGACAGATATGCACTGCCACTTACTGGGTCTACAGCTAAAGCCACCCATTCACAAGTTTCAACTGCTTTATTGAATGGTTCATTCAGAAAACAGTGCAAGTCATTCATAAAGAATCAGCAGTTCATTCATAAATATGTCTGCTGTATTTTTGCAGCTACAGGAACTAACAGGGAACGCCCGGCTCCTTGGTTTTCCTTTCTTCTCTGAAGGAATCGCCACAGGCACGTCCATCAGGTCTGTCCCTGCAACCACAACACAATACAAAACCCACCATTCCTCTGGGAGCCAGCTTTCTCTTCTTCATGGAGTCGGAAGGTTCATAAGAACCCAGGTTAGGAACCCTTGCTTAGGAGCCACACTGAGAAGAGCTCAAGAGAACATCTAACACCTTGCCAACCTTTCGTCCCCCAGTAGAGCCTTTCCCTTGGCTGCTTCCATCACCAGGGACATCTTACTGTCTGCAAGTCCAAGGATGTTTGACCACACAAGAATGGAACTGCTCCAAAAATGCTGACATCGAACCCAAACCTCACACTGCTGGGTAACCGTGAAAGCCCAAGAAAGATCTTGTATATTATGTCCCCTTGCCCCATAAACAGGTAATAATTAGAACTTAAACCTTCAGGTTGTCTCTGTCGCTCACTTTCTAAATAGCAGGATCTCATTGGCTTTTCCATTCTCATCTGCCACAACCACATGCCTTTTATGTTTCACGTTGCACCCCTGCATTTAGGCCGTCATTGTCACCTGCTGGGTCCCTCGCGTTGCTCTCCTACTTTTAGATGACAAAATTCATTTCTCCATATGCATTTCTCTGCATCTTTACATATAACTAGTCAGATTAAGCTGTTGGTTCATGCAAGAAGGGTTTTCTGAAGTGTTTAGAAACAGAAATGTCTGGCAAACACTAACCATTTTTCTATTTTGTGAAGAAATGTAATACCTGTATTGCACCTGAAACTGGAGTTTGCATTATTCTATCTGTATCCTCCCTCCCCTGAACTGGTGTACAAGGACACACCAGTTGTTGTTGTTGTTGTTGTTGCTGCTGCTCTTGTTGTTACACTCCTAAGATCCAAAATCTTAAAAATCAGGTCTATGTTGGTGACACATGTACACTTGAGGAAAATGGGGCATGTGGGATAGAGGAACAGATTTGGAAAAACTAGGGAGCTCCCTTCAGATTACCAGTTTGCAGGTGGGCTGCACGCTTTCCTATGACTTGCCATTCCCAGTGCATGGCTGAACAAGAAATATGTATGATTATTTTGCTCTTATTATTTTGTCTCACAGAGCACAATTCTTTAGGGAGATAATTGTGGAACCAGCAATTATTTCAAACTGATGGGTTACATCATCCATCTTGCCAAATCTCATGTCAGACCATGAACACAGTCAGAGTGTAAAAGCTTATATAAAATAAACCCTGTGAAATTCAAAGCCCCAGTGAGAAATTCTGAACACACAGGATCTCATGGGTCAGATATTCAGCACTTTCCCTTAAGCAAATTAATCCAGAGCCATTAAACCTAATTCAATTTATGGTGGATTTGAGAGAAATCTGTCTTTCTGCATAACTGTTGGTCAAGATGGCAGGAACATTTCTGCTGCTGATTCTTCTCGTCCTGTGGCTGCAGGTGCCTCCAACTGAGAGCAAGGAAGACTCTGAGAGATGCGCCATGACGGATCCTTTCCAGTTTCCATACCAGTATTATCAGAGAGGGGATCTGATCATTGGAGGAATTGTTAATGCTTTTGGCTGTACATCTGAAGAAATAGATTTCCAGGACCACCCAAACATGAAGTTTACAGATGAACTTTTGTAAGGAAATCACTGTCTCCTTCATAGTGTGCACTTCTATATGCTTCTATAGATTACAACTACACCACACAAACCATGGCATGCTCATAACACATTTGACTTTTTCCATGTATGAAGGTTAAAATTACATTTTCTTCTCTTTATATTGTGATCTTGGCATCTTCTGTGTTGCTTTATTCCTTATCTTGAGTTTTCTGTCTTCTGCCTCTTCTGCTTTCTCCTCACCTGATCTCATGCTTGATCCTCTTCCTCCCTCTGTGTTTCCTTTCACACCAAGGATAGATGATTTTACTTTGCAGCAAAGCTTGATCCCCACATTCACAATCACCACCATTTAATCTGACAGTCACAGATGTTGTGAGAAAAGAAGATCATAGATTCTGGATTATATTCCCAGCTGTACCATTTAAATAATATTGGGTAAAAATTACTGAAGTGTTGCAAAGTATCTAACTGAGGTCTATGCAAATTAGGCCAACTTTGTCTGATCTATTAATCATAAGAGATAAGAGAATAACTCAAGACAGAGCTGTTCCGCTTTCCCTTTGGTTTGGACTCAGTCTGACCCTTATGTTTCCCTCCCCTTATGGGTTTGATCTATGGGCTACTTTTAAAATGAGGCTGCATTTTAAATTACATTTTAACCTGTATTTTAAATTGTCCCCCCCCATTATGTTTTTACTGTAATTTTCTTGGTGTTAGCTGCCCTGAGCCCAGCTCTGGTCAGGGAGGGCGGGGTATAAATAATAATAATAATAATAATAATAATAATAATAATAATAATAATAATTTATTTATACCCCGCCCATCTGGCTGGGCCTCCCCAGCGACTCTGGGCGGCTTCCATAGAAACCAAAAATACACTAAAATATCACATGTTAAAAACTTCCCTGAACAGGGCTGCCTTAAGATGTCTTCTGAATGTCAGGTAGTTGTTTATCGCTTTGACATCTGCTGGAAGGGCGTTCCACAGGGCGGGCGCCACTACCGAGAAGGCCCTCTGCCTGGTTCCCTGTAGCTTTGCTTCTCGCAATGAGGGAACCACCAGAAGGCCCTCGGCGCTGGACCTCAGCGTCCCGGCAGAACGATGGGGGTGGAGACGCTCCGTCAGGTATACTGGACCGAGGCCGTTTAGGGCTTTAAAGGTCAGCACCAACACTTTGAATTGTGCTCGGAAACGTACTGGGAGCCAATGTAGGTCTTTCAAGACCGGTGTTATATGGTCTCGGCGGCCGCCCCCAGTCAACAGTCTAGCTGCCGCATTCTGGATTAGTTGTAGTTTCCGAGTCACCTTCAAAGGTAGCCCCACGTAGAGCGCATTGCAGTAGTCCAAGCGGGAGATAACCAGAGCATGCACCACTCTGGCGAGACAGTCCGCAGGCAGATAGGGTCTCAGCCTACATACCAGATGGAGCTGGTAAACAGCTGCCCTAGACACAGATTTGACCTGTGCCTCCATGGACAGCTGTGAGTCCAAAATGACTCCCAGGCTGCACACCTGGTCCTTCAGGGGCACAGTTACCCCATTCAGGACCAGGGAATCCTCCACACCTGCCCGCCTCCTGTCCCCCAAAAACAGTACTTCTGTCTTGTCAGGATTCAACCTCAATCTGTTAGCCGCCATCCATCCTCCAACCGCCTCCAGACACTCACACAGGACCTTCACCGCCTTCACTGGTTCTGATTTAAAAGAGAGGTAGATTATTATTAATATTATTATATGTGTGTGTTACAGTATGTGAATGTTCTGCACAAATGCTTTTTAGATGCTATATTCCTAAAGCTGACTGAATACTGACCGTCGATTTCCATTATCAAATGTTAGGATGTACAATGCATATGAGGTTTTTTTTTTTGCTTATTTGTGTTATTTAATCTTTTGGAATTTGCTGGAAAATGTCAGAAAAAATGAATATCTCTGACACACTGTACAACACTTTTATTAGTTCAACACTAAAGTACTACCAGAATACCCTCTCCTTGGTGTTTGCTGTGAAAGAAATCAATGAGAATCCTAACATCGTACCGAATATGAGCTTTGGGTTCCACCTCTATGATAGCTTTGGAAATACAAGGATGACTTATCAGAACACCCTGAAACTTCTGTCAATCACAGAAAGGATTGTCCCCAACTTCAAATGTGACAAGAAAAAAAATATGATTGCTGTTATTGGAGCACTTGACTCTGACATCTCCCTTTACATGAAGATGATCTTAGGCATCTACAAGATTCCACAGGTATAATAATAATAATAATAATAATAATAATAATAATAATAATAATAATAATAATATCATCTATATGCCATTCATCTCACTGGGTTGACCAGCCACTCTGGGTAGCTTCAAGCAGGTTATAAAACCACAGTAAAGCATCAAACATTAAAAACTCCCCAATACAGGGCAGCCTTCAAATTTCTTCTAAAAGTTAGATAGCTCCTTATTTACTTGTCCTCTGAAAAGATGGTGTTCCACAGGGCAGGTGCCACCACCAAAAAGGCTCTCTGCCTGGTTCCCTGTAACCTCACATCTCGCAGTGAGGGAACTGCCAGAAGGCCCTCGGAGCTGGACCTCAGTGTCCGGGCTGAACGATGGGGGTTTCACAGGGCTGTTGAAGGTGATGGCCCCTCCCAACCAGCTGGTTTGATCTATGCAGGCATTAATTTAGCTATTGTCAGGGGTTCAGGAGCAGAGGGAACGGATGGCGAGGAATCGGAAGGAGAGGTTAGCGATGATAGCCGTCCGAGATCTCTAAGTCTGTCCAGCGAATCGGAGGATTCACAGAAAGGGGCTCCCGTGGGCAGAGCTGGGGGGTTACCAAGAGGGGCACCCCAGGAAGAAGGGACCAGAGGGGATTCAGAGAGCAGCAGCTGGAAATCCGGACCAGCTACTCCACCAGAGAGCAGCAGGGGGGAGGAGTTCCAGGCACCAGCGACAGGCAGCTCTCCGGCAGCAGCCACGCCTGCGTCAGAGAGCGAGGAAACGGTAGAGAGGAGGGTCGGAGACAGCGCGCGCGCGCCAAGTTCAAATGTACCAGAGGGAGGCGCAATGAGCAGCCCGGAAAGGGAGCCAGGTCCTAAAGCCCGCCGAAGGGAGGGGGAGGAATCCGAAGGGTCCGCATCCGAGGCATCCAGGAAGGAAGGAACCCCGGGGGGTGGTAGGACCCAGAGGCGAAAGGAGAGACGCAAAAGGTGGAGCAAGGCTAGGGTCTTGAACTGGTGTACAGGAGGCGGAGATTCAGATGGGACTTCGCCGATCTAGGGAATAGACGTAGAGACGCACGCTAAGATGTGGAAATGGAAACTATACTTCGATAAAGACTTTATTCCGTTCTACCGGCTAGCGTTGGTCCTTTGTGAGCCGGGACCTAGAGGCAGTCTCTGACAGTAAGTCCCATCTGACAGAAGTTTTCATCAGTTCTCTTTGACTCAAGCGGCGTGTGGGGAGCGAAGCAGGGAGGAAAGAGGACTGGTGCCTTTGGAGCTCACAAAAGTCAAGCGACATGTCTACTGAAGAGCAAATTGCTTCCCTGCGAGAAGCGGTAACGCAGCTCAGCGCAGAGATAATCGCCTCCAGGAAAAGAGAGGATGAAGCGGCTGCTGCATGCCGAGATCTCCAAGCCAGGTTGGAAGTGCTTACTAAGCAGGCACAAACGGGTTCCAGATCCGAGGGAATCGGGTTGGGAAGGACTGGAGGCAGCATTGTATCTCACTTTGATGGGAATTTGCAGCAGTACCCCAATTTCCGAGCAGACGTGCAGTTTGCGCTGAAACTGCTGGAGAAAGAGTTTAGAGATGAGCAAGAAAAAGTGGGGTTTATCTTGTCTCATTTGCATGGAGAGGCGAAAGCATGTCTGCGCAATCTGTGGAGAGATATGGACCCAGCGCTCCAGAGTTCAGCTGCATTCATTGAAGCGATGGATTCTTGCTTTCTATCGAAAATAGACATTGACATTGCCCGTAAGGACATATTTGAGCTGAGACAAGGGAGAGCCAGCGTGAGGCAGTATCACTCCCGCTTTTTTGCATTGGTCAATGCCTTGGGGTGGGACAAGGATTCCCCCCCCGTTAGAGATCTTTATTGGGAAGGATTGAACCCCCAAATCAAGGATGAGATAGCGCGGGGGGAGAGACCCAAAAGCACCCAGGAAGTGGTGGACAGATCGCTTGCAGTGGGGGTGAGGCTGGAGGACCGCCCTTGGGACAGAGGAGAAGGGCGTTGGGGACGCACACCAGCCAGAGTGCCCTCCCTCTTGCCCAGGGATGTCGCGCGTGCGCAATCAACGCCTCCGCAAGCAGGGGGGGAGGAGCCAATGGAGATCGGCGGTGCTAGAGCTCATTCAGCCACCAGAGCCTTAACACCGGGAGCAGTCAAAACAAAGCAGCCTAGAGGGAACAGGAAGTGTTACATCTGTGACAGTTCGAAGCACATGGCGAAAGAGTGTCCCCAGAGGCTCCACAAGCACACTGCAGCTTCAATGACAGTAATGGGAGCAACTCAGCAAAGTGAACCACGGCAGGGAAACGGAAGCACTGGGGGCCAGCCAGGCGAGTCAGTGAAGAAGTCCCCAGAGATTTTGAAGCCCACGGATCCCCTCCCGCCCAAACCAGTGGTGCAGCTCACCGCATCGCTCCAGCTGCCCAGTGGTCTCACTTTAGAAGTGCCGATTACGATTGACTCTGGCAGTAATGCGGACTTTATCGCACTGGAATTCCTTCAACAACACAACATAGCGCTACTGCCAGCCACACTGCCCCTGAACGTGGTCACAGTGGATGGCAGGGAACTGCTAGGGGGGCAGGTGGTGCAGCAGACACCACCTATGGTGATGCAAATTGGGAATCACCGAGAAGTCATCAGCTTCAACGTCACCCAATTGTCGGACACGCCCATAGTGTTGGGCATGAGTTGGCTGGATAGGCACAGCCCGGCATTAGCGTGGTACCAGCGGCAATTGACTTTCTGCTCTTCCTACTGCGCAGCGCACTGCATCCAGACCTGCCAGGAAGGAGAGGGGCGAGAGGATGCACCGCAGCTACACCTAGGCATGGTGCAAGCGGTGCCCAACAAGTACAAGGAGTTTTTGGAGGTCTTCTGCGAGAAGGAGGCGGACAAACTGCCCCCCCACAGACCCTATGACTGCAAGATTGATCTCCTGCCGGGGGCAACGCTGCCAACAGGGAAACTGTATTCCATGTCTGAGGACGAACTGCAGGAACTTAGGGAGTTCATAGACCACAATTTGAAGCGCGGGTTCATTCGGGAGTCGAAAGCTGTAGGGGGCAGTCCAGTATTCTTTGTGAAGAAGCGAGACACGCCCCAGAAGAGGCTTGTAGTTGACTTTCGAATTTTGAACTCGAAAACCAAGCCCTCGTCCTTCCCCATGCCCAAAATAGACGACCTGCTCGCGACGGTAAGGAAAGGACGCGTTTTCACCAAGTTGGATCTGCGAGGCGCGTACAACCTGATTCGTGTGCGGGAGGGCGACGAGTGGAAGACGGCCATGTTCACACCACTGGGCACCTACGAATACAGAGTTATGCCCTTCGGATTACAAAATGGCTCTCACTGTTTTCAAGCCTTTATGCATCACGTGTTGGCGGGACTCCTTTACAAGAAATGCGTATGCTTCCTGGACGACATCCTGATATTTTCTGAGTCGCGAGAAGCGCACGAGAGGGATGTCAGGGAAGTTCTGCGGAGACTAAAGGAGCACAGGCTGTACGCCAAGCTGGAGAAGTGCCAGTTCGACGTGACGGAGGTGGATTTCCTGGGCTATAAACTGTCGGACAAGGGGCTCGCCATGGACAGCGCCAAGGTTCGCTCAGTATTGGACTGGAAAAGCCCGCGCAATAGGAAGGAAGTCCAGCGGTTTGTCGGCTTTGCCAACTTTTATCGCAAGTTCATCAAGGGGTTCGCTATGCAAACGGCGGCCATCACTGACACGCTCAGCTCCAAGAAGAAGAAGTTTATCTGGACGGAGGAAGCGGAGCAGTCCTTTCAGAAACTCAAGCGTCTCTTCGCTTCCGAGGAGCAGCTGCTGCATGTGAATCCCAGCAGACCGATGAGGGTGGAGACGGACGCCTCAGACAGAGCCGTGGGAGCTGTACTGTTGCAACAAGACCAGCAGGGGGACTGGAGGCCGTGCGCCTTCTACTCAAGGAAGCTCAGCAAGTCGGAGCAGAATTACACCATCTGGGACAGGGAGTTGCTAGCCATCCATGCAGCGTTCAAAGCGTGGCGGCACTTCCTTATCGGAGCCAGACACACAGTGCAGGTCCGCACGGACCACAAGAATCTAGAGTACTGGCGCACGGCGAGGTTCCTGAATCAGAGGCACATTAGATGGGCAGAGTTCTTCGCGGACTTCGACTTCAAGATAGAGTACATCCCGGGTGACAACAACATCATGGCGGATGCCTTGTCCAGAAAGCCGCAATACCTCGAGGAGGAGGCACCGTCGGCAGCCAAGCACATTTTCGCACCGGAAGCGTGGGCTTGCGCCTCGGCGACCGTGGATCTGGACGCCGTACGTCGAGCGTTGCAGGAGGACCCCTTCGCGCTAGCCAAGATGGAGGAGGTGCACAAGGGCACGGTGAAGGACGACGAGTTCCAGATCAGAGACGGTTTGCTCATCCGCAAGGGAGCACTCTACGTGCCGGGGAATGACCTCCGCGCAAGGGTGCTGCAGCAGCTACACGACGCCCCCACTGCCGGGCACTTTGGCAGAGAAAAGACTGTAGAACTAGTGACCAGAGACTTTTGGTGGCCCAAGATGCGGGGGGAAGTAGCGGATTACGTCTCGAGATGCGACACCTGCCAAAGGGCCAAGTCAGTGCACAAACCGCCGGCGGGATTGCTGGAACCGTTGCAGACGCCGTCTGAGCCGTGGGAACGGGTGGCCCTGGACTTTGTCACGGATCTGCCCAGTTCGCGGGGAAAGACGGCAGTGCTTGTGGTGGTGGACATGTTTACCAAGATGGCACACTTCATTCCGTGTGCGAAGGTGGCCACGGCAGAACAGACCGCCAAACTGTTCATAGACCACGTGTTTAAGGTCCACGGTCTGCCACGATCTATTCTATCCGACCGGGGGCGGCAGTTCATCTCGAACTTCTGGCAAAAGTTGATGGGCATCCTGAACGTCAAGATCAATCTAGCGTCGGCGAGACACCCGCAGACCAACGGACAAGCGGAGAGGGTCAACGCCATCATGCAGCAGTACCTGAGATGCTACGCCAATCAGCAGCCTAACACGTGGGTGGACTACCTGCCCCTCGCAGAGTTCGCTTACAACAATACGAAGCACGTGTCGACGGGGGTGACGCCGTTCTTCGCCAACAACGGGAGGCATCCCAGAACCTTCCCAGGTTTAGAGAGAGTGGGGGAGGGGGAGCCGCAGGCAGCGGAAGAATTAGCGTCAGAGTTGCAGGAAGTCCACGAACAGCTTAGGAGGCAGTTGGAACTGGCAAAGCACGCATACAAACTGCAGGCTGACAGACACAGGAGAGTAGGGGAAGACATACAGGTGGGAGACTGGGTTTGGTTAGCAGCGCAAGCAGTGCCGACCAGATCGTTGGCCAAGAAGAAGCTAGGGCATAAGCAGCTAGGGCCTTACCAAGTCCAGGCACAGGTCAATCCAGTGGCTTTCCGGTTAGCGCTTCCGGAGGGTTCCAGAATGCATCCGGTCTTCCATAGATCGGTGCTCACGCCCTACAAAGCACCGCATAGATTTCACGAGCCAGGCACAGCACCAGATCCGCCCAGAGAAGGACCCAGGGAAAGGGGGTCGCCAAGAGGGGAGCGCATCAACGAAGCCACAGAGATTTTAGACTCGAGATGGGGGGAAGAGGGAGTAGAATACCTTCTTGCCAGAGAGGATACCCCGGCCAGCGCCAACAGTTGGGTGCCGGGCTATGCCTTGGACGAGCCTCTTCTCAAGGAAGAGTTCCATGCCATTTTCCCACACAGGCCCATGCCAGCCGAGTATTTCGATGACTGGCTCTTCACACCCACACTTTCAGGCAGCACGTTCCAGGGGTTCGACTCGGACGAGGAGACGGCACCACACATACGCTCTCCGGAAGGTTCACCCTCGGGTTCTGCCTCAGACCGCTCCTATTGGTGGGATAATCAACCAGAGGAGCAGTGGCGCAGGAAGTGGCTGGGGGGTCCCTGGCAGGCATCACCCTCAGAGGGGAACGGGGGAGAGATGGACATGGACGTGTTGGGGGAGGACGTGGGATTTGAACACGAAGGCAGGGAGATGGAAGCAGAGGAGATCGACGTCGACGAGCGCACGGAGGACGAGCCAGACCTGCCCGATGTAATGTACGACACGAGGGAAGAACTGTATCCGGCACTCACCCCTGCCACGACGGAGCACCCAGAACCCACACCGGAAGGAGGGGAGGGGGGAAGGGGGGGCTTCGAGGGGGGGATGGATGTCAGGGGTTCAGGAGCAGAGGGAACGGATGGCGAGGAATCGGAAGGAGAGGTTAGCGATGATAGCCGTCCGAGATCTCTAAGTCTGTCCAGCGAATCGGAGGATTCACAGAAAGGGGCTCCCGTGGGCAGAGCTGGGGGGTTACCAAGAGGGGCACCCCAGGAAGAAGGGACCAGAGGGGATTCAGAGAGCAGCAGCTGGAAATCCGGACCAGCTACTCCACCAGAGAGCAGCAGGGGGGAGGAGTTCCAGGCACCAGCGACAGGCAGCTCTCCGGCAGCAGCCACGCCTGCGTCAGAGAGCGAGGAAACGGTAGAGAGGAGGGTCGGAGACAGCGCGCGCGCGCCAAGTTCAAATGTACCAGAGGGAGGCGCAATGAGCAGCCCGGAAAGGGAGCCAGGTCCTAAAGCCCGCCGAAGGGAGGGGGAGGAATCCGAAGGGTCCGCATCCGAGGCATCCAGGAAGGAAGGAACCCCGGGGGGTGGTAGGACCCAGAGGCGAAAGGAGAGACGCAAAAGGTGGAGCAAGGCTAGGGTCTTGAACTGGTGTACAGGAGGCGGAGATTCAGATGGGACTTCGCCGATCTAGGGAATAGACGTAGAGACGCACGCTAAGATGTGGAAATGGAAACTATACTTCAATAAAGACTTTATTCCGTTCTACCGGCTAGCGTTGGTCCTTTGTGAGCCGGGACCTAGAGGCAGTCTCTGACAGCTATGAATGTAGGTTTCTCTTAGGGCTGCCTTCAGATGTCTTCTAAAATTCAGATAGCTGTTTATTTCCTTGACAGCTGTTGGGAGGGCATTAAACAGGGCAGCCTCATAGACCTGATATCACTTAAGAAATATTTCATTTTCTACATACTTCGTTGTGAATGATCAACCTGACCAAGATGTTGTCATTGGTGAAAAATGGATACAGTGGTTTTATGTTGTAACACTTCTAAAACAAGGAATTTGTACTTCCATTCATTCAAGGTCCTGCAATATACAAAACTATAGGATAAATTCAATAAATTGCCATGGTATCCACTTCAGGCAGTTATGTGGGATGAATCCTAACCATTTGATATAACTCCCCAATTATTGTGAGGCTGATTTCTTCCTTAGATTGCTTATTGTGTATTAGCTCCAGTGAGGAGGACTGAGTTGCAGCTCCAAACCTTCTTCCGGACGGTGCCCAATGAGAAATATCAATATGCAGGGATTGTCAAGCTGCTTCTTCATTTCCAATGGACGTGGGTCGGACTTCTTGCTTCAGATGATGAAAATGGAGAGAAGTTTATGGAAATCTTGGTGCCAATGCTTTCCCAGCATGGAATCTGCACAGCCTTCAAGGAAAAAATACCAGCCTTTTCTCAAGGGATAGATTATTTCAGTTCATTGGATCTCTTTAAGACTAAGTCCTCTTTCCTGATGATCTCAGAAGTCAATATATTAGTTCTATGTGCAGAACCTCCAACCATTACCAATGTGAAATGGATGATTTATTTTTCTTCATTAGCTGAAGATATTGCAGAGGATTTAGCAGGCAAAGTGTGGATTTTGACAGCGCAATGGGCCTTCTCAGCAGATACAATGCAAAGGTATTATGATATTCAAGTCTTTGATGGTGCCCTGTCTTTTGCAATTCACACAGAAAAAGTCCAGGGATTTAAAGAATTCCTTCAGACCCTAAACCCCAACTCTCCAAATGGAGATAGATTCATCCAGACTTTTTGGGAAAAGGCATTCAACTGCTTCTTTTCTGTTTCCAATGAGCCCAATGAAAGCAGAGACACATGCACTGGGAAAGAGAGTCTGGAGAGCCTTCCTGGGCACATTTTTGAAATGACCATGACTGGTCAAAGTTACAGTACCTATAATGCGGTTTATGCCATTGCATATACTTTGCACAAGGTTCTCTCATCCAGACCAAAACACAGAAGGATGGCAGGCAGAGGTGGACTCCATCCTCCAAAACTGCAACCTTGGCAGGTAAGATTTCATATTTGGAATAAATCTTTGCCTGGGGCAATCTAATGGGTGATGACACACATCATAGAATGAATACACCTCTAACAGCATTTACCTCTCCCAACATAACAAACATTCTTTTCAGTGCTTCCCTGTTTTCCCTTGCCTTCTAGTTGGAGCCAGAATCAATACATTCCCTGTACTTCCCCTTCAAGTTGCAGAGGTGGAAGTATCTCTTCCCTCACTTCCTCACAGAGAAATGTCACCTCCTTGTAAAACTCAACAATGTTGTGGAAGGAGCTGCATGTTCTGCTGTCCTATGTGTTTGTGATGCTGATATGTCAGGAGTGGTGAAGAAGGAGGCATGTTAAACTGGGCCTCATGATCTGTTAATATCAGAAAGATGGTATGTTTCTATTCAGGAAGAACCTCTCCAGAACATCCCTTTGGCAACATCTCACCATTTGACATTGCACAAACCACTGGTGTTTGTCTCTCTGCACCCTATATTAATATTTTTCTATAAAACCACTGAAAAACCTCCAACATTAAAAACTTCCCTGCAATATGAGTACTTTAAAAACCCTGAATAGATGGCAAGCCTCATAATGCATTCCATATAAAAATGGTTCTGAAACTAGACTTGTTTCATTATCCATGTGATAATGCACAAAGTCAGGAAGAGAAAAGAGAAATATGAAGAATGAAGAATGCATTTGAAATTATATAGCTTTGTTTCTACCACTGGCTGTGAAAGCATTCTGTCTACCAATAACAACGATCTTTTACAGCCTGCAGTTGTTTCTGCACCAAAAACGAACTTATGTGGCTGTTTTTAACGTAATTGCACTTCCCTCCCAAAGCCAGGTGAGCAAGGCAGTGCACTCCATGCCAGCCTCAGGGAAGGCCACTAGGTGCGTCCCAGAGGCCAGCCAAAAAGGTGCCCCCTAGCTTCCCAGGCTGTGGGGAGGTCATGACAGGGCTCTGGGAGCATCCCTGGGTCCTCATGCAACCTTCCCAGAGCTTAGGATGCCCCTCTCCACCTTGTGGAGGGCAGTTCAAGGGCTTCCTGACTTTGTATGATTTTGCCTTTGCTCATGGACCCCCAGAGCTGAATCCTCAAATACTTAAGTGCCTGGCAAAGTGTACTTCCCAGAAATCTATATGTGCTCCAATGTTGGACCACACCATTTTTTACTCCTTTCCATTGTGTGACATATATTGAGTGATACCTTTTCCTTTCCAAAACCAATCAAGTGTCTCCCTTTTTACTTTTTGAACTTTGACTTGTTTTCTTCTGCCTAGCTTCCCTCTTTCCTGAGGAGCATCTCCTTCAACAACAGTGCTGGGGACTTTGTGTCTTTTGATGAGAATGGGGAATTGGCAGCTGGATTTGATATTCTTAACTGGGTTACTTTCCCCAACCAAACCTTCTCGCGAGTGAAAGTAGGAAAGACAGAACCACAGAAATCCCACGATGTGGACTTCAGCATGGATGAAGAAGCCATCACATGGCACAAAGCATTCAATCAGGTGAGAGTGGACTCATAAAGGGAACATTTTTATTATTATTCAGAATACAGTGGTACCTTGGGTTAAGAACTTAATTCGTTCTGGAGGTCCTTTCTTAACCTGAAACTGTTCTTAACTTGAAGCACCACTTTCGCTAATGGGGCTTACCGCTGCCACCGCGCCGCCACTGCATGATTTCTGTTCTCACCCTGAAGCAAAGTTCTTAATCCGAGGTACTATTTCTGGGTTAGCAGAGACTATAACCTGAAGTATCTGTAACCCGAAGCATCTGTAACCCAAGGTACCACTGTAAAAATACAAGAATAAGGTACGGTTTTAATAACATTCTTGAGTTCAGTTATTGCATGAAGGGAATACTACAAGAGAGTAAGATCTCCTGCCAGTCTTAGCCAGGTCACATTAATGTAGGACTAAAGGTAAAAGGGAAGGCAAATGACCCCTTAATGATTAAGTCCATTGTAGTGCTCGTCTTGCTTTTCAGGCGATGTCTGTAGGCAATGTATGCAGTTTTTCTGCAGACACCTTTCCAGAAAATGTGGCCATCATGACTAAACCACCTCTGGCACAAGAGAACACCGTGATGAATGCCAGAGTGCAGGGAAACTTTGTTTACCTTCCCACCACAGTGGTACCTATATATCAACTTGCACTGCTAGGTTGGCAGAAGCTGGGACAGAGCAACGGGAGCTCACCCTGTTGTGTGGATTTGAATCGTTGACCTTCTGATCAACAAGGGGCTCAGTGGTTTAGACCACAGCACCACCGGAGTCCCTAATGTAGGAGTAAATCCTATGTTACCAAACAACACTTATTTTTCAGAAGACAAGGGGAGGATAAGTTGTTCATTGGTGCTGAAGGAAGCGTTTTTGTCTTGTAGAGTTTCTCTGAGCTTAATGTATATGCTTCCCATTTTGCCTTCTCTGCCAACTCCCTGTATTTCAGAATAGGTTGTCTTTCCGTGTCCTCTTACCACCCACCGTCTTATACAAATGAAAAATTTAGTTTCCCTTCTGTTTCACTCCCAGTATTTATATTACAATTTATTCATGCATACACCACTTTTCTGGAATAACATGAATCTGCCAAATGATCTCGTCTCTTTGGTTCAAACTGTGTTCTTTACCATGCAAAAGGGAGCTTCCTCTTCTCCTCTCTTTCTGGCTAGGTGCTGCCCCTTGGTTTGTGTAATGATCGGTGCCAGCCAGGCTACAGCCGGAAAAAGAAGGAGGGGCGGCCATTTTGTTGCTATGACTGTGCTTCATGTCCAGATGGGATGATTTCGAATCAAACGGGTAGGAGACATCAGCTGCTCTTTTATAAAATGCTTTCTAGTCTAGTTCAACATTTTCCCCTTATTAACAGTTCAGTACTCACTCCTAAACAGGACAGCAGTTGTACTCAGATCTGGAAAAAAGAAGACAGACACAGAGACTGGGGCAAACTAGAGCCACATCTTTAACCTTGACAAAGTAGATCTGTGGAAATAGGTGTGGATCATGTCCAGTGTTCTTTGCCTGCTCCCCACCTGTCACAATTTGTGGAGTCAGGGGAGACTTTCCTAACCCTCCATCCCCATAGTTTTAGGGCTGGGAGCCAGAAACACAAAATCGAATTCTGCTGCTCCAAGATATCATGGTGGGCTTCTCACTTTTCAGCAGAGATGACCGTTTGCTCTTTCAATGGTCCCATATTAACAGTCGTCAATACTTTGCTTCCTAAATTCCTGATGATGTGATTGATAGCACCTACAGTCATACCTCAGGATACAGCAGCTTCAGTTTGCGTTTTTTTCAGGTTGCGGACTGCCGAAACCCGGAAGTACCGGAATGGGTTACTTACGGGTTTTGGCAGTCGTGCATATGCAAAAGCCCCGAATCGCAACCCTCGTGTGCGTAGACGGGCAGACGAGGGTTGTGATCGCTCCGGGTTGTGAACATGCATCCCGCATGGGTCATGTTCACAACCCGAGCATCCTCTGTACATGATTTATGAAGAAAAAGAAAAACCAGAAACACAAAATCAAATTCTGCTGCTCCAAAGTATCAATACTTTGATACCTAAATTCCTGGTGATTTGATTGATACCACCTTTATGGTTTTTGAAGAAGAAAATGCCCGTTGCATTTTACTGGTTTCCACTTATCTCTGATCCTTGTTTAGAACTAACTGATGGCTTAGAATTGTGTTTTGGGGGAAGAACAATATTTCTTTCAAAGGATATTTGAGATACCATTGGGGATGGAGGAATACATTACAAAGAATGAAACATGCCTGTAGGAATAGGTTGCCTTGTTTGTTGGAAGTCATACATCATTCATTTGATTTTTTTTAGATACGGATTATTGTTTCAAATGCCAAGAAGGTCAATTTCCAAACCAGAACAGAGATCGATGCATTCCCAAGAGACAAAATTTTCTTTCCTACGCAGAGCCTTTGGGATTCACATTAACTGCCTTGGCTCTGCTCTTCACTCTGGTCACAGCCTTGGTCCTTGGCGTCTTCTCTAAGAACGGGGACACTCCCATTGTCAAAGCCAACAACCGGGACCTCACCTACACTCTGCTCCTTGCCCTCTTGCTCTGCTTCCTCTGCTCCTTGCTCTTCATTGGCCAGCCTCACCCAGTGAGCTGCTCTTTACGACAAACGGCCTTTGGCATCATCTTCTCCATTGCGGTGTCTTGTGTCTTGGCCAAAACTATCACGGTGGTTCTGGCCTTCATGGCCACCAAACCAGGATCCAGGGTGAGGAAATGGGTGGGGAAATCTCTGGCCAACTCTGTTCTTCTGGGTTGCTGCTCCCTTCAAGTCAGTATTTGTGCTGTTTGGCTCTGTACGGCTCCTCCCTTCCCAGATGTGGACATGAGCTCTCTGGCGGAGGAAATCATCCTGGAATGCAACGAAGGCTCTGCCCCCATGTTTTATTGTGTCCTGGGGTACCTGGGATTTCTGGCCAGTGTCAGCTTCACCATGGCTTTCCTGGCCAGGAAGTTGCCCGACAGTTTCAACGAAGCCAAGTTCATCACTTTCAGCATGTTGGTGTTCTGCAGCGTTTGGCTGTCCTTTGTTCCCTCTTATCTGAGCACCAAAGGAAAGCAGATGGTGGCTGTGGAGATCTTCTGCATCTTGGCCTCCAGTGCAGGCTTGCTCGCTTGCATCTTCTTCCCCAAATTGTACATAATCATTCTGAGGCCCGACTTGAACAGCAAAGACCACTTGATTCTGAGGAGCAAATAGGAGTCAACTTGTGTTGATGCCTTTAATTGTTGCATTATTAGAAAATGTGGATATTTGTTGGAATAAAACTGGCCAAGGAAATCTCTTGTGTGTCAAGCTTGCAAAAATCTATCATTTGCCCAATAATAAATGCTGGAAATGTAATGAAACTGAAGGTACTTTCTACCACCTTTGGTGGACGTGCCCAAGGATCAAGGTCTTCTGGGAAATGATCTATAATGAAATTAAGAAGGTTCTTAAGTGTACCTTTCATAAGAAACCAGAGGCCTTTCTCCTGGGCATGGTAGGCCAATTGGTGTCAAGGAAAGATAGGACGTTTTTTATGTATGCTACAATAGCAGCAAGAGTTCTTTTAGCAAAGTATTGGAAGACACAAGAACTACCCACGCTGGAAGAGTGGCAGACGAAGGTGATAGACTATATGGGATTGGCTGAGATGACTGGCAGAATCCGCGACCAAGGAAAAGAGACGGTGGAAGAAGATTGGAAGAAATTTAAAGTTTATCTTAAGAACTGTTGTAAAATTAATGAGTGCTAAAATGTCATGGGTATCGTAAAACAGAATTGCAGCGATAAATGATTGGGTAAGAGTAAAAGGATTAAAGAAAGTGAATCATAAGTAATTGAAATTAGGGATTGCTGAAAAAGTTTAAAACAGGGATGCAGGAAAGGGAGGTATGGGGAAGTCGTTGAAATAAGGCTTAAGAAAAAGAGGTTATGAAATTATACGTGTTTATATGTTTGTTTGTCTATGTATTGTTAGTTGTAAAGTGTTTTAATTCATGTTGGAAAATCAATAAAAATTTATTTAAAAAAAAGGAAATCTCTTGTGTGTCCCAATTCTTATCTTTTTTCATAATCAGTTTTTTCTCTCCTCTCTTGTCACTGTCTATTTACATACAGCATTTTTCACAATCTGTGCTGAAAGTGGTTCACACAAAAATCAAAGTCTAAACACAGTCTATATATATATATATGTGTGTGTGTGTGTGTGTGTGTGTGTGTGTGTGTGTGTGAACATTGGGAGAACATGCTACATCCAGTCCATGGCACATCTAGTCCTGCATCCTGTTCTCACAGGGGCCAATAAGATTATCATTAATACTAGTATTTTTTCAATTTGTATACCATCCTTCATTTATGGTTATAGTTACTGTACCCCATCACATTGATTGGGTTCCCCCGGCCATTCTTGGTAGCTTCCGACATAGCCATTTCCGACCTGGGAGGAGAGGGTGTTGCGGGCAGAAATCCCTCCCACATCTCACACGCGGGGGCTGGCCCTTGCCCCCGCGTGGTTAGGGAATCCCCGGGCGTGTCAGCGACCCGGCCCGACAATCAGTTTTTTCGCCTACCTCGTAGCAAACGTCACAACTTATTTTGGTATTGGCGGTTAGGCATTGGCAGGGGTCAATTGTTATGCAAATGAAGGGGGGAAGGAAGCGCCATCACCTTCCCCAAAAGTAAGGGTAGTCCGGTAGAGGACTCCGAGGGGCGTGGCCTTGTCCGAAACCTAGGGAGGTAAGGGCCTCCGGCACGCCCCAGAGCGGTGACACCCGTGGGATCCTAGTTGGCGTACTTCAACAGGACTCCCACGGTTTGTGGACAACCCTTCCCGGTCCCCATGCCGGGTAGACGACAGGAGCCAATGCCTAAGGCCAATACCTTCCAATTCTGTAATCAATAAAGTTGTGGCCTTTTTATGCCCATTAACCTAAAATTCTGTGTCCGGTGTCTTCATTTCACATGGGGGAGGGGACTTGCCACGCAAATATAAAAACATAATAAAACATTGCACACTTGAAGGCTTATCGATACAGGGCTGCCTTCAGATGTTTTTTATATTGGTATTCATCTCCTTGACATCTCATGGGAGGGCGTTCCCCAGGGAAGGCCCCACTACCCATAAGGCCCTCTGCCTGGTTCCCTGTAACCTCACTTCTCGCAGTGTCAAGGACTGGGCAGAGGAGGAATGGTGGAGACTGCCTCTCCAGCCCAATCCTTCCAGGGAAGAGGAAGAAGAAGACAGTTTAGATTTACAACAGGACTTGAGAGAGGTCACAGCTCAGAGGCAAATGAGGGGGGAAGTTGGGAAATAATTATTTGGGAAATAATGGGAGAGGAAGAGGAGGAGGAAGTGGGGGGGGAGGCAGTTGATGAACAAAATTTATTGTTAAGATGACATGTAGAACAATTAAGTAGTGCAATAAATCATCAAAATACGGAACTTGGAAGACTGGGGGCCGAATCGCAGAGGCGTTCAGTGAGACACCCCAGTGATTCCCCCCCCCCGAAGTTCAGTGGAGAGAAATATGAGTTCCTTGGGTTTAAAGCGAATGTGAACATGTTTTTCAAGGTGAGGGAAGATGATTTTCAGACAGACCAGCAATGATTAATGTTCTAGAAGGAGTTGCCAGGTGATTTCTTGATTAATCAGCATCCTTGTTTGTTGAGATTGGACAGCTTTATGACTCACCTCAAGTCCATGTTCCAGGACCCGAAGCAGAAATCTGCATGTACACAAAAGTTATTGAAGCTGAAGCAGGGGTCTAACTCAGTAATGGGGTGCAGTACAGAGTTCAGTTTGCTGTTGCAGGAGCTAGTGTGGAATCAGGAAGCCTTGATGGCTATTTACCATACAGGGCTGAGTGAAACTCTGTTGGGTGAGTTGGCAAGAATGGACCCCCCCCCCCAGTTCCCTGGAGGTGTTGATGCAAGTGGCCTTGAGGCTCGATCAGAGTTGTGAGCCCTCATCGACTCAGGTTCCTCAGCAGATTTTCTTGATGTTGAATTTGCTAAGGAACAGGGCATACCCATGCAGAAACTGTCGAATCCTTTGGAAGTACAGACCATTGATGGAAGACCCCTGGTGTCTGGGGTGGTTTCTCACACTACTGTGCTGTTGTCCCTGGAGCTACCAGCTCATCGAGAGCAAGCTACCTTCCACTTGGCAAAGTTGGCCACGTTTTCTCCCTCCCCTTAACTGGTGTACAAGGATGCACCAGTTGTTGTTGTTGCTGCTGCTCCTCTTAGTGTTACACCCCTGAGGTCCAAAATCCTAAAAATCACGCCTCTGTTGGTGACATACATACACGTGAGGAAAATGGGGCATGTGTGATTGAGCAAGAGATTTGGAAAAACTAGGGAGCTCCCTTCAGATTACCGGTTTGCAGGTGGGCTGCTTGTTTTCCTGTGACTCTCCATTCCCAGTGCACTGCTCAACAAGAAAGAAGTATGATTATTTTGCTCTTATTATTTTGTCTCACAGAGCACAATGCTCAACGGAGATAACGTCGGAACTAGTAATTATCTCAGACTGCTGGGTTTCATCATCCATCTTGCCAAATCTCATCTAAGACCATGAATGCAGTCAGAGTGTAAAGCTTATATCAAATAAACGCTGTGAAATTCAGAGCCCCAGTGAGAAATTCTGAACACACAGGATCTCATGGGTCAGATCTTTGGCACATCGCCTTTATCAAATTAATCCAGAGCCAATAAACCTAATGCAATTTATGGTGGATGAGAGATAAATTTGCCGTTCTGCATAACTGTTGGTGAAGATGAGAGGAGCATTTGTGCTGCTAATTCTTCTCTTCCTGTGGCTCCAGATGCCTCCAACTGAGTGCAAGGAAGACTCTGAGAGATGCACCATGATGGATCCTTTCCAGCTTCCATACCAGAATTATCAGAGAGGGGACCTGATCATTGGAGGAATTATTAATACTTTTGGCTATGCATCTGAAGAAAAAGATTTCCAGGAACATCCAAACACAGAAGTTACAGATCAACTTTTGTAAGGAAATAACTCTATCCTTTATAGTGTACACTTCTATATGCTGCTATAGGCTACAACTACACCATACAAACCATGGCATGCTCAGAAAATGTTTGACTTCTTTTCCATGTATGAAGGTTAAAAATACAGTTTATTCTCTTTATATTGTGATCATGGCATCTTCTTCTGTGTTGCTTTATTCCTCATCTGGAGGTTTCTGTCTTCTGCCTCTTCTGCTTTCTCCTCACCTGATCTCATGCTTGATCCTCATCCTCCCTCTGTGTTTCCTTCCACACCAAGGATGGATGGTTTTACTTTGCAGCAAAACTTGATCCCCACATTTACAATCAGCATCATTTAATCTGACTGTCTCAGATGCTGTGATATCATAGATTCTGGATTATATTCCCTGTTGTACCATTTAAACAATGTTGGATAAAAAAACCCCTGAAGTGTTGCACACTTCTCCCCCCCCCAACCCCCCCCAAAGAATCTAACTGAGGTTATGCAAAGCAGACCAACTGAAATTCATACCTCTAGGTTTGTCTGATCTATTAATCACAAAAGATAAGAGAAAAATTCTTTGTGTGTGTGTGTTACAAGAATGTTCTGCACAAAATGCTTTTTAGATGTTGTTGTTGTTTAGTAGTTTAGTCGCGTCCGCCTCTTTGGGACCCCCTGGACCAGAGCACGCCAGGCACTCCTGTCTTCCACTGCCTCCCGCAGTTTGGTCAAACTCATGTTTGTAGCTTCGAGAACACTGTCCAACCATCTCGTCCTCTGTCGTCCCCTTCTCCTTGTGCCCTCCATCTTTCCCAAAATCAGGGTCTTTACCAGGGAGTCTTATCTTCTCACGAGATGGACAAAGCATTGGAGCCTCAGCTTCATGATCTGTCCTTCCAGTGAGCACTCAGTGCTGATTTCCTTCAGAATGGATAGGTCTGATCTTCTTGCAGTCCATGGGACTCTCAGGAGTCTCCTCCAGCACCAGAATTCAAAAGCATCAATTCTTTGGCGATCAGCCTTCTTTATGGTCCAGCTCTCACTTCCATACACCACTACTGGGAAAACCATGGCTTTAACTATACGGACCTTTGTTGGCAAGGTGATGTCTCTGCTTTTTAAGATGCTGTCTAGGTTTGTCATTGCTTTCCTCCCAAGAAGCAGGCGTCTCTTAATTTCGTGGCTGCTGTCACCATCTGCAGTGATCATGGAGCCCAAGAAATTAAAATCTCTTACTGCCTCCATTTCTTCCCCTTCTATTTGCCAGGAGGTGATCGGACCAGTGGCCATGATCTTAGTATTTTGATGTTGCGCTCTCCTCTTTCACCCTCATTAAGAGGTTCTTTAATTCCTCCTCACTTTAGATACTATATTCCTAAAGCTGACTGAATACTGATCATGGATTTCCGTTATCAAGTGTTAGCAGCCACAATGCATATGAGTTTTTTTTGCTTATTTGTGTTATTTAATCTTTCGGAATTTGCTGGAAAAAGCCAGAAAAAATGAATACCTCTGACACACTGTACAACTTTTTTATTAGTTCAGCACTGAAGTACTACCAGAATACCCTCTCCCTGGTGTTTGCTGTGAAAGAAATCAATGAGAACCCCAACATTGTACCGAATATGAGCTTTGGGTTTCACCTCTATGATAGCTTTGTGAATACAAGGATGACTTATCAGAACACCCTGAAACTTCTGTCCACCACAGAAAGGATTGTCCCCAACTTCAAATGTGACAAGAAAAGAAATATGATGGCTGTTATTGGAGCACTTGACTCTGACATCTCCCTTCACATGACTACGATCTTAGGCATCTACAAGATTCCACAGGTATAACAATAGTAATAGTAATATAGTAATAGTAATATGGCACCCATCTGACTGGGTTGAGCCAGCCACTCTGGATAGCTTCAACTAAGTTATAAAACCACAGGAAAGCATCAAGCATTAAAAACTCCCCAATACAGGGCTGCCTTCGGATGTCTACTAAAAGTCAGTTGTTTATTTTCTTGACATCAGATGGGAGAGTGTTCCACAGGGTGGGTGCCACCACTGAAAAGGCCCTCTGCCTGGTTCCCTGTAACTTCATTTCTCACAGTGAGTGGACTGCCAGAAGGCCCTCGGATCTGGACCTCAGTGTCTGGGATGGATGATGGGGTGAAGATGCTCCTTTACTTATACTGTGCTGAGGCCATTTAGGGCATTCAATGCCAGTACAAACACTTTGAATTGTGCTCAGAAACGTCCTGGGAACCAATGTAGATACTTTCTGACTGGTTTTATAAGGTCTCGACAGCCACTCTGAGTCACCAGTCTAGCTGCTGCATTCTGGACTGATTGCAGTTTCCGAACCACCTTCAAAGGCAGCCCCACATAGAGGGTATTTCAGTATTCATAGCGGTAAATACTGAATATGTGAGCTGTGAAGTTTTTCTGCCTCTGGTTCTCCATAATTCCCTTTTACCTTGGTTCATTTTTCTGAAAAAAAAAGAAGTGAGAAAGAAAAATACAAAACTTATACAAAAGTGTCTGGCTTTTCTTATGTTTTTGGTAAAAAATCATACCTGGAAAAATAAAAAGTTCACTCACTGATATTCAGTCGTGGTTGGAAGGGCTTTGGTGCTCACCTGACTTCCTGTCACAGGTGTCACTGCAGCTTGTCTGGAAGGAGGGAGGGAAAGGGAGAGGGAGGGAGGTTGGTGCAGCGCAAATGCACCAGTAGGAATCCTCCTCCCAGGAAGACGCACAACACCAGTTGCGAGAGGGCAGAGAAACGATGCTACCCAACTAATGCTGGAGAAACACACTAGGTTATGGTGAGATCTGGGACGCGGGTGGTGCTGTGGGTTAAACCACAGAGCCTAGGACTTGCCGATCAGAAGGTCAGCGGTTCGAATCCCCGCGACGGGATGAGCTCCCATTGCTCGGTCCCTGCTCCTGCCAACCTAGCAGTTCGAAAGCACCTCAAAGTGCAAGTAGATCAATAGGTACCGCTCTGGCGGGAAGGTAAAGGGCGTTTCCCTGCGCTGCTCTGGTTCGCCAGAAGCGGCTTAGTCCTGCTGGCCACATGACCTGGAAGCTGTACGCCGGCTCCCTTGGCCAATAAAGCGAGATGAGCGCTGCAACCCCAGAGTCGTCCGCGACTGGACCTAATGGGGTCCCTTTACCTTTACCTTTACCTTTATGGTGAGATCAACATGCATCCATAAATGGATCCCCCCCTCCTTTTTGCTTTTTTTTCTGTTCCAGAAGGATGTTGAAGGAATGCCTGTGATGGCCCCTGCCAACCAGCTGGTTTGATCCATGCAGGCATTAGTTTATCTATGAATGTCAGTTGCTCTCAGTTCCTCTTGTTTCCAATCTGAAAGGGTGACCACAAAATTGGTGGAGCCCCGCCCCCCCCCCCATTCTAAAAGGCCTCAAAAGAATAAATCCGCATTTCAGTGTTCATTTCTCCTATTTTTGTATTTTTGTAAGCATATTTGCCTAATCCACATATTTACCAGCAATTTCTCCATGGTAGTATATTTTTGGATTTTATTTTGACTAAGAATGGCACTTTTATGACCAGTGTCTCTTAATATAAGCATTTATATTAAGCTCTACCTCTCTTTTAAATCAGAACCAGTGAGGGCGGTGAAGGTCCTGTGTGAGTGTCTGGAGGCGGTTGGAGGATGGATGGCGGCTAACAGATTGAGGTTGAATCCTGACAAGACAGAAGTACTGTTTTGGGGGGACAGGAGGCGGGCAGGTGTGGAGGATTCCCTGGTTCTGAATGGGGTAACTGTGCCCCTGAATGACCAGGTGCGCAGCCTGGGAGTCATTTTGGACTCACAGCTGTCCATGGAGGCACAGGTTAATTCTGTGTTCAGGGCAGCTGTTTACCAGCTCCATCTGGTACGTAGGTTGAGACCCTATCTGCCTGCGGACTGTCTCGCCAGAGTGGTGCATGCTCTGGTTATCTCCCGCTTGAACTACTGCAATGCACTCTATGTGGGGCTACCTTTGAAGGTGACTCGGAAACTACAACTAATCCAGAATGCGGCAGCTAGACTGGTGACTGGGGGCGGCCACCAAGACCATATAACACCGGTCTGGAAAGACCTACATTGGCTCCCAGTACGTTTCCGAGCACAATTCAAAGTGTTGGTGCTGACCTTTAAAGCCCTAAACGGCCTCGGTCCAGTATACCTGACGGAGCGTCTCCACCCCCATCGTTCTGCCGGGACGCTGAGGTCCAGCGCCGAGGGCCTTCTGGTGGTTCCCTCATTGCGAGAAGCAAAGCTACAGGGAACCAGGCAGAGGGCCTTCTCGGTAGTGGCACCCGCCCTGTGGAACGCCCTTCCAGCAGATGTCAAAGCGATAAACAACTACCTGACATTCAGAAGACATCTTAAGGCAGCCCTGTTCAGGGAAGTTTTTAACATGTGATATTTTAGTGTATTTTTGGTTTCTATGGAAGCCGCCCAGAGTGGCTGGGGAGGCCCAGCCAGATGGGCGGGGTATAAATAATAAATTATTATTATTATTATTATTATTATTATTATTATTATTATTATTATTGGTTGGAGAAGGGAAATGCAAAATACAGAAAAGGACAAAGGTCAAAGGATAGTTGCATTTTGGTTCACAAATTGTTTATGGAATTCTAAGTAAGGTAAATTTGCATTCAAATGTGAAGCCGACTGAATTTTTCTCCTATCCCTTGCCATGTCTCATCAGAAAGGGATGTTGCTTATCCGTATGTTGCCCACTAGCCCCAGCCACTATAACTCAATGGTCAGGGATGACCACTGGGGGTCCAGGAAGCTCTGAAGGGCCATAGCTTCCTCGCTCATGTAGTGAACCATGATTTCCAGGTACAAAAGAGATTCTGGACACACAACCCATCCACAGATTTGCTGAGCTTTACTTCCTTCCTTCCAAAGAAGCAGAACTTGTAGGAAAATGTCCATAGCTTGCACTAGTTTAGTGGTGTATTTCAGGACAAAGTATAGGAAAACGTGAAGGCCTTATTTTGCTACCTTCTTTGGGGAGGGGGAATGCAAAATAAAGAAGAAGAAGAACTAAAGATTTGAGCAATAATAAGAATAATAGCTTCCAAAAAAATATAAAAAATACAAAAAACCTCAAACTTAAAAAACTTCTCTAAAGAGGGGTTCCTTCAGATGTCTTTTAAAATTCAGGTAGTTGTTTATTTCCTTGATATCTGATGGGAGGGTGTTCCACAGGGCAGCCTCATAGACCTAATATCACATAAGAACTATTTCCTTTTCTACATACTTCATTATAAATGATAAACCTGACCAAGATGTTGTCATTGATGAATAATGGATTCAGTGGTTTTATGTTATAACACTTCTAAAACAAGGAATTTGTACTTTCATTCATTCAAATTCCTCCAATATACAAAACAAAAGAATATAATTTTACATTCAATAAATTCTCATGGGTTCCACTTCAGGCAGCTATGTGGGATGCATCCTAACCGTTTGCACTAACTCTCCCATTTTTGTGAGATTGATTTCTTCCTTAGATTGCTTATTGTGTATTGGCTCCAATGAGGAGGACCGAGTTGCAGCTCCAAACCTTCTTCCGGACGGTGCCCAATGAGAAATATCAATATGCAGGGATTGTCAAGCTACTTCTTCATTTCCAATGGACGTGGGTCGGACTTGTTGCATCAGATGATGAAAATGGAGAGAGGTTTATGGAAATCTTAGGGCCAATTCTCTCCCAGCATGGAGTCTGCACAGCCTTCAAGGAAAAACTACCATCCTTATCTCAAGGGGTAGATCATTTCAGTTCACTGGAACTCATTCAGACTAAGTTCTCTTTCCTGATGGACTCAGACATCAATATATTAGTGCTATGTGCAGAACCTCAAACTACTGCAGCTGTGAAATGGATGATTTATTTTTCTTCATTAGCTGAAGATATTGCAGAGAATTATACAGGGAAAGTGTGGGTTTTGACAGCCCAATGGGCCTTCTCATCAGATACAATGCAAAGGTATTGGGATATTCAAGTCTTTGACGGTGCCCTGTCTTTTGCAATCCACACAGAAAAAGTCCAGGGATTTAAAGAATTCCTTCAGACCCTAAACCCCAACTCTCCAAATGGAGATGGGTTCCTCCAGACTTTCTGGGAAAAGGCATTCAACTGCTTATTTTCTGTTTCCAATGACCCCAATGAAAGCAGAGAAACATGCACTGGCAAAGAGAGTCTGGAGAGCCTTCCTGGGCACATTTTTGAAATGACCATGACTGGTCAAAGTTACAGTACCTATAATGCGGTTTATGCCATTGCATATACTTTGCACAAGATTCTCTCATCCAGGCCAAAACACAGAAGGATGGCAGGCAGAGGTGGACTCGATCCTTCCAAACTGCAACCTTGGCGGGTAAGACTTCATATTCGGAATGTTGTTTGGGGCTAGTATATTGGATGATGACACACATCCCTAGAATAAATACACCTCTTACAGATGTGTAAAACAAATGTTCTTTTCAGTGCTTCCCTGCTTTGCTTGCCTTTAATTTGGAGCCAGAATCAATATATTCCCTGTACTTCCCCTTCAAGTTGCAGAGGTGGAAGTATCTCCTCCTGCACTTCCTCACACAGAAATGTCACCTCTTTGTAGAACTCAACAATGTTGTGTAAGGAGCTGAATGTTCCGCTGTCCTATGTGTTTTTGATGCTGATATGTCAGGAGTGGTGAAGAAGGAGGCATGTGAAAGTGGGCCTCATGATGTGTTAATATCAGAATAACCTCTCCAGTACTTTCCTCTGGCAGTATCTCAGCCTTTGACATTGCACAAACCCCTATAATAAAATAAATATAAAATAAAATAATAATATAATATAATATAATATAATATAATATAATATAATATAATAATATAATATAATATAATATAATATAATATAATATAATATAATATAATATAATATAATATAATATAATATAATTAATATAATATAATATAATATAATATAATATAATATAATATAATATAATATTTTTCTATAAAACCACTGAAAACCCCCAACATTAAAAACTTCCCTCCAATATGAGTACTTTAAAAAGTGAATAGACGCCAAACATCACAATGCATTCCATATAAAAATGGTTCTTAGACTAGACTTGTTTCATTATCCATGTGATAATGCGCAGTCAGGGAAGAGAAAGGACAAATATCAAGAATGAACAATGCATTTGAAATTATTTAGCTATGTTTCTACCCCTGACTGCCAAAGCATTCTGTCTGTCTATTAGAACCTGCATTTCCTTCTGAACCAAAGATGCACTTATACGGCTATTTTAAATGTAATTGCTCTTCCCTCCCAAAGCCAGGTGAATGTTGGGAGTTTCCATTCCACCTTTAGTTGCAGACATGGGATTGTTACATAGCACATGTCTGTTTACATTCCAGCACAGTTTGCTGGCGTAAGCAGAACTTCTGCTGTATTGCTTTTGTTTTGACTCTCTCTCTCTGAGAAGTCGGCAAGGAGAGACGACAGGTTTCTTTGTCTTGAATTATGATTAATAAATCCCTAGTTCATAGTATCAGCCTCTTCTGTTTGTGCGGTTTACACTGCTGAATATAGTGTGCTCAAGTCCGAGAGGCTTGAGTCACTGATTTATGTCGGAGCCATATGAGGTCGATGTATCCTTGCAGTGGCACGGCTGGAAGGAGACAATCCAGCTGGGGGCTAGACAGCTGGCCTTTCGACCCCCAGATGCTGACAGTGAGCAAGGCAGTGCATCCCATGCCACCTTGGGGAAGGAGACACAAGGCCTCTGGGAGGCCAGGAAAAAAGGTGCCCCCTTGCTTATCAGCCTGTGAGGAGGTCATGACAAGTCTCTGGGAGCTTCCCAAGGCCTTCCTGCAACCTTCCCTAGGATGCCCCTCTCCACCTTGTGGAGGGCAGTTCCAGGGGTTCCTGATTTTGCACGATTTTGCCTTTGCACATGGACCCCCAGAAAGGAAGCCGTATATAAGTGCTTCGCCAACTGTACTTCCTAGAAATCCATATGTGCTCCAAAGGTGGACCACATCATTTTTGACTCCTTTCCATTGTGTGACATATATTGATTGATTTCCTTTCTAAAACCAATAAAGTGTCTCCCTTCTTTACTTTTTGAACTTTGCTTTGTTTTCTTCTGCCTAGCTTCCCTCTTTCCTGAGGAGCATCTCCTTCAACAACAGTGCTGGGGACTTTGTGTCTTTTGATGAGAATGGGGAATTGGCAGCTGGATTTGACGTTATTAACTGGGTTACTTTCCCCAACCAAACCTTCTCACGAGTGAAAGTAGGAAAGACAGAACCACAGGAATCGCACTATGTGGGCTTCAGCATGGATGAAGAAGCCATCACATGGCACAAAGCATTCAATCAGGTGGGAGTGGACTCTTGGTTTTCAAAAAAGGGAGCATTTTTATTAATATTAAGAATACAAATTCAAGAATAAGGTCCGGTGTTAATAACATTCTTAAGTTCAGTTATTGCATGAAGGGGTTACTACAAGAGAGTAAGCTCTCCTGCCGATCTTAGCCAGGTCACATTAATGTAGGACTGAAGGTAAAAGGGAAGGCAAATGACCCCTTAATGGTTAATTCCAGCCAAAGGGGACTATGGGGTTGTAGCGCTCATCTCCCTTTTCAGGCCGAGGGAGCCAGCCTTTGTCTGCAAACAGCTTTCCAGGACATGTGGCCAGCAGGACTAAACCGCTTCTGGCACAACAGAACACTGTGACGAATGCCAGAGTGCACAGAAATGTTGTTTACCTTCCCACCACAGCGGTACCTATTTATTGACTTGCACTGGTATGCTTTCAAACTGCTAGGTTGGCAAGAGCTGGGACAGAGCAAGAGGAGCTCACCCTGTTGTGTGGATTTGAATCTTTGACCTTCTGATCAACAAGGAGCTCAGTTGTTTAGACTACAGGACCACCTGAGTCCCTATGTAGGAGTAAATCTTGTGTTACCAAACAACACACTTATATCTCAGAAGTATAAGTTACCCACTGCAAAGAAGAAGAAGAAGAAGAAGAAGAAGAAGAAGAAGAAGAAGAAGAGGAGGAGGAGGAGGAGGAGGAGGAGGAGTTTGGATTTGATATCCTGCTTTATCACTACCCTGTGGAGTGTCAAAGTGGCTAACATTCTGCTTTCCCTTCCTCCCTCACAACAAACACTCTGTGAGGTGAGACACTTCAAAGAAGTGTGACTGGCCCAAGGTCACCCAGCAGCTGCATGTGGAGGAGCAGAGACATGAACCCGGTTCACCAGATTACGAGTCCTCTGCTCTTAACCACTACACCACACTGGCTCTCAATGAAGGAAGAGTACTTGTCTTGTAGTGTTTCTCTGAGCATAATGTATATGCTTTCTATTTTGCCATCTCTGCCAACTCCCTGTAATTCATAATCTGTTGTCTTTCCTAGTCTCCTTTCCATCCACCATCTCATACAGATGAAATATTCAATTTCTCTTCTCCTTGACTCTCAATATTTATAAAGCAATTTATTTGGATAAATCAAACCCTGCGTCCAGTCACGCTTCCCTTTGCGCAGCTCTGTTCAGAAGCTGACCTGGCAGGGAGCAGAGTAGCAGCGGTCCTGTCCGTGTGAGATGAGGGATAAATCAAGTCCAGAGACAGTTCGGTTCTTATCTCTAGAAGCGTTTATTTACAAGCCATAAATCAGTCTCCTCCGTCGGAACTTGGAGGCATTCTCAGCCGTGCTTCCAAAAGCACACACTCGCAGCTTCTGTGCCAAGCTGCTGGTCAGTGGGAAGTGAAAGGAAGTCTGGAAGTCGTCACACACTGTGAGTCACTGCTCTGCGACAAGCTCCTCCTTCTACTCCCCCTCCTCCCCCTAGATACAGGACACTTCGGAGTTCTGACCCTGTCAGTTCCAAACTCCACACCCCCTCTTGTCCTGGATCTGGGGACAATAGCCAACAATGCTTTCCCCATACACAGACCCTCACAGAACTCCTCGTGCTTCTGGAAGGTCAATGGTTTTGTGAAACCATCAGCGAGGTTCTTTGTTGAGGGACAGTATTTCAGAGCAACTAGCCCCTCATGAACGCTCTGACACACATTTCGGAAGCGTATGTCCAAATGTTTGGTCCTCGCTTTGAATTGCCCTGTCTCAGCTAATTTAAGGCATGGTTGATTGTCCTCATGCACCACAACAGGCTGACAATCCTCTTCACAGATTTCCTCGACCAAACACACATAGAACTCCAGTTCTCTGCAAACCTCTGATAGCGCACTGAACTCAGCTTCAGTAGATGAAAGCGCTATGAGACTTTGCTTTCGGGACCTCCACCCAATCACTGAGTCCCCAAACTTCACCACTAGGCCTGACACTGATTTGCGGTCCTCAAGGTTAGCCCAATCCGAATCCACCCAGGCGGTCAGCTTGACATCACCCTCAGCTGACATCTTGAGGCAAAAGTCTTTGGTATCTTGCAGGTAACGTAGCACCCGCTTAACACCATTCCAGGCCTGCACACTAGGACTTGAAGCCTCTCTACTGAGCAGATTGACAGCAAACGCTATGTCTGGTCCGCTCCACTGTGACAGATACAACAGACTACCCAGAGCTGACTGAAAGAGTTCAGTGTTTTCGAACACCACGCGTTCTACTTGCTGACACTCCTTCACGTACCCAGTCTCCATGGGTGATCTGGCACCTGCACAATCAGACATCCTGAACTTCTCAAGCAACTGTTCAATCTTACCTTTCTGGCGAAGCAAAAAGCTTCCATCACTTGCTCTTGTGATCTCTACGCCTAGATAGGACTTGACATCTCCAAGTTGCTTCAGCTTGAACCGCTTACCAAGCTCCTTAGCAAACTTCTCCACCTGTTCACTTGTCCTTGTCATCAGCAAAATGTCATCAACAAACACCTGTGCCACTTGCTGTTGCAAGCCTGAATCTCTAATGTAAAGACAACTGTCTGCAAGAGATCTCTTAAAACCTAGCTTTTCTAAGGCTTCATGTAGGCACATATTCCAATTCCTGGCAGATTGGCGTAACCCATAGATGGATTTGTGCAACCGCCACACAACGCCTGGCTCACTGACTTCGAACCCTGGAGGAGGACGCATGTACAACTCCTCCTGGAGATCTGAGTTCAGGTAGGCGACATCTACATCAAAATGGTTCACCTTCCAACCTCTCTGTGCTGCTATTGCCAAAAGCATTCTCAAAGTCTCCGCCCTTGAAGTCGGCGAATAGACCTCTGTGAAGTGGACTCCGCGTTTCTGCGTAAATCCACGCGCCACTAACCTCGCTTTGTACTGTGGCTCTCCTGCTTTTGTGGGTTTAAGACGGTAAACCCATCTGCAGCCTACAGCTTGCTGGTTAGCTGGCAGCTGTGTGAGTGAGAACACTCCAAGAGACTCCATTGAATTCATCTCCTTCTGCATCGCCTCATGCCATTTGCTGGCTTCTTCCCGAGGCAACTTCTGAACATCCTCAAAGGATTCAGGTTCACATCTAGCCACACCAACCCAGACACTCGTGGCTTCAAACCTTTCAGGTGGCTTCCCTTTGGTTGATCTTGCTGACCTCCTCAGCGTGAATTCTGGAACTGCGCCTGATTCACCTGGATCAACCCTCCTATCCTCTATGTCAGCATCATCCCCCTCTGACCTGCTGCGCCGTTTAGGGCGAACAGCTGGTTCTGCTGGCGAGGATGATTCACTCCTTGGCTCAGACTTGACAGAGACCTGCGGAGGGGTCCTGGGACTCCCTTTTGGAGAGATACGGAGCCTCTCCCTTGGAGATCCCGGCTCTGGACTCTGTGGCTGTGGACTGTGCTCATCAGCAACAGGTTCAGCCTCACCCTCTTCCTCTTCCTCATCTGATTCTACCAGAACATCCGGATTTCCGTGAAGCCGCTTCCACCCACTCTGCTCGCAAAACTCAGCACTGCCGCTAATAAGCAGCCTGGACTGGTTGCCAGCAGGGTATGCGAAGCGCCACGCCTTTGAACCCGGCTCATAGCCTACAAAGATCATTTTCCTGGATCTTGGCTCACCTTTTCTGCGCATGGCCTTTGGAATCAGAACCCAAGCTGTAGACCCAAAAGTGTGCAGAAAATGTACTTTGGGCTTTTTCCGATGAAGCAGAAAATATGGTGTGTCTCCTACACTGGAATTGAACACTCTATTCTGCAGGAAACATGCTGTCCGATAACTCTCGGCCCAAAAGCGCTGTGGCAGACCTGAGTCTGCCAGCATAGCATTCGCTGACTCCTGTAGCGTGCGAAACTTCCTCTCTGCAACCCCATTCTGTTGCGGAGAGTGGGGGGCCGTCAGTCGATGACTGATACCCTTCTGCCTGAAGAACGATTGCAGCGCAGAACCTGTAAACTCCCCCCCCCCGATCAGATTGAAAGGAAACTACTTTGGTAGAGAACCGTAGCTCTACCGCTGTGATCCAATCCCTGATCAGTGCAGCTGCCTCTGACTTCTGTTGCAGAGCAAACAGCCACGCATGTTTTGTAAAATCATCAACCAAAAGCAAAACCCACTTAGAACCAGCTAACGAAGGTGTAGGCATGGGGCCCGACAAATCTGCATGCACAAGTTCAAAGGGTTTACTGGTTTTCCTCTCAGACCTGGGGTATGAGCATGTTGTGACCTTTGATTGCTTACAGGCTTGACAATCTAGGTATTTGTCACATGCCTTGAACCTGCACCCAATGGTATTGTCTGTGGCCTTCTTTACATATGACCACCCTGCGTGTCCAAACCTGCGATGCCATAAGTGTAAACAATCATGGTGTGGTGGGACATTTGCACACTGCCCTTGGGCATCGTCAATGGACTCTCCACTAGCCCCATCTTCCACCAGCCCCATTTTCCCACCAGCCCCATCTTCAATGGGCATCTCGACCAGAAAGAGCGTGCCTCTTCTCTGGACACTGTGGATCTTCTTCCCATTCCTGTAGAAGGAACACACATTGTTAGAAAACAAAACATCAAACCCAGCAGCCATAAGGGCTGGCACACTTAAAAGAGAGTGGGCAAGCTCTGGTACCACAAAAGCTTGCAACCAATGATCTAAAAAGGAACAATAAAGAAGCCCAGTTTCAGTCAGTGGTCTTTGAGACCCATCTGCTAAAGTAACATAGCGTCCAGTTTTAACTGTCTTGCAGTTCCTCAACAGCCCTCTAGAGGTCACAAGACAATGCGACGCTCCGGAATCCACAACGAGAGATAAAGAGTGTCTCTGGCTGTTTTCCACAGATGCCATGGCGTTGCTTGCACTCCCATCGGTTGCCATGGCCACAGCCTCTCCCCGGCTAAGGCTCTTGTCTTTTCTCAGAGACGCAATCGCAGCTGTGAGATGATAAGACGCCTTGTCTTTGTTTTTCTCCTGGCCTGTTGCTTTCCCACGTCGTTGCTGGGAACTGGCCCTGGGAACCTGCTTTGTTGACATTCCACGCCGGCCAGTGTCCTTGGCAGCCTGGGCCTCTAGCGGATGCTTCCCAGCGCTGTTGGACGTCGCCTCAAAGCACAAACAACTTTCGAAGCCTTTCGCTTTCTCAGAGCTCTTGGAATGGCCTGCCTGGCCTGCCCCCCCACTCGCTCTTGGGGTGCAGCCTTTGCCCTGTTCCACAGCTCTCAGCCGCTCTCCAGCACACAGTCCATCACACAGACGTGTCGAAGCATAGAAACAGCTTCCCGGAACAGCCCCCTCTGGTCTGGCTCTCCCTTCAGCCTGGGGCTTGCTCCCTTGGCCCTCGGCTTCCTCCCGGCCCTTGGCTCCTGCTGAGCCTTCGCACAGGCTCCTCAGCACCTGCCACGCGGCCTGAGCCGATTTAACGCCCTCCAGGTGGGGCAACAGCAAAGCGTCCATGCTTGCTTTCAGCAGGCAAAGCTCTCTCTGCTCTCTCTCACTCAGCAGAGCAGTAGCTTGCTTGGGTGGGGCTGGCTCCTTCTGGGCTAAACTCCAGAGCCCTGTGGCCACAAACCACCCCCTTGCTCTTCTTGACCAGGCCTCCCAGTTGGCCCCATTCAGCCTCTCACCGGGGTAGCTCTCTTGGCTCTGCTGTGCCTGTGCAGCAGCCATTCTTCCCCTCCCCGGGGCTTCAGCGTACTCACAAGTTTGCCAGCAAGCCGGACCTCCGAAGCAGCCGTTCCTTCTGGCTCTTGGCTCCTCTCCCCGGCATCTCCCACTGCCCTTGCCTGGCAGGATTACAGCAACACGTCGCTGGCAGCCTTCTCCCTTCTCACACTTATCAGGAAACGCGATACTTCCATAACCTTTGCATAAATCAAACCCTGCGTCCAGTCACGCTTCCCTTTGCGCAGCTCTGTTCAGAAGCTGACCTGGCAGGGAGCAGAGTAGCAGCGGTCCTGTCCGTGTGAGATGAGGGATAAATCAAGTCCAGAGACAGTTCGGTTCTTATCTCTAGAAGCGTTTATTTACAAGCCATAAATCAGTCTCCTCCGTCGGAACTTGGAGGCATTCTCAGCCGTGCTTCCAAAAGCACACACTCGCAGCTTCTGTGCCAAGCTGCTGGTCAGTGGGAAGTGAAAGGAAGTCTGGAAGTCGTCACACACTGTGAGTCACTGCTCTGCGACAAGCTCCTCCTTCTACTCCCCCTCCTCCCCCTAGATACAGGACACTTCGGAGTTCTGACCCTGTCAGTTCCAAACTCCACAATTTATTCAAACATACACAACCATTCTGGAATAACATGAATCTGCCAAATGATCTCGTCTCCTTGGTTCAAACTGTGTTCTTTACCATGCAAAAGGGAGCTTTCTCGTCTCCTCTTTTTCTGGCTAGGTGCTGCCCCTTGGTTTGTGCAATGATCGGTGCCAGCCAGGCTACAGCCGGAAAAAGAAGGAGGGGCGGCCATTTTGTTGCTATGACTGTGCTTCATGTCCAGATGGGATGATTTCAAACCAAACGGGTAGGAGACATCAGCTGCTCTTTTATAAAATGCTTCCTAGTCTATTTCAACAGTTTCCCCTTATTAACAATTCAGTGATCCCAAACAGGACAGCAGTTGCACTCCGATCTGGAAGAAAGAAGACAGACACAGGGAGTTGGGCAAACTAGAGCCACAACTTTAACCTTGACAAAGTAGATCTGTGGAAATAGGTGTGGATCATGTCCAGTGTTCTCTGCCTGCTCCCCACCTGCCACAATTTGTGGAGTCAGGGAAGACTTTCCTAACCCTCCACACCCAGAGTTTTAGGGGTGAGAGCCAGAAACACAAAATCAAATTCTGCTCCTCCAAATGGGCTTCTCACTTTTCAGCAGAGATGACCGTTTGCTCTTTCAATGGCCCCATATTAACAGTCGTCAATACTTTGCTTCCTAAATTCCTGGTGATTTGATTGATAACACCTATATGGTTTATGAAGAAATAATACCCGTTGCATTTTACTGGCTTCCACTTTTCTCTGATACTTGTTTCAGAGGAGATTTGAAAGGCCATTGGCGATGGAAGAATCCATTTCATTACAAAGAAAGAAACATGCCTGAAGAAAATGGTTGCCTTGTTTGATGGAACTTACATATCATTCTTTCCTTTTTTTAGATGCGGATTATTGTTTCAAATGCCAAGAAGGTAAATTTCCAAACCAGAACAGAGATCATTGCATTCCCAAGAGACAAAATTTTCTTTCCTATGCAGAGCCTTTGGGATTCACATTAGCTGCCTTGGCTCTGCTCTTCGCTTTGGTCACAGTCTTGGTCCTTGGCGTCTTCTCTAAGAACGGGGACACTCCCATTGTCAAAGCCAACAACCGGGACCTCACCTACACTCTGCTCCTTGCCCTCTTGCTCTGCTTCCTCTGCTCCTTGCTCTTCATTGGCCAGCCTCACCCAGTGAGCTGCTCTTTACGACAAACGGCCTTTGGCATCATCTTCTCCATTGCGGTGTCTTGTGTCTTGGCCAAAACCATCACGGTGGTTCTGGCCTTCATGGCCACCAAACCAGGATCCAGGGTGAGGAAATGGGTGGGGAAATCTCTGGCCAACTCTGTTCTTCTGGGTTGCTGCTCCCTTCAAGCCAGTATTTGTGCTGTTTGGCTCTGTACGGCTCCTCCCTTCCCAGATGTGGACATGAATTCTCTGGCAGAGGAAATCATCGTGGAATGCAACGAAGGCTCTGCCTCCATGTTTTATTGTGTCTTGGGGTACCTGGGATTCCTGGCCAGTGTCAGCTTCACGGTGGCTTTCCTGGCCAGGAAGTTGCCAGACAGTTTCAACGAAGCCAAGTTCATCACTTTCAGCATGTTGGTGTTCTGCAGCGTTTGGCTGTCCTTTGTTCCCTCTCATCTGAGCACCAAAGGAAAGCAGATGGTGGCTGTGGAGATCTTCTGCATCTTGGCCTCCAGTGCAGGCTTGCTCGCTTGCATCTTCTTCCCCAAATTGTACATAATCCTTCTGAGGTCCGACTTGAACAGCAAAGACCACTTGATTCTGAGGAGCAAATAAGAGTCAATTTGTGTTGATGCCTTTAATTGTTGCATTATTAGAAAATGCAGACATTTATTGGAAGAAAACTGGTGAAGGAAATCCCTTGTGTTTACCAATTCTTATCTTTTTCATACTCAGTTTCTCACCCCTCTTTTGTCACTGCGTTTTTCACAATCTGTACTTAAAGTGGTTCGCACAAAAGTCTAAACTCTGATTTTCCAGGGACAGTTCCGTAATTCCAAAAGAGCCATCATGGCTTCTGATTTGATCCTGGATTGTCCCTATTTCCCAAGCCAGTTCTGCCAGCACCAACGCGGGGAGGAGAATGAGCCAGGGCTTGTCCTGAGTGGTGGCAACAGTGGAGGTGGCCAAGAAGCCTCCTCTTGCCTCTCCATGGCTGCTGCTGCTGGCCTCCCCCCTTGGGGAACTCATAGCAGCTGCTGGGAAGCAGGTGGGGAGGAGAGGCTGTCACTGTCCAGGCCAACCCCGCAAGACATGCTGACTTTGAGGGGCAGGCGGAGGGCAGGGCTCCCCTGGGTGGGGAGAAAGGGGAAGGGGAGCAGAGGGGAGCACAAGAAGTCTTGATTTTTTTAAATATCGAAAATACTTTGTTCATCTGCATCTAATCTTGTCCCTTTCTAACATTTATTTTTGGGTGTGTGTTTTTCTTTTGAGGGTGCTCAAAACAGTCCTTTTGAGGGACTGTTGTTTTGTATATAAAAAGTGTAACTACTCCAGATCCTGCAAATGTCTCTCTGACATCATGATCCACTGTCCGATTTAGCCAACCACAGCTACAACCTCAATTTGACTTATTTAGAACCCTGCACTGTGTACCGAAGCTTTTTCCACTACTTAGGGCTGCCATACATCTGGGTTTCCCCAAACTCATCCAGGAATTGGGCAGCGAAATGGCATCCGGGCTGATTTCCACTGAATTAGCAAAAATAACTTCAACTGACAATTCAGAATATGAGTAGTTAATGACTTCACTGTGACTGTGGTTTTATTGCATGTAATTGATGTTGTGAAACTGAGGCTATATGTCTTAAGATTTTATAGTTTTATGGCAGGATGCAAGGTTGGTTTGTCAGCCTTGGTTTCCAGACTCTTTATCATCTTGGTTGCCCTCCTCTGCACACCTTCCAGTTTGCCAATATCCTTCTTCAAGTGTGACACCCAGAACTGGACACAGGACTCTAGGTGGGGTCTGACCAAGGCAGAAGAGAGCGGGACTATTGCTTCCCTTGAATGGGACACTAGACTTCTCTTGATGTAGCCTAGAATTCCATTAGGTGGTGGTGTTGCTGTTATTTTTGCTGCTGCATCACACTGTTGACTCATGCTAAGCTTATGGTCTACTAAGAAACTTTATGTAACCATATGGGGCAAATGTGCTGGACAACTGCATTTCTTCATAAAGTTCCCAGGTGAGTTGTACACATACACGGTCAAAAGTCTGGGCTTAAAGCAATGGGCACCCAAGTGGTGGCTGCTGACACCCAGGGTGTCACCAGTGTCTCCCATGGAGCCCATAAGGGATATTGTTTTTCCAATTCTGATGGTTTATATTGCTATGACATTTGTTTGCATAATGCACAAGAATATCTAAACTAGTAATTTTGGCAATGATTGGTGTTATTATAATTTTCATTGTGTACTGATGTCATTTCAAGTTGCATAATGAATGGCTAGAGTTTTCCTTTCCTTTTCTTTTTTGAACTCTACAACAATTATTTTTTTCTTTGAGATATATGTAGTCAGTGGCACTTGATAAGGAAGTTGAAGGCCGCTTTTGTCCAAGAGAGAGATTGTTGTTATTACTAAATTTGTTCCATGCATCACACCCTAAATTCCAGCGGTGCCAACTTGAATAAAATATGGGGGGCAGGTAAGCCTCACCCCACATACTTGATCACAAGAAGTGGCGCACTCACAGCATTTGAATGGCAGTGCCCATCGTCCTGAGGGGGCCTGGACCCCTCAAATATTTTTTGATCAATCTATGTTTTCGGCAATTATGCACAGTTTCTGGCCCAGATTTATAAATCTGGATCAGACTCTATAGGGTCTAAACTAACCCAAACCTGATTTCCCTGCCATGCATCCACATCCAGATCATGATCATGATCCAGAAAATAGAGTTCCCCAGTCTGGAGGTGGTCAAGAATAAGAAACCAACACAGAGGAAACTAATGAGACACAAATTTATTCAAAGATCAAGATCAGAGGTCAGAGTGAATGATATCCCAGGACTCCTCAAGCTCTAAGATACACACACACACACACACACACACACACACACACACACTATTTTCTTCCCCTTATTAGGCTTTCCTTGTTGTTCAGGTCAGACCTCAGCACAATGATGTAGCATTTAGGGAAAAAGATGCAACCCAGTAGCCCAGCACTGGAGGACAAGATGGAGAAGACCTCCACGGCTACCATGTATTTCCCTTTGGTGCTCAGGTAGGTTGGAACAAAGGTCAGCCAAACACTGCAGAAAACCAACATGCTAAACGTGATAAATTTGGCCTCGTTAAAACTGTCAGGTAACTTTCTGGCCAGGAAAGCCACAAGGAAACTCACAATGGCCAGAAAACCCATATAACCCAAAGCACAATAAAACATGGCAGCTGAACCCTCATTGCATTCCAGGATGATCTCACTCTTCAGTGACTGCATGTCTGTATCTGGGAATGGAGGGGAAGCACTTAGCCAAAGGGTGCAAATGCCAGCTTGAAGGAAAGAGCAGGAAAAGACCATGCAATTGGCCAGCCCCTTCCCCACCCATCTCCTCATTCTGGATCCTGGCTTGGTTGCCATGAATGCTAGAACCACGGTGATGGTTTTGGCCAGAATACTGGAAAGGGCCACTGAGAAGACGATGCTGAAAGTTATTTGTCGGAAGAGGCAGGTCCCTTTTCCAGGCTGACCAATAAAGAGCAAGGAGCAGAGGAAGCAGAGAAGGAGGGAGAGGAGGAGGAGGTAGGTGAGGCTGCGGTTGTTGGCTTTGACGATGGGAGTGTCCTTGTGCTTCACAAAAGTCGCCAGCACGAAGGTGGTGATCAGGGAGAAAGCCAGAGCGGAGACAGCTAAGCTGAGCCCTAACTTTTCTTGGTAGGAGAGGTAGCTCAGCCCCCTTGGAATACACCCTGTTTGTTCCTGGTTTGGGTAGTTTTCTTCTGCGCACTTGACACAGGCATCCATATCTGGAGGGTGGAGGGGGAGAAGAAGGAACAATTAAAAATGTCACGATAATGACCTACATCTCCTGAAAGAATCAGTTACGGCAGGCAGTGAAAGTGTTCTTGAAATTGTTTGACAAACTGCAAGAGATTGGACAACCATAATTTCAGGGAGAGGGTTTGAATGTTGCTGTGCTTGGTCTAGTACATGCATATCCTCTAACATTTCTCCGATGAAAATAGGGATGTCCAGTTACATAAAAATATTTTTTATTATTTATACTTTGCCCTGCTGCTCTGGGTAGCTTCCAACATATATAAAAACAATAAAACATTAAGCATTCAGAAAACATTAAATATACAGGGTTGCCTTCAGATGGCTCAAGGGTCAGATTATTTTATAGCCGCTAACATTTCCCCAATCAAGCTAGGGAATTCCTAAGGAAAAGCAAGGCATTCTGGGATCAAATCAGAAACCAGGATGGCTTCTGTAAAGCCAGGACTGTCCCTGGAAAATAAGGACACTTGCAGGGTCTAGTAGATGCAGATCTCATCTAAAACCAAGAATGCTCTAGGAAGTTCCCTTATTCCCATAGTATATTCGTATCTGCTTCTTGTTATTGAAAATCTCCATAAATTAATTACAAAATAATTAATTAATGAGCCCCTATGTTCTGATTTGATACATGATGTCCAGTCACAGAACGTTTCAGGATTTGGGCTACTGCCATTGGCCCTTAAACTCTAAGTTATGATGTGCAGCTTGGGAGTTTAGACAGCCAATTACATTGAGAATGGGAGTGGCCTAGCCCTTCAGGAATGTATATAAACAGTTGCTTTGCCCCTGTGGTCCAATTCTGTTAGTTCAATAAAGGTTCTTGCTGTTACCATTGTGTTTCACTTTGGGGGAACCCAGCTACACTTCAAGGGGCTCCTAGCCACCTGAATCTATTTATGACCTGAGGTCTCTGAATACAGAGACTGACAAAGGTTCAGTAAAGGGCTTTTCTTTAGGTGCGGAACTCCCAGAGAATGGATCCACTTTTCCATTTTTAAAATATTCATCTGATTGATCACATTGCTGATGTGTGTGATTTAAATACCCCCTAATAGTCTGTTTTAAATGAAAAAATATATTGTTATTTAATCCTGCCTTTCTTCCAATTATCTCAATGCAGCTTATATTGTTCCCCTCATTAGATCTTCATGATAATCCTGTTTGGTAAGATAGTGACTGGCATAAGGTCAAAATGTCCTTGTTTGTATGTTTCTTTAACATATGTATTGCAGAATGCATTCAAGGGGACATACATTTTCCAAAGAAAGGAGGAGCGAGCATATTATGCTCAGTGAGTATCTTGATATCTCTGTCCATGTTGCCTCTTACCCTTCTGATTAGAGATCGTCCCTTCTGGACATGGAAAACAATCATAGCAGCAGAATTTCTCTCCCTCCTTCTTTTTCCTGCTGGAGCCGGGATAGCAGTTGTCATTGCACACAGAAACTGGCAGCCCCTGCACAGAAACATGAACAGGAGCTTAGTAGGAATATATGAACCCTCATGATGAGGAGAGTGTGCATGGGCCAGCTGGGTCTGTGGACCCTAAATCAGCGTTTCTCAACCAGGGGCCATATAGCCCCCTGGAGGCCCCCAGGATATTCCAAAGGGACCACAGGTGGAAACCGCATAAATAGGGGGCCATGACAAGAGACTAGGGGGCCAGGTTTCAGTCGTGTGAATTATTTACTCTGCCTAACATGGAGTGAATTATTGTCATCATGCCCAGAATATGGAAATATGAAGCAGAGATAAAGTAATTAAACAAGAAAAGAGATAATGCGGGGTTTGACCAAAACAAATTCTGGAAAAAGAAAGAAATTTTCAAAAGTGTTGAAACTTGTTTGCCTCTCTGTCATTCAATTTCCATTCTCCAGATGTTGGCAGATTATACTACACCTCCCATCATCCTTGATCATTGGCTATCCTGCCTGATGGTGATGGGAGTAGTAGTCCAACAACATTAGGGGACCCAGCGTTGATTTTTATTTATTTATTTTTTACAATATCAGGGATGGATCTACACTCATGGTTTATAAGATTAAGAAAGGGTTAAGGAAAGATTTTCAAAACGTAAGAGCCACATTACGTTTAGCTTAGAATGTTAATAATGCATTATTAAAATGGGACACCAGAGGGTGCTGCAGAGCAACCAGGAACCAGGCAGTGAGGGGAACTGCTGTTTTGTAAGTAATGAATGCTTTTTTAAGCAATTATGTTTTGGAATGATATAGTTAAAATCATTCTAATGACATTAAAAAGGTCAGTGTACTTTCAGCTCTGGTCTCACACTGCTACATCTCACCTGATTAAAGCTTTTATGCCACTCAATCTGATCATCATGAATGGTTAACTTTTTGCCAAAAGGAGCTTGAGGGTTCAGTTTTCCAACTTTGGCTCTAATCACTGAACCATTGGGGTAAATCCTCCAGTTTGTAACATCGAAACCTACAACTAATTCTGCATTTTCATTAAAGTATACAGTATCTCCAGCACTGTTGTTGAATACAATGCTCCGTAGAAATTGATGGACCTGGATTGAAGAAAGAACAGTCTATGGTAGAAAATCTTAAATTAACTGGAGATTCAAACACCCACTGGACAGAGAATTTACTTTTTTTTCAGAGCCAAATTGATCTGTGGGAAGAATCAACTCGGTATGGATATCTAATCAGTATGGATATCTAATGAACTAACATTAAGAACTAAAAAAGGGGAAACACAACCTAGGACACTCTTGGATCATAATTCATTACTGCTGGAATTAAGAAGAGAAGAAAATTCACCTTTCAGATGGAGACTAAACGAAGGCTTATTAGACAATAAAAATTACCTTGCAGAAAGCAGGAAAAAAACCCTGAGAGATTATTTTGAACTAAATTTGAAGCAAGGTAGGGATATAAATGTGGTTTGGGGCACAATTAAAGCAGCAATGAGAGGTTTTTTTTATACAACAAAATACTCTGCAAAAAAGAGAGAAAGAAGAAAAAGAAAGAGTTACTCAATGAACTGATTAAACACGAAAAACAAATAATTAAAAAACCAGGAAATGAATCAACAAAACAGAATATAAAGATGTTACAAACCTAATTTTCAATGTTGGTAAATCAAGAAATTGAATGGAAGATAAAATTGATAAAACAGACAAATTTTGAGTTTGCAAACAAACCAGGAAAATTGCTAGCATGGCAGTTTAAAAAAAAAACAAAACCAAGGAAGTTGGATGGGAAAATGAAGATAAAATTGATCCATATTTAAAGTAGAATGTCCTACAAAAGATTCCGAAAGAAAAGATAAATCTTTTAAATGCACAAATGATGATGATGGAACTGCAACAAGTAAGAGGACAAGCTAAATTAGAGAAATTGTCACAACCAGATGGACTTTCAGCTAAATATTTCAAAAAACCTGCAAGATCAGTTGGCACAACCATTGAAAGATGTAACGAGTAGGATAATGAATTCGAGTCAATTGCCAGATTCTTGCTTATATTACATTATTTCCGAAACACAATTCAGATTTACTTTTAGTTAAAACTTACAGGCCGATCTCACTATTGAATAATGACTACAAATTATTTGCCAATATTTTGGCAAACTGTTTGAAAACAGTGTTAAAAGAGACAATCCACCAAGATCAAGCTGGCTTTATACCTGGCTGCCAGATGAAAGATAATATAAGGAATATAATAGACATAAAAGAGTATCTGGAGGCCAGGAATGAAAAGCAAGCGGATTTGATGTTTATTGATGCAGAGAAGGCCTTTGATAATGTTTCTTGGACTTTTATGAAACAAGACAATAGAAATGATGGAATTTGAAGGGCCATTCCTTCCTTAGAGGAATTGATGCCATATATTCTGAGCAGAAAGCCATTCTGATTGTGAATAATGTAGTAACTGAAAAATGTGGAATTACAAAGGGAACAAGACAGATTTGTCCCATGTCACCATTACTGCTTATACTAGCCTAAGAGATCCTGGCGAGAAATATAAGAGCAGATGAAGGAATAAAAGGAGTTACGGTGGGGAATAAAGCATATAAACTGAAAGCTTTTGCAGACACCCTTGTGATAGCAGTTGAAGAACCCCTGGTCAACATACCAAGGCTGTTAGATAAGATTCAGGAATTTCGGCAAGTAGCCGGTATTAAGCTAAATAAAACAAAAACTAAAATGTTGGTGAAAAATATGACAGAACAATCTAAAGAATCATTACAACAGATCTTTGTTGACCATAACATCCTTCTGGACCGTCTAGAGGGGCTGGGAGCTGGGGGCACTGTTATATGGTGGTTCCGCTCCTTTCTCCTGGGCCGTGTCCAGAAAGTGGTGTTGGGGAGTGAGTGTTCAGACCCCTGGGCTCTCACATGTGGGGTGCCTCAGGGTTCCGTTCTCTCCCCCATGCTTTTTAATATCAATATGAAGCCGCTGGGAAAGATCATCAGGGGGTTTGGGCTGGGTGTTCATCAGTATGCAGATGACACCCAGCTCTACCTCTCCTTTAAATCAGAACCAGTGAAGGCGGTGAAGGTCCTGTGTGAGTGCCTGGAGGTGGTTGGAGGATGGATGGCGGCTAACAGATTGAGGTTGAATCCTGACAAGACAGAAGTACTGTTTTTGGGGGACAGGGGGCGGGCTGGTGTGGGGGATTCCCTGGTCCTGAATGGGGTAACTGTGCCCCTGAAGGACCAGGTGCACAGCCTGGGAGTCATTTTGGACTCACTGCTGTCCATGGAGGTGCAGGTCAATTCTGTGTCCAGGGCAGCTGTCTACCAGCTCCATCTGGTACGCAGACTGAGACCCTACCAGCCCGTGGACTGTCTCACCAGAGTGGTGCATGCTCTAGTTATCTCCTGCTTGGACTATTGCAACGCGCTCTACGTGGGGCTACCTTTGAAGGTGACCCGGAAACTGCAATTAATCCAGAATGCGGCAGCTAGACTGGAGACTGGGAGTGGCCGCCGGGACCACATAACACCGGTTCTGAGAGATCTGCATTGGCTCCCAGTACGTTTCCGAGCACAATTCAAAGTGTTGGTGTTGACCTTTAAAGCCCTAAACGGCCTCGGTCCTGTATACCTGAAGGAGCGTCTCCACCCCCATTGTTCAGCCCGGACACTGAGATCCAGCACCGAGGGCCTTCTGGCGGTTCCCTCATTGCGAGAAGTAAGGTTACAGGGAACCAGGCAGAGGGCCATTTCGGTAGTGGCGCCTGCCCTGTGCAACGCCCTCCCAGCAGATGTCAAGGCAATAAACAACTATTTTACTTTTAAAAGACAACTGAAGGCAGCCCTCTTTAGGGAAGTTTTTAATGTCTGATGCTGTATTGTTTTTAATATTCAGTTGGAAGCCGCCCAGAGTGGCTGGGGAAACCCAGCCAGATGGGCGGGGTATAAATAAATTATTATTATTATTATTATCATCATCATCATCATCACAGAATGACTGATAGAAAAGAAGGTTAAATATTTAGGGGTATGGTTAACAGCAAAAAACTTAAACATATTCAAAGATAATTATGAATTCAATTTGTCTGTCTGTCTGTCTGTCTGTCTTTCTTTCTTTTCTCTATCTATTTATCTATCTCTCTATCTATCATATCTATATCTATCTATCTATCTATCATCTATCTATCTATCTATCATCATCATCATCTATCATCGTCTATCATCATCTATCATCATCTATCATCATCTATCTAGTACAAAAAAGGCAAAGGAAATAGAAAAACTGCAACAGTTGGTAATGATAAGCAGCCTAGCTGACCCCAAAGGACACATCATTGTTCCTTAAAATCTTATTCCCTTTGTTTCTGTTTTGTCCTCTAGATAGATGGCAAGAGAGTTCCCCCTGCGATGCAAGAATCTCAGCTCAAGCATCCATGACAGCTCTTCATGTCGGAAAGTTCTTCCTGACAAGTATAATATAGCAATTAAGGATAAGAATAAAAACAGCAAAATGGGAGGGTTGGGAAATAAATATATATATATAAGAGTATGTGAAGTACCGGTAAATTGATTTAACATTCTTGAAAAACCTAATAAATACTACTACTACTACTACTACTACTACTACTACTAATAATAATAATAATGAAAGTTCTTCCTGATGTTCATTCAGAATCTCCTTTCCTGTAACTTGAATTCCTTGCTTTGGGTCCTACCCTCTAGGGCAGGGGAAAGCAAGGTTGTGTCAGGAGTCCCAGTTTCCGACTTGATAACACAGCAAGCCTGGTTAATTAAAAGGTAAGATTTTTTGCAAAAACAGAGTTCTCCAGACGTCTCTAACATGCCGCCAGCCTCATCAATCATGATGACCCTTCTGACTGCTTCCTGTGAGACCAGAAGCAGCTGAACTTTCGCTTATGACATCTTGTTTTGGTTCCTGTCTTGTAGCCCTCCCATTCTCCGAGACTGTGGAGAGAGAGGGTCAGCTCCCACCTCTTCCCCACTCTCTGAGAGGCTGTCTCTTAATTCTTTACCATTTGCTAAACTGCTTCCTTCTCTGTTCGCGGCATTTTGTACTTCCCAAGAGCATTGGCAGGGTTCTGGCTAGCAACCCTCTCTGTTCCTGGCTGTTTCCTTTAGCTGGTTGCAAACTTTCCCCTGGGGGCTGGCTCATTCATGATATCTTGCTCCATCTTCCATGGGACAGCCTATGGATACTTGAAGATAGTTATCTCATTCCCTCTCAGTCTCTCCCATCTCTGCCAAGTGTTCCTCATATGGCTTGGTATCCCTCCTCTGCACGCATTGCACCATCTGCCGGCAGGAATTTCAAAAAGCCAAATCTGTAGCTCAGCTCTCTTCCCTCCATTCCTCCTCTCCACCACTGCACCTCTCTCCTCTCCTCCTTTCTTACAAAAATATACTTTCTTGAACTTGACCCCTTTGGTTTGGATCCTACAATCCAGAGCAGGAGAACACAAACTTGCTCCATCTTCCAGTGTGGAGCCAGTGTGATGTAGTGGTTAAGAGCAGTAGATTTGTAATCTGGGGAACCGGGTTCACGTCTCCGCTCCTCCACATGCAGCTGCTGGGTGACCTTGGGCTAGTCACACTTCTCTGAAGTCTCTCAGCCCCTCTCACCTCACAGAGTGTTTGTTGTGGGGGAGGAAGGGAAAGGAGAATGTTAGCTGCTTTGAGACTACTTCGGGTAGTGATAAAGCGGGATATCAAATTCAAACTCCTCCTCCTCCTCCTCCTCCTCCTCCTCCTCCTCCTCCTCCTCCTCTTCCATTAGGCAGCTCTTAAGATACCTGAAAATGGCTATCACATCTCCCCTCAGTCTTCTCTTATCCTGACTGTAGGGAGGCAGCCATGGGGTGGGAACATGGTTACCTAAAAAAATTATCTGGTTTATAATTACCTGCCATGGTTCCACATTCTGAAATGCCGTTTTTCGTCCTACTTCCAATCTTCTATGCATGGATTTGAATTGGAATATAGCATTCAAAGCATGTGCCACAGCATAGATAGCATTGTAGACATTGTAGCTGTGGCCAGTCATTTTCATTTCAAACAAACCTCCAGGAAGACTCTCCAGATTCTCTTCCGCAGTGCAGGTTTTATTCTCCTCTCCTTCCCACTCCTTGGACGTTGTTAGCGAACAGCCAAAAGCCTGTTCCCAGAAGTCTTGAATAAAGCCATCTCTTTTGAACCACGAAGGTCTTACCATCTCAAGGAACTTCTGGAAACCCTCAGGCTGATTTGAGTGAACTGTGAAAGATATGGTACCATGGAAGGTTTGTAAATCCCAAATCTTTTGAATAGAGTGTGATGCAAAATCCCAGTGAGATGTAACAATCCAGACTTTTCCAAGGGGTGGCAATTCCATGAATGGTGCTACAAAGAACAACATTCTCAAAACCTGAAAGGATGGAGGTTCTCCATATACAAAAAATACATTGGCTTTCTCCTTGAAAACAGTTACATAGTGTTCTATGCGTTGTGAAACATATTCTATCATCTCATCCACATAATTCCATTTTGGTATTCTCATGATGAAGGCATAACAGATGCCATTATCATCAAGTATTGGGACCATTGTCAGCAAAAACCTGTCCCCTTTGTCATCATCCACAGCCAATAGTCCAATCCATGTCCATCCAAAATGTTTGAGTAACTGCACAACCCCGATGTGCTGTTGGGCTTCATTTGGGACCATCTGGTACAAAAAGGGGTATAAAGTGTTGGCATGTTGTATTGGCAAAAATGATCCATAAGTGAGCTGAAATAAAATGCACAAGTATTCTTCACGTGGTCTTCTCTGTTTTACCACCAAACCATTTAGCCACTGCCATGCCACCCCCAGAAGTTTATATGCAATAGAACAAATGTTCCAGAGCATGACCAGACCCATCTCTGGCAGTCGGAGCTGAAACAGGGAATTGGTGAGCTGAGCCAGAGGGTTGGAAAGGAAAGATCTCAGTACAGAGCTGTTAACTTAGGTAGTGTCCAGAGCAGACAGAGGAGATTACATCTACAATAAGAGCAAAGTTCCTGTCCACCATCTCCTGAAACACTTTTTTTGCATCTGGATTTTTGTCATGCTCCCGGGTAGACACTTCCCTGCCTTCCTCGCTTGATACTGCCTTCTGGAAGCAAGGAGATTCGGTTTCCCACAGAATTTGGCTACAGTAGGAATAGGGCTCACTGCTATGTTTCTGCTCATTTAGTGCTCACGGTTTTCATTATGCTGGTTTGCTTCATGTAGATACTTCCGCTTGGCCCTTGGTGGGTACAATGGCCATGGATGTTGTTGAGCTATAGCTGCAAGGGTGGTATGGGCTTTAAAATGGAAAGTTACTTTTCTTATTTCCTGGAAAGAATGGTTTGATGAAATTTTGGGATTTGATAAGAATGGTTAAAAAAAAACACATTTTATTTTATCTCAAAAGTGGCAATTAATATAGAAATAGATGCTGGGGAAAACTGGAGATCCTTTATACAATATTGCCATGAAAATAATTATCTCCTGAAAGAGTATATTTTTAATTTTTTTCTGAATAAATATTATACTTACATTTACTTATGTAACATTGTGATACAAAGTTATTTTGGGGGTAGTTTTGTTGATTATTGATAATAATTCTTAAATAAATAAGCTTTTTTTTTAAGTATGAAAAGTTATTCTCTAACTTTGGTTTTTAATGCCAGTGCAGGGAACAGAATAATAATAAAAAACCCCATCACTTAAATATGCTAGAAAGGGCACAGATAGTTCCAATATACAACAATCATCTTAGATAGGATGGGAACTGCAAACACAGAGAGAGTGAGCTGAGCAGAGCTATGAGGTTCACGTCAAAGACTGAAAAACCTGAAGAGAACTCTGGAGTGAGACGTTTATTGAAAGATCAGTATTGAAGACTGTTCACAAGCTCTTGCCTGTGAGGCATGAGATCGGCTTCTGCAAAAAAAAGTGTGCAACTTCCTCAAACCTCCTTCTTCTGATTGATTTTAAGAAGTTTTCCATCTCTAGCTGCCACTATCCAACTTTAGGTTCATGAGACAAAGGGGGAAATCAGGGAATAAGACAAGGCTTTAATATTGGGAAGGAGGCGATTAGTGGGCCAAGTGAGTCATTGATGTGAAGAGGGACTTGAGGTGGTCTTAGGACCATTGCTGATTCCTCCAGATCCTTGGTTGTCCTGGGTTTCTCTACAGAGCCCCACATATTTCCCTCAGAAGAGTTCTCCCCAGCCTCTGTGTCCCACAGCATTCTGAGAGTTCCCAGCTCTGGAGTAAATCATGGATAAAAAGGGTTGAACCGTATCTGGGGAGTGACAAAGCCCTGAGTCACTTCACTGTAAACTTATCTGAAGTCTGATTTACCTTCATGATCAGCACCATTTCCAATGAGCTGTGAATAAACCTGATAGGATTATCACTTGGACTGCATTTAACCAGTTGACTATCTGAAATATACTCAGAGTCGCAAAGTGATTTCATGCTCTTTATTCAGCTCATAGTGGTGAGGAGGAATGAATGAAAGTCCCCTCAAGGTATCTGCTTTATATACATTATTTACACAATGGGCTGCACATGATTGGCTAATTCCGGAATTCTACTGTAAGCCAATCAGGTTGTGGATTCACTTCTATCTGGAGCATGATTGGGTGGTTCCTGCCAACCAATCATACTGCTGCATTGTTCTAGGACCAATCAGACTGCTGCATTCTGAATCCTATTGTTCTAGGACCAATCAGACTGCTGCCTTTTGGATCCTATTGTTCTAGGACCAATCAGACTGCTGCAGTTTGGATCCTATTCAACTCAGTACATAACACTATCCAAAATATTGCAGGCCATGTTTTTGAAATCATGATATTGTGCCACAACTCTGAACTATCTGTACTTGCTTGCACACAGCTTACCTGTGGAGTCTTGTAGATGGCTGAAATGACGGCCACGTTGGCAGAGATTTCAGAGATACATCCTCCAATGAGAGCTATCAGGTTGTTGTGGTTGTGACACTTGAAGTTGGGGACAAAGAGACGCTGTGCAGAAAAGAGGCTGAGGGTGGCCTTGTAGGTCGTCTTTGCAGTGTAGTAGCTATTGAGGGTGTGAAATCCTAGCGAGAGATTCGATAAGATGTTGGGATTTTCATTGATCTCTTTGACAGCAAATGCTAAGGCCAGGATGTGCTGGTAGTTCTTTGGCACTGAGCTGTAATAAAAGTAGTAGATGACACAAATACTGAGAGAAGCAAGAAAAATATGTGTGTCCTCTTTATCTCTCAGCTCATCTTTCAGTTATTACAATCAAATAATAAATAAGATGAAATTGCATCAAGTAAGTAAGAAGGGATTATTTATTATCTGGAAATAGCAAGGTAACTGAAGAGCGTCTCCCACTCAGTGATGAAATCAGAGAAGACAGCAAGTGAGAGGTACAACTGGAAGCCTCTTCTTAGTCTATATATTTGCAAACAGTGCAATACAATATGTCTTATGACCAATTTAAAAATTACACGCACACACACCCCATCATATATTACCTCTACATATTTAAATGCACCAGAAGAGGCATCCAGAGAATATTTCCAAATGCTCCTCTCATACACATACTCTCATCAGATTTGATTGTGGGTCCAATGTATTTACAGTTGCAGCAATTGAGTGGAATTGGTCACATGTAATCTGGAGTAGGCTGAAGGAAGGGCAGGATGAAATCAAGAGGAAGGATGGAATAGGGTGGTATGCCTGGACCAAATTAATATGAAATGAAAGTTTAAAAGACCAAGTGACTGAAAGACAATGGGATGGGATACAGATGAAGGCCAAGGATGGTAGGGAACAAAGAGTAAGAAGAAGTAGTGTGGAGAAAAACAAATACATGCAAATTCCTCCACCTAGAGTCAGAAAAAGCCCAGTGGAAGTACTGAAGATCCTTACACTTCAATGACACTTGTGTGAGAAAACTTACTAATGCTTTGTGCTAACAGTATAATGCGGAAGGCTAAATAGATATGAACAAGCTTCTGACATGACACTTTTCTCACTCCAAAAATGAACCGTTTTCCTTAAAGACATATTCCCAGTAATTATATTCTGAACATACTTTGCAACAAGTGTGTGTTTATGAGAGAGAGAGAGAGAGAGAGAGAGAGAGAGAGAGAGAGAGAGAGAGAGACTTACATTGGCTCATCAATCACAATCTGTGTCGGCTGTTCCATGAAAGAGAGGAGATTGTAGAGCAAGAAGACCTGAGAAACAATTTCACTGATGACCAGGTCTCCCGGCAGGTAAAACTCATGAGGAATAGGGAGAGGATCGTCGCGTATGCTGCAATTCATGGAATATGCCTGGCAAACACTATGACACAGCAGCACAAGCAGTAACATCACAACCAGCAGGACTCTTCTGTGAAAAGGGTCTTCCCACGAAAAGCAGCTTCCCATGTTTCCCTGCAGAATTGCATGTGGCTTTGATCAGGTCTGATTTCAGCAGGAGCTAGCTTTCATGAAAGTAATCTGGATCAAATCATTTTTCTGTTGACTTTATTATTTAGGGGTGAGTGGTAATTACTTAAAAAAGGGAAAATACCTCATATACAGCTAAAGTTATCAATGTCCTGATGTAAAAGCAGGCAGAAAGGGTGAAACTTTGCAAATCAGTTTGTGCAAAGGAACAGAAATAATGCCAAAACAGGATTTCAAATAAAATCTGGGAAGTGGAAGATACAGCAGCCAAAGAGAAATACATCAAGATATGAAGCGGGAATGATGATTAATGTATGATACAGAATCTCGCCTATCTCTTGTTCTAAAAAATATGAGGCTTTTGTAACTTCTTTCAGAAACTGATAGTTGATGTGCTAAAGATCCCTGGAAGCACTTTTTGTTGTCAGTCGGATGGAAACCAGCAATTCTGGTAATGATAGGGGTGACTATCTCTTCCCCAGGGCGCCCCTTGTTTTTGAAGTTGCATTTTTATTGAGCCTGTGAGGAGTCCACCCACTTCACCTCCCTGGAGTCCTACAACTCTTATTTTCTCTTTTGAAGAGTAGTTAGGAATATGTGACACTTAGCTCAGTAGGTCCAAGCTGCCTCTGCTCAAGTTAGAGTAAATTTAACTACACATCCCTGATATTAGGCATTGGCCAACAATTCTTCATTTTTGCTATAATGTGAAAGCCCAGATTTTAAGGTAGAATCACAATCTGGGGAAATTTGAGGTTCAATTCAATGGGGAAATTTGAGGCCCAGTTTCATCATGATGATGGGAACATCTGCTTTAACAAATCTGTTCTAATATTGTTAAAAATGGGGGTCAAAAGGTCTGGGACCCAAGCATCTTAGAATCTATATTTTGACCATATGCAGGTGTCTGGAAAGAGGTTTATCAGCTGGGTTTTCAAATCCCATTAAAAAATATCTTCAGGACCTACAAAACTCAATATAGTGACAAGTGATGGCTCTATTAGTTTTTCAGTCTAGATTCTTTCTCAACTTTGCTAGTCCAAATCCCCTGGGAGGTCATAGGAGAGCCTGCATATGCTGAGGGAACAAGAAAACTCTTTCTCTGCAGTGTTCTGTGGAGACACCATCATCCAGCCTGGACACCACGGTCCACCTCCAAAGGCCTTCTGATGGGTCCCTGACTGCAAGAAGTGAGGTTACAGGGAACCAGGCCTTCTTGACAGTGGTGCCCTCTTTGTGAAACACCCTTCCACTGGATGTCAAGGAGATGAACAACTATTTGACATTTGAAAGCTGCTATGTTCAGCGAAGTTTTTTATGGTTGATGTTTCATTGTATTTTAAAAAATTTCATGGGAGCTGCCCAGTATGGCTGGGGCAACCTAGTCAGATGGAAGGCAAATATGATGGTGATGGTGATGATGATGATGAAAAAAGGAAGCCACCCAGACTGGTGTTTTATTGTAGGGGTATTTTGTAACACGTTCTGTAATAGTGCATTATTTGTATCTCTATTCTGCTTCAGTGTGTTCTGGGATACTTTGCCTGTGCAACCAAATTATTGCAGTAGCGCAAGCAAAGCAGGACACAAATATACCAAAACATTTATGGAATAATAGGTTGCAGGAAATTATGTGATATGCACTGATTGGAAGAGAAGCTATGACCACCTGAAATATTTTGTGGACATGATGAGCATAAATCATCAAGATGTCTGGGTGGGTCAAGAAATAAGAATACAACAGAGAGGAAAAGAGATGAGACACAAATTTATCAAAGATCATGATATTTCTCCATTTAATGTCAGTGACGGATATGCCCATTATTTATTTTCTTCCCCTTATTAGGCTTTCCTTGTTGTTCAGGTCAGACCTCAGCACAATGATGTACCATTTAGGGAAAAAGATGCAACCCAGTAACCCAGCACTGGAGGACAAGATGGAGAAGACCTCCACGGCTACCATGTATTTCCCTTTGGTGCTCAGGTAGGTTGGAACAAAGGTCAGCCAAACACTGCAGAAAACCAACATGCTAAACGTGATAAATTTGGCCTCGTTAAAACTGTCAGGTAACTTTCTGGCCAGGAAAGCCACAAGGAAACTCACAATGGCCAGAAAACCCATATAACCCAAAGCACAATAAAACATGGCAGCTGAACCCTCATTGCATTCCAGGATGATCTCACTCTTCAGTGACTGCATGTCTGTATCTGGGAATGGAGGGGAAGCACTTAGCCAAAGGGTGCAAATGCCAGCTTGAAGGAAAGAGCAGGAAAAGACCATGCAATTGGCCAGCCCCTTCCCCACCCATCTCCTCATTCTGGATCCTGGCTTGGTTGCCATGAATGCTAGAACCACGGTGATGGTTTTGGCCAGAATACTGGAAAGGGCCACCGAGAAGACGATGCTGAAAGTTATTTGTCGGAAGAGGCAGGTCCCTTTTCCAGGCTGACCAATAAAGAGCAAGGAGCAGAGGAAGCAGAGAAGGAGGGAGATGAGGAGGAGGTAGGTGAGGCTGCGGTTGTTGGCTTTGACGATGGGAGTGTCCTTGTGCTTCACAAAAGTCGCCAGCACGAAGGTGGTGATCAGGGAGAAAGCCAGAGCGGAGACAGCTAAGCTGAGCCCTAACTTTTCTTGGTAGGAGAGGTAGCTCAGCCCCCTTGGAATACACCCTGTTTGTTCCTGGTTTGGGTAGTTTTCTTCTGCGCACTTGACACAGGCATCCATATCTGGAGGGTGGAGGGGGAGAAGAAGGAACAATTAAAAATGTCACGATAATGACCTACATCTCCTGAGGGAATCAGTTATGGCAGGCAGTGAAATTCCTCTCCTCCCCTCCTTTCCCCCTTTCTTTTGCTTTCTGTTATGTATTGGGTGTAACACATTTTATGTTAGAAGGCGCGTTCTAACCAATCGTATAAGCGTTGGTAGACGAACGGTCTAATGGCAAGTAAGCGCATGCACTTTCAACTGTCAACTGTCAACGGTCAGTTCATGCTTGGCACTATTATTATGTTGTCCAGTCAGTTCGGTTCTTGTTTTCCTATGAGTGAGCTGTTGTCATTGAGAATGTGAAATAAATGTACTTGAGGAACTCATACTGCCTTGGGCTTCTGACTTTTTCCAAACATTTAACACTTTCTTTGGGTTTCCTTTGCTCTGGGCTGTTGTTGGGGGATTGTGCACACGTGGGGGGCAAATGGTTGTTGGGAGGACCCTGAGTGAGAGGCAGGGAAGGGAAAACCTCCCAGGATGAGGGACTGGGAAAACGAAAGCTCCCAGGTGAGAGCTAGAAGGTCCCCCACTTCCTGAGTGAGACCAGAGTCAAGAGCAGCTTTGGAGGGAGGACTCGGCATTCTATCTCTAGCTCTTTGTTTTCATGTAGAGCGGCTTCTTTTGTCTTGTTGTATTGTGAAAAAGCCTTGATAAAATCTTATTTTAAAAAGAAATGAAAGTGCTTTTTGTGTTCATGCCGTTCTTTGACCAACCAAAGGACACTCATGATTTCAGTGAGAATGTCTGGATGATGCTGAACTGGTCTACTAGATAGTTTTTCCATGAAATAGTAAATTCTGCTCTCATTGAAAACCATGAATGCACTAGGCTGTTGTCTTATTCCAATACTCGATTATGATTATGATTATGATTTTGTTGTGACTGTTCCTGTTGTTGTTGAAAATTTCCATAAATTTAACTTTATTCCAAAGGGAAAAGGAAAGTTTGGTGAAATTTCTGGAGATGTTGTGCAGAGCTTTTGTTGCACTTATTTATTTTTCTGGTTACTGGGGTTTTTAGATTTACTTTCCTTTATTCTACAACCCTTCCCACATACCCATGCTTCCTGAATACCCATGATACCCTCAGCTGAGCTTTATTTGAGATACCCCATGATTCACCTGGCAGCTGTTCATTTTGATTGAAATATGTTTTCTTCCAAAGAAACCAGAGCTGAAATACATTTCTTAAGGAAGAATGAAGAACTTGTTTTTAGCATACAGCCTGTTAACATTTTCAAGCACTTAGCATTCAAAGCCAGGAGAAGATGTCATGACAAAAGTGTTGATTTGCAAGCCCCCGCCATAGAGACTGGCCCCTCTCACTGTCCTCGGAGCTTGCTTACCGGTAACCTCCTCTGGCTGATATCCAGACAGACCAGGGAGATTTTGATAGGCGACATTTTCCCCAGCGTGGGTAAAATGCACAACCCCTCTCTCCTGCTTCTACAGGGGAAAGAAAATAAGTCAGAAATCTATTTACATGATGTTTATTTCTGACATTACAGCACTAGAGAAAAACACGTCCTTTCAGTTCAGTTCTTCTAGCGAGTCAGACAAACTTCCTGAACATGCGCAGTCAGAAGGTTTCAAGTTACACTGTTCACAAAGACTTATCCAGCCTGTGAACGGCCTGGGAAATTCTTCTTTCCCACAGATAGGTGCATCATGTGATGTCAACAATCTGGCTGTCTGCAGCGGTGATGTTTCCATATACTGACAAAAAGATCTTTTCAAATAAGGAATTGAGAGCAACCAGGGAGACTGAAGGAAATGGTAGAAATATTTAATGGGCTTAAAAGAAGACCTACACACCCCAGACCCATGGCCATGGAAGGTGGGAACTAGCATAATAACCTCTCTTCCAGGATTGTCCTATGATTTATTGGGGTAACCAATAATTGCCAAGTATAATTTGTTAAACGTGTTCATGTTGAGTAGCATCACCTATTTTTCTAGGAAAAAAGTATTGCTCCTACCCTTCTGGTTAGAGATGGTCCCTTCTGGACATGGAACACAATCATAGCAGCAGAATTTCGCTCCCTCCCTCTTTTTCCTGCTGTAGCCAGGATAGCAATAGTCATTGCACACAGAAACTGGCAGCATCTGCACCAAAACAAGAAAGGAAGATTAGCAAGAGCATATTATCCATCATTCAACTGTCGCATGATTAGGATTACGTGCTGAGGAAAGTGAGCATGGAGCAGTCAGATGTTCCAGCTTTCCTCCACATGTTGAGGGCTGGATACCTGTAGCAGGGAGTGTCCTCTACATTTATCCTTTTTCAGAACAGTTTTAGGACCCTGCATTCAGAGCTCAACACCCGGAGGGAGACAGGGATGGTCCTGATGGAGAGGTGACAGTCAACAGCTCCCCCTGTCAGATCACCCCACTTGTGTCAGGAGCGAACGCCTGAAGAGGGCTGGCATGCTGAGTCTCAAGGATGTGGAATCCTAGCTGGCTTCAGAAGGAAGCCTGGGCTGATCTGAATAAAGCATTGCAGAAAGATTTATGGAGGCTAATCATATTCTCTGCCTCTTTCCAATGTTGTAGCTCAGCTGCCACCTGTGCACTGAAAAAATGCCACCCCAGAGTGAGATGTGAAAGACTGCCATCCTCTCTCCATCACATTATTCTACAGTATTCCTGCCGTTGTCTTCATAGCAGGTTAAGGAGCCAATGGCCTATAGATAGCAGATGCTCATGGAGCCTGGCAGCTGTGAGCCCAGAACCATGAGAGACAACCAGGAAGTCATGGGCCCTCACATCATCTGGGCTTTGGACAGATATAGCCTTTCTAACCACCCCTCAGCATCCCTGAACAGAATCCCTTGGTGGCTCTGTGGGGCTCAGATGCTTTGGCACCCAGAGGCCCCTTGATCTGATGGAGATGGTGCAGAGGAGCAATTCTACCTGCCAAAGCAGTCAGTCCATGTTTTGCATGTATACTAGGGAAAACCGAGGAAAGGCGTAGGGTTTTTTTGTTATTTTTTTACAATAATAAAAATATTTTTGGTAATAGGGAAATATCCCTCAATTGAACCATATTGCTTCTGTCCAGAGAGAGTTTAAATAGAACAAATTCAACTGAATTGTTAAGGCCCAAAGCTTAGCAAAGTTCTTTTATTGACACCTAATGAGAATTAAAGATGGGCGGATTAAGGTGGTACTTCCTCTGTATCTTACTCACTTTGGGTTGGGTTGGGCCAGGGGGGTATTGTTTTTGCTTGTTACTTTGGTATTACCAAGGAAGGGCAGGATAGAAATGTAACCAATAATAATCATTGCTGGGGAGAAAATGCCAGGCTGGGGGGCTGGGGCATGTGGCCATGTAGGTGCTTCTCTTCATGCCTCAGGTTTCATCCCAAGTCATGCTTTCCATGTTCCCCCCACCAGCCCTGCTCTGCACCTCCTCAAGCTCTTCTGCTTGGCTAGAATGTGGCCCTGCACAGCAATAATCCACTTGCTTGCCTCTGTGGAGAATAGAGAGAAATACTGGGATGTATCCAGAAGCCTCTGTGTTTGGAATCGCTGGAATGTAGCCTATTCAACAAAGGCCAGAGTCATGCCTGCTGCTTCACCCTCTTTGGGCGCAGTCATTTCCCTCTTCCCCACCCACCACTGGCGTATGATCCCTGGATGGTTTCCCCTAAGAGAATGTGGGCAAAGGACTGACAAAGATTCTGAGCTCCTGGTTTAATTGGCTTTGTTGATAAGGAGATAGACTTCAGCATGGCCATGAGTGAATATGGAAAATGGATTACTAGCATCATGCCCAGAAGATGGAAATATCCAGCAAATGGACATTCTCTCTGGCTACCCCACACCGGAAATCAAGGAATTAAAGAAAAGATTATGTGGGATTTTACCAAAATTAAATCTGGAACATGAGAAGGAATTTTTGAATATCAATACCGGTCCTTCAGGCTTCAGCTCCCAGATACTGGTGCGTTTTATTACACCTCCCATCCTCCTTGATTATTGGCTAACCTGCCTGATGATGATGGGAGTTGTAGTCCAACAACCTTTGGGACCCAAGGTTGATTTTCATGGCAATATCTGGTCTCACACACAGCTATGACTCACCTGATTAAAGCTTTTATGCCACTCAATCTGATCATCATGAATGGTTAACTCCCTGCCGAAAGGAGCCTGAGGGTTCAGTTCTCCAACTTTGGCTCTAACCACCGAACCATTGGGGTAAATCTTCCAGTTTGTAACATCAAAACCTACAACTAATTCTGCATTTTCATTGAAGTGCTCACGATCCCCAGCAGTGTTGTTGAAAACGATGTTCCGTAGAAAACGATGGACCTGGATTGAAGGATAACACAAAAAAAGGACAACCATTTCACAAAGGCACATATGTTGCTGCACAAAACTTCTATAAGCCGCAATTGATTGAGTTGCAATTCAGCAACACATGGAGAGCTGGGCATTCCCCACACCTGGCACAGGCGGGGGCTTCATCAGACTGCCATGTCCTACTCTTGAATTGCACATGATACGGGGTCATTTGATTTTTCTTTTCCTTTCCCTGCCTCCACATGGGTGGCAGATTATGACTTACAAAGAATTCACTAGACTGCCATTGCTTATCTTATCCAAGTAGATTTGCAAAAAGAAACCGAAAGAAAACTGCTCCCACATGCCTCGTTGACAGCACCCCCAGGGTCCTGCTCCCAGGTCAATGTAAAACTCAGTTTGCTACCAACTTTGTGTTCAACAAGCTTTCTATAGATTTGTGAGACCATGCCTCGAGCACACTCTGCACCTAAGAGTATAAATTGTTCCCACAATGATCACACTGGCCTTTATAACTTGGTTTCCAATTCAGGTATCATCCCATCTTTTACAGCAAGAACAGGCTGCATGAGATCATGAAGGGAACTGGAGGGGTGATGGCTCTGGGGCTAACAGTACCGCTCTGGGTAGCCACACCTTAAACATAGTTATAGTAAATCTCAACTTAGGTTTCTTTAATTTTATTACCTGCCATGGTTCCACATTCTGAAATGCCGTTTTTCGTCCTACTTCCAATCTTCTATGCATGGATTTGAATTGGAATATAGCATTCAAAGCATGTGCCACAGCATAGATAGCATTGTAGACATTGTAGCTGTGGCCAGTCATTTTCATTTCAAACAAACCTCCAGGAAGACTCTCCAGATTCTCTTCCCCAGTGCAGGTTTTATTCTCCTCTCCTTCCCACTCCTTGGACGTTGTTAGCAAACAGTCAAAAGCCTGTTCCCAGAAGTCTTGAATAAAGCCATCTCTTTTGAACCACGAAGGTCTTACCATCTCAAGGAACTTTTGAAAACCCTCAGGCTGATTTGAGTGAACTGTGAAAGATATGGAACCATGGAAGGTTTGTAAATCCCAGTTCTTTTGAATAGAGTATGATGCAAAATCCCAGTGAGATGTAATGATCCAGACTTTGCCCCGAAATGGCAATTCCAAGAATGGTGCTACAAAAATGAGCATTCTCAAAGCCTGAAAGGATGGAGGTTCTCCATATACAAAAAACACACTGGCTTTTTCCCTGAAGACAGTTGAATAGTATTCTACACGTTGTAAAACATATTTTATCATTTCATCCACATAATTCCATTTTGGTATTCTCATGATGAAGGCATAACAGATGCCATTTTCATCAAGCATTGGGGCCATTGTCTGCAAAAACCGGTCCCCTTTGTCATCATCCACAGCCCAGAGCCCAATCCATGTCCATCCAAAATGTTTGAGTAACTGCACAACCCCGATGTGCTGTTGGGCTTCATTTGGGACCATCTGGTACAAAAAGGGGTATAAAGTGTTGGCATGTTGTATTGGCAAAAATGATCCATAAGTGAGCTGAAATAAAATGCATAAATATTACTCAAAAGAGAATGTTCAATGAATCTATTCCAGTCGACTTGTATGCCATTTTATCTGTGGAATATCAGAATGACACAGTCTGCAAATAATTGCATTGCTCGGTTTAAGTACTCTTACTCCCAATACTAGCTTACTTCTGGGAGTGTAGAAAAGGGGGTCTCTGCTATGTGGTAGTCATGAAAATATTTGAAGTATTTTAATGTGTTGCTTCAGGTGGTCATATGCTGCCTTCATCTGTAACAGTGGATCTTACAGGAATCCAGAATCATGTCAAAGGGGTGGATCCAGGGCAGGATTTAGGGTTTTGTGAGCAGTGGATGCTGAGTCAAGGCGGCGCCATCTAAAATATTTTGTCAGGGTCCTTATTCCTCCTTCCTAAAGCTTGGCTTCTCCTTACCAACCTGGGGGGGGGCACACACCAAATTACCCAAGTCTGCCACTGCTCGCAGCTGGTATATCAACAGTGATCTGCACGCAGCACGCAGACCTAGTGGTGGGAGGAAAAAATCCTTAAATAAGAGACACGGGGGAATGATTAATGGACTTCAATGTCTGTACACTAATGCGCAAAGCATGGGAAATAAACAAGATGAGCTTGAGCTCTTGGTACAGCAAACTAAATATGACATAATAGGCATCACTGAAACCTGGTGGGATAAGTCCCGCGATTGGAATGTAATAATGGAGGGATACAATCTATTTCAGAGAAACAGACCAGACAAGAAAGGAGGAGGAGTGGCGTTATATGTCAGGGATGTGTATACCTGTGAAGAGATCCAAGATTTAGAACCTCAAAGCCAAAGTGAGAGCATTTGGGTCAAAATTAAGGGAGAGAAGAATAACAGTGGCCTCATTGTGGGAGTTTACTATAGATCCCCAAGCCAAACGGAGGACATAGATGATGCCTTCCTGGAGCAGATGGCCAAGCATGCAAAAGGAAGGGAGATAGTAGTAATGGGGGACTTCAATTACCCGGATATTTGTTGGATGTCAAACTCAGCCAAGAGCATAAGGTCAAACAGATTCCTCACTGGCCTTGCAGACAACTTCATTGTCCAGAAAGTGGGAGAAGCAACAAGAGGAACATCCATTTTAGATCTGGTCCTAACCAATGTTGATGACCTGGTTAGTGGGGTAGAAGTGGAAGGATCATTAGGCGCGAGTGATCATGCTCTTCTGAAGTTTACTACACAGCAGAAAGGAGCAGCCAAGCATACTAGGACTCAATTTCTTGACTTTAAGAAAGCCGACTTCATAAAACTTAGGGAAGTGCTGGGTGAGATCCCATGGACAGTAATACTAAAAGGAAAGGGAGTTCATGATGGCTGGGAGTTTGTTAAGAGGGAGATAGTAAAAGCACAACTTCAGGCAATACCAATGAGACGGAAACATGGAAGGTGCCTAAAGAAGCCAGGGTGGCTATCTAAAGAACTTTTAACTGAGTTAAGATTAAAAAAGGATGTGTACAAAAAATGGAAAAGGGGGGAAACCACCAAAGAGGAATTCAAACAAATAGCCAGCACGTGTAGACACAAAGTCAGAAAAGCTAAAGCACAGAATGAACTCAGGCTTGCTAGAGAGGTTAAAAGCAACAAAAAAGGCTTTTATGGGTATGTTCGTAGCAAAAGGAAGAACAAAGAAACAGTGGGGTCACTCAGAGGAGAAGATGGTGAAATGCAAACAGGGGACACAGAAAGGGCTGAACTCCTCAATGCCTTCTTTGCCTCAGTCTTCTCCGATAAAGAAAACAATGCCCGACCTGAAGAATTTGGAGCTATTGATTCAGCAGAGGAAACACAGCCCAGAATAACTAAGGAGATAGTACAAGAATACTTGGCTAGTCTAGATGTATTCAAGTCTCCAGGGCCAGATGAACTGCATCCAAGAGTATTAAAAGAACTGGCAGATGTGATCTCAGAACCACTGGCAGTCATCTTTGAGAATTCCTGGAGAACAGGCGAAGTCCCGGCAGACTGGAGGAGGGCAAATGTTGTCCCTGTTTTCAAAAAGGGGAAAAGAGAGGACCCAAATAATTACCGCCCAGTCAGTCTGACATCAATACCAGGGAAGATTCTGGAGCAGATCATTAAGCAAACAGTCTGTGAGCACCTAGAAAGGAATGCTGTGATCACCAATAGTCAGCATGGATTTCTGAAAAATAAGTCATGTCAGACTAACCTAATCTCGTTTTTTGACAGAATTACAAGCCTGGTAGATGAAGGGAACGCAGTGGATGTAGCCTACCTTGATTTCAGCAAGGCATTTGACAAGGTGCCCCATGATATTCTTGTAAAGAAGCTGGTAAAATGCGGTCTTGACTATGCTACCACTCAGTGGATTTGTAACTGGCTGATTGACCAAACCCAAAGGGTGCTCATCAATGGTTCCTCTTCATCCTGGAGAAGAGTGACTAGTGGGGTGCCACAGGGTTCTGTCTTGGGCCCGGTCTTATTCAACATCTTTATCAACGACTTGGATGATGGACTCAAGGGCATCCTGATCAAATTTGCAGATGACACCAAACTGGGAGGGCTGGCTAACACCCAAGAGGACAGGATCACACTTCAAAATGACCTTGACACATTAGAGAACTGGGCCAAAACAAACAAGATGAATTTTAACAGGGAGAAATGTAAAGTATTGCACTTGGGCAAAAAAAAATGAGAGGCACAAATACAAGATGGGTGACACCTGGCTTGAGAGCAGTACATGTGAAAAGGATCTAGGAGTCTTGGTGGACCACAAACTTGACATGAGCCAACAGTGTGACGCGGCAGCTAAAAAAGCCAATGCAATTCTGGGCTGCATCAATAGGAGTATAGCATCTAGATCAAGGGAAGTAATAGTGCCACTGTATTCTGCTCTGGTCAGACCTCACCTGGAGTACTGTGTCCAGTTCTGGGCACCACAGTTCAAGAAGGACACTGACAAACTGGAACGTGTCCAGAGGAGGGCAACCAAAATGGTCAAAGGCCTGGAAACGATGCCTTATGAGGAACGGCTAAGGGAGTTGGGCATGTTTAGCCTGGAGAAGAGGAGGTTAAGGGGTGATATGATAGCCATGTTCAAAGATATAAAAGGATGTCACATAGAGGAGGGAGAAAGGTTGTTTTCTGCTGCTCCAGAGAAGCGGACACGGAGCAATGGATCCAAACTACAAGAAAGAAGATTCCACCTAAACATTAGGAAGAACTTCCTGACAGTAAGAGCTGTTTGACAGTGGAATTTGCTGCCAAGGAGTGTGGTGGAGTCTCCTTCTTTGGAGGTCTTTAAGCAGAGGCTTGACAACCATATGTCAGGAGTGCTCTGATGGTGTTTCCTGCTTGGCAGGGGGTTGGACTCGATGGCCCTTGTGGTCTCTTCCAACTCTATGATTCTATGATTCTATGATCTTGACTCTACTGCCAACTTTCAGTCTATTGAGCTGAAAATGTTGAGCACTAGCTCAAAAATGCTGTGACTGAGTTGGACTTTAATGCGAATCACCCAGAGAACATAAGGTATTTACATCCTAATTGTTAAAAGCTACAAGAATGCTATTGGCTCAAAATGGAAATATTACTTTGTTCTGTCCCTAGAAAGAATTGCTTAATAAAGATTCAGATTTGACTAAAATGCAAACGGTAACATTTTATTTAAGAGTGCAAATGGCAAGTAAATATATAAATGAATTGTAGGGAAACTAGTGGCTAACAACAACAACAACAATTTTATTATTTATACTGTTGCCCATCTGACTGGCCAAGAAAATAATTATCTCCCGCTAAGCAAATTCGATTAACTTTTCAATGTTTATAGGGTATGGGTTAATTTTATGTTAATCTTCATTTACTTGCATGATATTATGATGTGAAGTAAATCTTTGGGAGTTTTGTTGATTATAGATAATAATTGTGAAACAATTTTTTGTGCACATTCTGTAAATCCGTTGTTTAATGTCCTTCATTGAAGGACACAGGGTATTAACAAATCTTCACCTAAATATGCCAGGTAGACCACAGAGAGCTGGCACACATTCAGGCTCATGCAAGTAAGGTGTCAGATTGCTTTGTGTGCAAACATGCAAGCCTGATCCCAGCTCCCTCTTCTTCTCACTTTTAACACATTTTGTCACCATCCGGGATGAAAGCAGGACTTTCAGATTGTGAGAGAGGCTATGAGGGAGATCAGGAGAGTCCTATATGTTAAAAGGCACTTCAGGTGGCCTTGGGACTGGACTGGTTCCTCCAGATCCTCAGGTCTTCTGAGCTCCTCTCCAGGCCCCACACCAATTCCTGAGGAAAAATGGACTACAAAAAATCTCTCAAGAAAAAAAGACAATGTTGAGTGATAAAATTACAGAACAGGAAGTGGAGGGTGCCATTCAGAATATGCAGTTGGGCAAATCTCCAGGACCAGATGGCTTAACCTCCAAATATTATAGAGTTTTGAAAGATTGGTTAATTCGGCCACTAAAGGAGGTCTGCAATGAGATCCTAGAGGGGAAAAAGGCGCCGGAGTCGTGGCAGGAAGCCTACATTACACTTATACCGAAAACTGAGTCTGAAAAGACGCAACTTAAGAACTACCGCCCCATATCCCTGCTTAATGTGGATTACAAAATATTTGCTGATATTTTGGCTAATAGGTTAAAAAAAGTATTATTGGAAGAGATCCATAAGGACCAAGCTGGCTTTCTCCCGGGTAGACACTTGTCGGACAATACGAGGAATATAATTAACATTTTGGAGAAGCTGCAAGTGAACATAAATACCAAAGCAGTTTTAATTTTTATAGATGTGGAGAAAGCCTTCGACAACATTTCTTGGAGTTTTATGAAGAAAAATCTTCAGGGGATGGGGGTGGGCAGTGGCGTAGCGTGGGTTGTCAGCACCCGGGGCAAGGCAAGTAATTTGCGCCCCCTAACCCGTGGATTTGCGCCCCCTAACCCGTGGATTTGCGCCCCCTAACCCATGGATTTGCCCTAACCCCAGATGTTGCGCCCGGTGCGGCCCGCCCCCTTGCACCCCCCACGCTACGCCACTGGGGGTGGGCCAAGGGTTTGAAAATGGTATAAGTGCAATTTACTCAGAACAAAAGGCTAAACTAATTGTAAACAATGTGGTGACAGAGGAATTCAAGATAGAGAAAGGTACACGACAAGGCTGCCCAATTTCCCCATTGCTTTTTATTTCAGTCCTGGAGGTATTATTGAACATGATTAGAAGGGACCGTCTGATTAAAGGTATTCAGGTCGGAGCCAAGCAATATAAATTGAAAGCTTTTGCAGATGACCTAGTATTAACATTACAGGAGCCAGAATCTAGTTCGAAAAGGGTTTTGGAATTGATTCAAGAATTTGGTCAGGTGGCAGGTTTTAAGTTGAACAAGTCAAAAACTAAAGTTCTTGAGAAAAACTTAACACCGATTGAGAAAGAAAGGTTTCAGAAGGAGACAGGCCTAACAATAGTAAAGAAAGTTAAATATTTGGGGGTTAACATGACTGCTAAGAATTTAAACTTATTTAAAGATAACTATGAGAAATGTTGGTTAGAAGTGAAGAAAGACTTAGAGATATGGTCAAATCTGAAGCTTTCCTTGTTGGGTAGAATTGCGGCTATTAAGATGAATGTATTGCCTAAGATGTTATTTTTGTTTCAATCTTTGCAAATTTTGGACAAGATGGACTGTTTCAAGAAGTGGCAGAGAGATATTTCTAGATTTGTCTGGCAGGGCAAGAAGCCAAGAATAAAATTTAAAATACTAACTGACGCAAAAGAAAGAGGTGGATTCGCCCTGCCAGACCTGAAACTTTATTATGAATCGGCCGCATTTTGTTGGCTGAAAGAATGGCTGCTTCTTGAGAACACAGACATTTTGGACCTAGAAGGTTTTAATAATGTTTTTGGGTGGCATGCATATTTGTGGTACGACAAGGTTAAAGCTCACAAAGCATTCAAAAACCATATTGTCAGGAAAGCATTGTTTAATGTTTGGATAAGTTATAAAGACTTACTGGAGAATAAAACCCCAAGGTGGTTGTCACCAATGGAAGCAAAGGCACTGAAAAAGTCCAATATGGAGGCCAAATGGCCGAAATATTGGGAAATATTGGAACAAGAAGGAGACAAACTGAAATTGCAGAGTTTCGAGAAATTAAAAGACAAGGTGCGAGATTGGCTTCATTATTTTCAAATAAGAGAGGCCTATAATTCGGATAAAAAAATAGGCTTCCAGGTGGAAAAATCAAAATTGGAAACTGAATTGTTAGAACCCAAAACTAAAACACTTTCAAGAATGTATAACTTGCTGCTAAAATGGAACACGCAGGATGAAACAGTTAAATCTGCTATGATTAAATGGGCACAAGATGTCGGTCATAACATCATGTTTGCTGACTGGGAACAGTTGTGGACCACAGGTATGAAATTTACGGCATGTAATGCCCTAAGAGAGAATATTATGAAAATGATATACAGGTGGTACATGACACCAGTCAAGCTTGCAAAAATCTATCATTTGCCCGATAATAAATGTTGGAAGTGTAAAGAAAATGAAGGAACATTCTTTCACCTTTGGTGGACGTGCCCAAAGATTAAGGCTTTCTGGGAGATGATTTATAACGAAATGAAAAAAGTATTTAAATATACATTCCTTAAGAAGCCAGAGGCCTTTCTCTTGGGCATGGTCGGCCAATTGGTGCCAAAGAAGGACAGAACTTTCTTTATGTATGCAACAACAGCAGCAAGAATTCTCATCGCAAAGTATTGGAAGACACAAGAGCTACCCACCCTGGAAGAGTGGCAGATGAAGCTGATGGACTATATGGAATTGGCGGAAATGACTGGCAGAATCCGAGACCTGGGAGAAGAGTTGGTGGAAGAAGACTGGAAGAAATTTAAAGACTATCTTCAGAAATACTGTAAAATTAATGAATGTTAAAATTATGCTTGGATTGGTAATAAGTGGTAACTAGTGACAAAAGTTAATAAGATTATGTAAAAAAATGTATTGATAAATGGTTGAAAATATTGAGGTATAATATGTTATGGCACAAAGTTAAGATATTTGAAAAAGGGTAAGAATTTGCTGAATTAAGTATGTAAATGGGAACACAAAAGGGGGGAGGTGTGAGGAGGTCAAGGATACAAGCATATGAATTTGAGGATATTGAGAAAAATGGACTTGTTTTATTTTCTTTTTCAAATTTCTTTTTTTTCCCTTAATTAGCTGTTTTTTGTGTATTTTGTGTGTTTTCCTTTTTATATTGTCTATTTTTATCTGTGGTTTCTTTTTTATTCTGTGAATCTTTATTTTTCTCTTTTGTAAAACTCTAATAAAAATTTATTTTTAAAAAACACAGATTGTGAGAGAAGCTATGAGGGAGATCAGGAGAGTCCTATATGTTAAAAGGCACTTCAGGTGGCCTTGGGACTGGACTGGTTCCTCCAGATCCTCAGGTCTTCTGAGCTCCTCTCCAGGCCCCACACCTTTCCCTCCAAAGACGTCGCCCATTGTCTATGTCAGACAATGTTCACAGCATACAGCTCCCAACTAGAGATCAAAGTCATGGATGAAAAGGTTGAACAGGATCCGGGAAAGGACAAAGCCCTGCTTAAAACTTGTTGATCAGCACAGTTGGCCAATGAACTGTCGATAAACCTGATAGCAGTATCATTAAACCTGCATTTATCCAAAGGATGGCAGGAATTTTTTCTGAAATCATGATGATCCCACCATGATGTGTTCTCTCTATTTTCTCAGGAACAGGCTTACCTGTGGAGTCTTGTACATTGCTGAAATGACGGCCATATTCGCAGAGATTTCAGAGATGCATCCTCCGATCAGAGCTATCACTTTGTTCTGTTTGTGACCCTGGAAGTTGGGGACAAACCTCCGTTGTGCAGAAAAGAGGCTGAGGCTGGCCTTATAGGTCATCCTGGCAGTGTAGTAGCTGTTGAGGATGTGAAATCCCAGAGAGACGTTGGATAAGATGTCGGGGTTTTCATTTATCTCTTGGACAGCAAATGCCAAGGCCAGGATGTGCTGGTAGTTCTTTGGCACCGAACTGTCATGGAAATTACAGATGTTATAGCTGTTGACAAACAACAGTAACAGAAGCAACCAAAGGACATTCATACTCTTCTTCTCTCATCTGCTTGTTTCCAAGATTGACTTGCAGTTTGAACCTCAGTTGAGTCATTCCCTTTGCCAATCAACTGAGTATAAAAGTAAGATTTTCTTTACATGTTTTCACAATGTACATAAAATATTTTGTTTAGTTTTAATCTTATTTCTCATGGATCAGTATGTTTATTCATTATTAGTTATTAAATGTATAACCTACCTTTTCTCCCTGAGTTTTATATACCTAACCTACTCCCATTTTCTTTCATTATTCATCTTGCTAATCAGCCACATGATTACAATTTTCATCCTTTTACTGGCATTTCCCAAAATCACTTTAATTCCTATTTATTCTTGTTTTAATTCATTGCACCATTAACTTAGCACAATTTTCCCTTAAATTCGTGCATAGAGAGAACCTATGTGATTCCTCTATCCTAACTTTTCTCATGCCACTATGGGCACACACTTTCCCAGGTTTCCCCCCCATTTGATCATTATTTCCTTCCTCGGTTCCAGTTTAGGACTGTGTTTCAGGGATGATGTGCTTCCTAGTATTTTAAAAGGAAACTCTAAGAAGAGAAGTAATATAGAATTAGACCCTTTTGCCAACTCTCCGCTGACAATCTTGTTACTTCATTCTATACAGAGGGGTCCAGACTATATTTCCAAATGCATCTAGCCAACACATTCTCTCATCATATTTGATTGCTGGTTCATCTCCAGTGTACTTAAAGCAATAAAATATTTGACAGCGGGAGAGAATAACTAGCTTTAATATCACCCAGATTTAGTTATGCTTCCTCACTCCTGTCTTCATTGAAGGAGCTTGCCAGAGCAAAATCCTCCATCTAGATATTCTGTGCAAGGCTGGTGGAAGTGCTCTTGTGGGACATTGAGATTTGTTGTGTGGCAGAGACTATCACAGGCAATGGGTAGCAAAGCAAAAAGGCTTTATTCTTCTGCAAGAATGGTGGCTCATCCATCTCATGGCGCAGACAAGAGACTACAGGGGCTGCAGGTACACATATGGTTTTATACTGTCACATATACAGCTTGATGACCTGTTTGCTCCCAGCTTGACTCACCTTTATGTAATGGCTAACCATAACCTTTGATAAGCCGCTTTCATTATGCATTTTGGGGGGGATTTCCACTGCCCCTTTGTTCCCACTATTATTTCTGGTTTTGCTCATTTCTCTTGAGCAGAGTGCCTCAATTTTCCAGCACAATCACCAACCTAATTCCAATACAGTGCACAACTTCCATACATTTCAAGAACACTTTTGAGAGAAAACTATGAATGCTTTGTGCCACCAGTATGCTGTAGATGCCACTGTTCCCACTCCAGAAATGAACAAACACAATTGTTCCTTAAATATAAATTCTCAGTAACTATACTTGGAACTTATTAAATAAGCAGCATGAGGGAGAGGGAGAGATGGTGTCTTACATTGGCTCATTAATCACAATCTGTGTCGGCTGTTTCAGGAAAGAGAGGAGATTATGGAGGAAGAAGACCTGAGAAACAATCTCTCCAATGACCAGGTCTCCAGGATGGTAAAATTCATGAGGGATCGAGAAGGGATCATCTTGTATGCTACAATTAATGGAATGTTTCTGGCCCACAACATGACACAGCAAGACAAGGAGAAGCACTGCAACCAGCATGATTCTGTTGGAAGAATAGAGCCAGGAAACGCAGCCTCCCATCTTTGCCTCTGCAGCATCACATACCACTTTCATCAGGATTGACCTCAACAACATCTAAAATAATTCTTTTTGCTTTAAAAATCCTCATACAGAGCAACAGTTATCACAGCACTGGTGTATAAAGAGGAAAAAATGGTGCAACCTAACAAATCAGTTTGTCCAAAAGAAAGTGAGGTCAGTTAGGATGAAGCAGTTTGCTTGGATATGTGTGTTAATTAAGAGCCATAGAATGAGGTCCAATTTTCCAGTGGCCAAAGACGAATGCCCTAACAAACAGAGGGGAAATGATCATAACAGGAATGATACAGAGTCCTGCCTAGACCCAAATCTACTTCTAAATAATGTGAGATCTTTATAACTTCAGATGGTGATTGTTGATGTAGCTGAAGAGCTCTGGAAGCACTTTGTGTTTTTCAGGATGGAAACCAGCAATTCTGCTAATGATGGGGAGGATTATCTGTTCCCTAGGGTGTTCCTTGCTTTGGAAGTTGCATTATGCACGATGAACCTGTGAGGAGTCTTCCTCCCAACTTGGAATCCTATGAATCTTACTAGTTCTTTTGAAGAGTAATTAGCAGGAGGAGGCACTTAGCTCAGTAGGTCCAAACTTCACCTGCCCAGAACTAGAGGAAATAATAATAATAATTTATTATTTATACCCCGTCCATCTGGCTGGGCCCCCCCAGCCACCCTGGGCAGCCCCCAACAAAACACAAAAATACAATAACCTATCAAACATTAAAAGCTTCCCTAAACAGGGCTGCCTTTAGATGTCTTCTAAAGGTTTGGTAGTTCTTTTTCTTTCTTTTTTTTATATAAATTTTTATTAAGATTTTACAAAAAGAAAGGATAGAAATTCTCAAAATAAAAAGCCATACATTACAGAAAAAACAAAACACACAGAGATACAAAAAAAGAATCACAATTAGTTAACAAAAAGTTAAATTAAACAAAGAACACAAAAATAAAAACAAATCCATTATTCCCAATAATCTCAAATTCATATACTTATGTTCTTGACCTCCTCACGCCTCCCCACTTTTGTATTCCCATATAAAAATTTAATTCAGCAAATTCTTACCCTTTTTCAAGTATTTTAACTTTATACCATAACATATTATACATCAATATTTTTAACCATTTATCAATACCTTTTTTACATAATCTTACTAACTTTTGTCACTAATTACCACTTATTACCAATCCAGGCATTTTTAACATTCATTAAGTTTGTAGTATTTCTGAAGATAGTCCTTAAATTTCTTCCAGTCCTCTTCCACCAACTCTTCTCCCAGGTCTCGGATTCTGCCAGTCATTTCCGCTAATTCCATATAGTCCATCAGCTTCATCTGCCACTCTTCCAGGGTGGGTAACTCTTGTGTCTTCCAATACTTTGCGATAAGAATTCTTGCTGCTGTAGTTGCATACATAAAGAAAGTTCTGTCCTTCTTTGGCACCAATTGGCCGACCATGCCTAAGAGAAAGGCCTCTGGCTTCTTAAGAAATGTATATTTAAATATTTTTTTCATTTCGTTATAAATCATCTCCCAGAAAGCCTTAATCTTTGGGCATGTCCACCAAAGGTGAAAGAATGTTCCTTCATTTTCTTTACACTTCCAACATTTATTGTCGGGCAAATGATAGATTTTTGCAAGCTTGACTGGTGTCATGTACCACCTGTATATCATTTTCATAATATTCTCTCTTAGGGCATTACATGCCGTAAATTTCATACCTGTGGTCCATAACTGTTCCCAGTCAGCAAACATGATATTATGACCAACATCTTGTGCCCATTTTATCATAGCAGATTTAACTGTTTCATCCTGCGTATTCCATTTTAGCAGCAAGTTATACATTCTTGAAAGTGTTTTAGTTTTGGGTTCTAACAATTCAGTTTCCAATTTTGATTTTTCCACCTGGAAACCTATTTTTTTATCCATGTTATAAGCTTCTCTTATTTGAAAATAGTGCAGCCAATCTCGCACCTTATCTTTTAATTTCTCAAAACTCTGCAATTTCAATTTGTCTCCTTCTTGTTCCAGTATTTCCCAATATTTCGGCCATTTGGCCTCCATATTGGACTTTTTGAGTGCCTTTGCCTCCATTGGTGACAACCACCTTGGGGTTTTATTCTCCAATAAGTCTTTGTATCTTAACCAGACATTGAGCAATGCTTTCCTGACAATATGGTTTTTAAATGCTTTATGAGCTTTAACCTTGTCATACCACAGATATGCATGCCACCCAAAAACATTATTGAAACCTTCTAAATCCAAAATGTCTGTGTTTTCAAGAAGCAGCCATTCTTTCAGCCAACAAAATGCGGCCGATTCATAATAAAGTTTCAGGTCTGGCAGGGCAAATCCACCTCTTTCTTTAGCATCAGTTAGTATTTTAAATTTTATTCTGGGCTTCTTGCCCTGCCAGACAAATCTAGATATATCTCTCTGCCACTTCTTGAAACAATCCATTTTGTCTAAAATTTGCAAGGATTGAAACAGAAATAACATCTTTGGCAATACATTCATTTTTATAGCCGCAATTCTGCCCAGCAAGGAAAGCTTCAGGTTTGACCATATCTCTAAATCTTTCTTCACTTCTGACCAACATTTCTCATAATTATCTTTAAATAAATTTAGATTCTTAGCAGTCATGTTAACCCCCAAATATTTAACCTTCTTTACTATTGTTAGGCCTGTCTCCTTCTGAAACCTTTCTTTCTCGATCGGTGTTAAATTTTTCTCAAGAACTTTAGTTTTTGACTTGTTCAACTTAAAGCCAGCCATCTGCCCAAATTCTTGGATCACTTCCAAAACTCTTTTCGAACTAGATTCTGGCTCCTGTAATGTTAATACTAAGTCATCTGCAAATGCTTTCAATTTATATTGTTTAGCTCCGACCTGAATGCCTTTAATCAGACGGTCCCTTCTAATCATGTTCAGTAGTACCTCCAGGACTGATATAAACAACAATGGGGAAATTGGGCAGCCTTGTCGTGTACCTTTCTCTATCTTAAATCCCTCTGTCACCACATTATTAACAATTAACTTAGCCTTTTGTTCTGAATATATTGCACTTATACCATTTTCAAACCCTTGACCCACCCCCATCCCCTGAAGGCTTTTCTTCATAAAACTCCAAGAAATGTTGTCAAAGGCTTTCTCCGCATCTATGAAAATTAGAACTGCTTTAGTATTTATATTCACTTGCAGCTTCTCCAAAATATTAATTATGTTCCTTGTATTGTCCGACAAGTGTCTACCCGGGAGAAAGCCAGCTTGATCCTTGTGAATCTCTTCCAATAATACTTTTTTTAACCTATTAGCCAAAATGTCTGCAAATATTTTGTAATCCACATTAAGAAGGGATATGGGGCGGTAGTTCTTAAGTTGTTGTTCTTTTTCTCTTTGACATCTGGTGGGAGGGCATTCCACAGGGCGGGCGCCACTACCGAGAAGGCCCTCTGCCTGGTTCCCTGTAACTTGGCTTCTCGCAGCGAGGGAACCGCCAGAAGGCCCTCGGTGCTGGACCTCAGCGTCCAGGCAGAAAGATGGGGGTGGAGACGCTCCTTCAGGTATACTGGACTGAGGCCGCTTAGGGCTTTAAAGGTCAACACCAGCACTTTGAATTGTGCTTGGAAACGTACTGGGAGCCAATGTAGGTCTTTCAAGACCGGTGTTATGTGGTCTCGGTGGCCGCCCCCAGTCACCAGTTTAGCTGCCGCATTCTGGATTAGTTGTAGTTTTCGAGTCACCTTCAAAGGTAGCCCCACGTAGAGCGCATTTCAGTAGTCCAAGCGGGAGATAACTAGAGCATGCACCACTCTGGCGGGACAGTCCGCGGGCAGGTAGGGTCTCAGCCTGTGTACCAGGTGGAGTTGGTAGACAGCTGCCCTGGATACAGAATTGACCTGCACCTCCATGGACAGCTGTGAGTCCAAATGACTCCCAGGCTGCGCACCTGGTCCTTCAGGGGCACAGTTACCCTATTCAGGACCAGGGAGTCCTCCACACCAGCCCGCCCCCTGTCCCCCAAAAACAGTACTTCTGTCTTGTCAGGATTCAACTTCAATCCATTAGCCTCCATCCATCCTCCAACCGCCTCCAGGCACTCACACAGGACCTTCACCGCCTTCACTGGTTCTGATTTGAAAGAGAGGTAGAGCTGGGTATCATCTGCATATTGATGGACACCCAGTCCAAAACCCCTGATGATCTCTCCCAGCGGCTTCATATAGATGTTAAAAAGCATGGGGGAGAGGACAGAACCCTGAGGCATCCCACAAGTGAGAGCCCAGGGGGTCTGAACACTCATCCCCCACCACCACTTTCTGAACACGGCCCAGGAGGAAGGAGCGGAACCACTGTATGACAGTGCCTCCAGCTCCCAGCCCCTGAAGACGGTCCAGAAGGATGTTATGGTCGATGGTATCAAACGCCGCTGAGAGATCCAGCAGAACTAGGAAACAGCTCTCACCTTTGTCCCTAGCTCGCTGGAGATCATCAACCAGTGCGACCAAGGCAGTTTCAGTCCCGTGATGAGGCCTGAACCCTGATTGGAAGGGATCCAAATGGTCCGCATCCCCCAGGCGTGCCTGGAGTTGTTCAGCAACCACGCGCTCAATCACCTTGCCCAAGAATGGAAGATTTGAGACTGGGCGATAGTTGGCCATACTGGCCAGGTCTAAAGATGGTTTTTTAAGAAGCGGTTTAATGACCGCCTCTTTCAGTGGATCTGGGAATGTTCCCTCACAGAGGGAAGCATTCACCACCCCACAAAGCCCATTGCCCAGCCCTTCCCGGCTTGCTTTTATTAGCCAGGATGGGCAAGGATCAAGGAGACAGGTGGTTGATTTCACGCGTCCAAGCAGCCTGTCCACATCCTCGGGGGTAACAGATTGAAATTGATTCCATGCAACTTGACCAGACAGGGCTCTAGCACTCTCCCGCCCCAGCCCTGCTCCCACGGTGGTGTCTAGCTTCTTCCGAATATGACTGATTTTATCTGCAGAAAACTTTCCAAAATCGTTGCAGGAGATCTTGGGGTCTTTACAAGGCCCCGGTGGTAAAGGTGGTTCCATTAAATTGCGGACCACCTGAAAGAGTCTCCTGCTACTATTTTCTGCAGATGCAATAGAGGCGGTGAAGAAAGTCTTCTTCGCCGTCGCTATCGCCACTTGGTAGGCTCGACGTTGAGCTCTAACCTGTGTCCGGTCAGATTCGGAGTGAGTTTTCTGCCACCGACGCTCTAGCCGTCTCAACGATTGTTTCATCGCCCTCAGCTCTGAAGAAAACCACGGGGCTGTCCGGGCTCCATGCAATCGGAGAGGGCGCTTTGGAGCCAGACAGTCGATAGCCTTGGTTAACTCCGCATTCCAGCGGGCCACCAGGGAATCAGCTGAAAGGCCATCAACATGGGATAAAGCATCCCCTACCACTCTCTGGAAACCATTTGGATCCATTAAGTGGCGGGGGCGGACCATCCTAATTGGTCCCACCTCCCTGCAGAGGGGAAGGGTCGCGGAGAAGTCCAGTTGCACCAGGAAGTGATCTGACCATGGCACTTCTTTCGTTTCACTTTTACTTAGTGTCAGATCACCCACGTCACTAGAGGTGAATACCAGGTCTAAGGCATGTCCATGACTATGAGTTGGGCCCAACTTATTCAGGGACAGCCCCATGGAGGCCATGCTTTCCACGAAGTCCCGAGCGGCCCCTTGTAAGGTCATGTCGGCGTGGATGTTAAAATCCCCTAGGACAACCAAACTAGATGTCTCCAGGAGAACATCTGCCACGACCTGAAGCAGCTCGGACAGGGAATCCTTGGTGCAGCGGGGAGGTCGGTACACCAAAATGACTCCTGTACTGCCCCTATTGCCCAGCTTCCAGAACATGCACTCAGAAAACTGGGTCTTCCCAGTAGGACGCCTAATGCAAGCTAATGACTTCCTAAAAATCACTGCAACCCCCCCTCCCCACCCACATGACCTGGGTTGCTGTGCGTAAGAGAAACCTGGTGGACAAGCAGTGGCAAGGACAGGCCCATCTGCTTCCTCCAACCAGGTCTCTGTCACACATTGCAGGTCAAATCCTCCATCCACAATCAGGTCGTGGATGGCAGTGGTTTTATTCATAATTGACCTGGCATTACACAGCAACACCTTCAGGTCATGTGGGTTTCCCCTGTTGATTCCAGTATCCATCCGGTCAAGGCCAGACCCGGAGGCAGGGATAGTCTTTAAACAACGACTAAACCTGCCTCCTCGGTAATGACATGGTCTGGTCTTAGCGTAACTCCGCCTCCTGCCCATGATCACCGAGATCGGATGTCCCAGTGCTTCCCCCCCTGTGGAACTTGTCCCAGCCATCGTGTTGGCTGGGGACCCACTCCCAGGCAGCCCTGATCCTGCCCCTTAAAACCAAAGCACAAACTATACAGAACCAATAAAACAACAAAAAACAAAAACAGAACAATTATACTAAAATTAATCCCCAACCAAATATCCATCCCACCCACCCACCCCCAACAAAGGAAAAAAAGAAATAAAAATTTAAATTGCCACCAACTGCTTGAGGACATTTTAAAACACATTAACCACTTGGAACAGGGAAGCAATCGCAGAACACTTCCCAACTTCCCCTAAAGTTTGTTCCAAATAAGGGCCTGGGCCACGCCCCCTGGGCCAGTTGGAAAAGGCCCTGGAAGGGGATTGGCAGAAATGACTGGCAGAATCAGAGACCAGGGAGAAGAGTCGGTGGAAGAAGATTGAAAGAAATTTAAAGACTATCTACAGAAATATTGTAAAATTAATGAATGTTAGAATAATGTTGGATAGAAATTAAGTGGTTTCCAGCTGTAATGCTTTAAGAGAATATGAAAAAAGGGTTATAAATAGGTAAAAACATAATGGTAAGGATTTGCTGAACCAACAATTTGAAGTGGAATACAAAAAAGGGAGGTATGAGGAGGTCTGGGAAACAAGCTAAAGGAAAATAAGCAATGGAAAATTTGTGTGTTTTTAATTATTTTTATTTTGTATTTTTGTTATTTTTTTCATTTTATTGTAATACTTTAAAAAATCTTAATAAATATCTTATAAAAAAAAAAGGAAAAGGCCCTGGAAGGGAGCAGGCCCTGCAGTCCTCACCCAGCCGATGGTCCCTAAAAACATCACGGAGAGAACCCTTGAAGACTCGGAGGAAATCCTTGTATTCTTGGTTTCATTTTGCGGCAAGGAGCTCAGGGCAGAGTTACATCCTTGCTATATTCACAACAACCCTTTGAGGAGACATGGATTGGTCTATCGAAGGATTGCTCTAAATTTCTATCTGAAAGAGTCACCCCAAATGCAAATCCACCCCAGGATCACATTTTGGGGCTGTTACTGCTATGAAATGAGGGGATTTTAAAGTGTGTGTGTTTGGGAGCAGAGAAAGTCCTTCAGCACCACCTGAAGTCTCTCCCCCCCCCTGCCCCTCTCCCCCCCCCCCCCGCTGCAGTGGAGGACACCCTGGTGGAGCTGGACTTCTTCCAAGAGAGCTCCCCTTCAGAGAAGAAATCCGGGAAGTTCCTGCTGGAGTTTGACAACAAGGAGATCCTGCACGTGGACTGGGAGAAGAAGCAGAACGTCTGGAGGCTGCCCGACTTCCAGCGTTTCACCAGCTTCGAGGTGCAGGGCGCCCTGGCCAACATCGCCCTCATGAAGAACAACATGGAGGTGCCCATGAAGCGAAGCAACCGCACCCGTGCCCTGAACGGTAGGGCACTCGAGGGGGGCAGGGGAGAGAGCTGGGGGGGCAGGCAGGGGGTGGTCTCTTGGCTTGTGACAAGGAAGACCTTTCAGGACCCCTTTCTGCCTACCCAGAAGGAACTCTGCTTGAGGGAGCCAGTCCTTGGCTGACTGAGACAGGCTAAAAGGGAAGAAAAACCAAATGGGAGGGGCACCATTGCACTTTGTACAAGCTCAGAGGCATTCCCAAACCTGAACACCCAGTGCAAATATACTCACAGCAACTAATGGTGTGGGAGATTTTGCAGTCAAATCTAACAATGCATATTCTTGCTAGTTAGCATGTGAAGAGGTCAAGTCCAGAGAGCTGTACTAGTGATAGAGGGACTCAGACCATAGAAAGGTAACTGGTAGAGGGGAATTTGCTTGATGGGGGGAAGGAGAAAGTAATATTTTCTTCTCTCTCTCTTCCTTTGACCAATGATGGAAGCAGACTGGCCCTCACTTGCTCCAAGTTCAGGCACATGCCTGAAGTTGTTTTTTGCTGTAAATGCAAATATTTTGTCCGTGTTGTTTTAATGCTGTTGGTGCTGAGGATGAATGCTTGACTGTGAGCAAATATATGTTTTAAACTTACTTTTCAGCCTGTAGCCTGTAGCCTGGGGGGAACAAAGGGGGAGATCAACCTAACAGCTAATTGCTACATTTTCAATTTATAGACTGCTTAAAATGGGTTTTAATCCCATTTCTTTCTCCATCTCCTTCCTCAGTTGCTCCTTCAGCCACCGTGTACCCAGAAAATGCCATGGAACTGGGGGACTGCTTTGTGGACGGGTTCTCTACCAAGTGCTGAACATCACCTGGCTGAAGAACAACGAGGTGGTCTCCGAGGGCGTGGAGGAGACAGACTTCTACCCCAGCATGGACAACACTTTCTGCAAGTTCTCCTACCTCCCCTTTGTCCCACAGCAGGGAGACATCTACGTCTCCAAGTGGAGCACTGGGGCATCCCAGAGGGAAAGATGGAGAAGATCTGGCATAAGCACTGGACAGGATTGGGGCTTTTCTCTGGGACTTGAACTCACAAACCCAGATTTTTAGCTCATAAGAAGCAAGTTCTGATTATCAGAGCAATTTATTCAATTGAAGTATATTTGCACTTTTGCATAATTCATTCTGCTCTTTCTAGCCATAGGACAAAATAAGATGCTCAGCTCCCTTCAAGGTATTGTCCCTCAATTTAACTTAAAAGTGTATATTAAAGGGTGTAGGGTGAGCGTGTCAGGACTCTTGGGTTCTTTCTTCTGCTGAACACACACAGAGAAACAGAGTGCCTCCTTAGCCCTGTCCTCTCTCTCTTTCTCTCCATCCCAGTTTCCAAGGCGCCCTCTCCCATCCCAGAGATGATGGAGAATGTGCTGGGTGCCCTGGGCTTGGCCTTTGATATCCTGGGCATCATCTCTGGCACCATCCTTTTCTTCAAGGCCATGAGGATGAACGGTCACAGGGGCCTCTTGTGAGTTGAATCCGTTTCACTTCATGGGCTCAGAGACAAATTCAAGAGAAGCCAAAATAGGGGACAGTGGCTTTGTCATCGCAATGGGGTAGAGTGGGCCTCATCCTGCCCAGAAGCTGCTCAACCTCAATACTCCCAGCTCACAAGCTCCCTTCTCCTTTCTTTTCAGAAAATGGAGGATTTGTTTCCCGACAGCCTCTTCTGCAAGGCCCTCTCAGCTCAGCTCCTTTGGCAAGAGTCTCTTCTGCTATAAATCAGCTGGAAAGAGTTGCTACCTCCATGTGCAGCTTATTCTTAGAAGCTTTTCTGATAATGTGTTTAACTTCTGAGAACAATCATGATAGCCAAAGATGCTTAGGCAGACTTACATTACTTTTCCCCTTTTATGTTTCCCTCTTAACAAAGAAATTGCTCTCAGACTGTTGACAGCTATACTCCAATATTTTTTTTACAAGGGGAGGCCATCAACCATAAGGGTTTTTAATGCAAATCAGTTTCCCAACATCTCTATGCTTCAAACGTCTGGTACAATGGCTCATTTCCTAAGTTGGATGGGTTCCAGGCAAAGTTTCTTCGGTCCCTATTACAGGTCCCAAACTGTGTCCCAAATTCAATTCTATTTCTGGAAACAGGTGAATGCTTGGTGGGCTGCCTTGAGATACTGGCTCAAGATCTCAGTATTCAGCCTGGGGAAGGGATTATTAGTACATTTAACCAACGAGAAGTTTGTCAGCCCATGGCTGAAAACCATGGCCAGTAAAGCTACCTTGATTGGACTGCCATCATACCTCTTATATCATCTGGGTTACGACACTCCCCTTGAATCCCTGAGGCAAAGGCTGTGAGACATCTCACATAGGGACCTGTAATCCCGATCGGATATAATTTGTAGCCTGGTTGCAGCTGGAACCCAATACAGGTATGACTTTCAGATATCCTCATACCTTAGGAATTTGTCTGTACCTACCTATCTGCATTTATTTACCAAAGCAAGCCTAAATGTATTTCCCTCGGAAGTTCTAAATGGCAGACTGAGAGGCATCCCCTATCAGAATAGGCTTTGTTTATGTTCCCAGGACGTCAGTTGTATGAAGCATATCCTACTGCATTGTGGGCAACATGAGGAAGCAAGGGGCCAACTGATCAAACCCTTACTGGCAACTTTTCAGGGAAAATCTGAAGCCTCCCATATTAAATAAATTTTGGAAGACAGGTCAAATGATACTACACTGGCTGTGGCAAAGGTTCTATCGAAGGTTATAAGAAACAAAGATCATTATGCCCTATGTGAAACAAAATGACTGCCTTGGTTCTACCATCTGTCTGTCTGGTTGTTTGAACTGTATCTAGTTTTGAAATTGTTTTATGGTTTATGTTTTATGGGTCTTTGGACCGCAATAAAGTATTGATTACAGTGGTACCTCTGGTTAAGTACTTAATTCGTTCCGGAGGTCCGTACTTAACCTGAAACTGTTCTTAACCTGAAGCACCACTTCAGCTAATGGGGCCTCCTGCTGCTGCCATGCTGCCGGAGCACGATTTCTGTTCTCATCCTGAAGCAAAGTTCTTAACCTGAAGCACTATTTCTGGGTTAGTAGAGTCTGTAACCTGAAGCGTATGTAACCTGAAGCGTATGTAACCCGAGGTACCACAGTATTATGTTTTTATATATGTTGGAAGCACCAAGAGTGGCTGGGGCAACCCAATCAGATGGGCGAGGAGGAGGAGGAGAAGGAAGAGGAAGAGGAAGAGGAAGAGGAAGAGGAAGAAGAAAGAAGAAGAAGAAGAAGAAGAAGAAGAAGAAGAAGAAGAAGAAGAAGAAGAAGAAGAAATAATAATAATAAATGAAGGGTGGTATACAAGTTGAATAAATAATTATACTATTGATAGTCTGGTTGGCCCCTTTGAGAACAGGATGCTGGACTAGATGTGTCATGGGCTAGATCCAGCAAATTCTCCCAATGTTCTTAGGTATTACTGTGTTTAGACTTAGACTTCTGTGCAAACCACTTTGACACAGATTGTGAAAAATGCTGTAAATAAATAGACAAGGACAAGAGAGGAGTGAAAACACTGAGTATGAAAAATATTAGAATTGGGAAACACAAGGGATTTCCTTGGCCAGTTTTATTCCAACAAATGTCTGCATTTTCTAATAATGCAACAATTAAAGGCATCAATGCAAGTTGACTCTTATTTGCTCCTCAGAATCAAGTGGTCTTTGCTGTTCAAGTCTGGCCTCAGAATGATTATGTACAATTTGGGGAAGAAGATGCAAGCGAGCAAGCCTGCACTGGAGGCCAAGATGCAGAAGATCTCCACAGCCACCATCTGCTTTCCTTTGGTGCTCAGATAAGAGGGAACAAAGGACAGCCAAACGCTGCAGAACACCAACATGCTGAAAGTGATGAACTTGGCTTCGTTGAAACTGTCGGGCAACTTCCTGGCCAGGAAAGCCATGGTGAAGCTGACAAGGGCCAGGAATCCCAGGTACCCCAGGACACAATAAAACATGGGGGCAGAGCCTTCGTTGCATTCAAGGATGATTTCCTCCGCCAGAGAGTTCATGTCCACATCTGGGAAGGGAGGAGCTGTACAGAGCCAAACAGCACAAATACTGGCTTGAAGTGAGCAGCAACACAGAAGAACAGAGTTGGCCAGAGATTTCCCCACCCATTTCCTCATCCTGGATCCTGGTTTGGTGGCCATGAAGGCCAGAACCACCGTGATGGTTTTGGCCAAGACACAAGACACCGCAATGGAGAAGATGATGCCAAAGGCCGTTTGTCGTAAAGAGCAGCTCACTGGGTGAGGCTGGCCAATGAAGAGCAAGGAGCAGAGGAAGCAGAGCAAGAGGGCAAGGAGCAGAGTGTAGGTGAGGTCCCGGTTGTTGGCTTTGACAATGGGAGTGTCCCCATTCTTAGAGAAGACGCCAAGGACCAAGGCTGTGGCCAGAGCGAAGAGCAGAGCTAAGGCAGCTAATGTGAATCCCAAAGGCTCTGTGTAGGAAAGAAAATGTTGGCTCTTGGGAATGCATTGATCTCTATTGTGGTTTGGAAATTGACCTTCTTGGCATTTGAAACAATAATCCAAATCTAAAAAAATCAGATTAATGATGTATGAGTTTGAATAAACAAGGCAACCTTTTTGTGTGTAATGAAATGGATTCCTCCATCTCCAATGGCATTTCAAATTTCCTTTGAAACAAATACTACTTCTGCCCCCAAAACACAATTCTGAGACATTAATTAGTTGGAAACAAGTATCAGAGAAAAGTGGAAACCACAAAAATGCAACGGGTATTATTTCTTAATAAACCATATAAGTGCTATCAATTAAATCACCAGGAATTTCAGATGCAACGTATTGATGACTGTTAATATGGTGCCATTGAAAGAGCAAACTGTAGTCTCTTCTGAAAAGTGAGAAGCCCGCTATGATATCTTGGAGCAGCAGAATTTGGTTTTGTGTTTCTGGCTCTCACCCCTAAAACTATGGGGATGGAGGGTTAGGAAAGTCTTCACTGACTCGGCAAGCTGTGGCAGGTGGGGAGCAGGCAGAGAACACTGGACATGATCCACACCTATTTACACAGGTCTACTTTGTCAAGGTTAAAGTTGTGGCTCTAGTTTGCCCCACTCTCTGTGTCCGTCTTCTTTCTTCCAGATCTGAGTGCAACTGCTGTTCTGTTCAGGAGCACTAAACTGTTAATAAGGGGGAACTGTTGAAATAGACTAGGAAGCATTGTTTAAAATAATAGATGATGTCTCCTACCCATTTGATTTGAAATCATCCCATCTGGACATGAAGCACAGTCATAGCAACAAAATGGCCGCCCCTCCTTCTTTTTCCGGCTGAAGCCTGGCTGGCACCGATCATTGCACAAACCAAGGGGCAGCACCTAGCCAGAAAGAGAGGAGAAGAAGAAGCTCCCTTTTGCATGGTAAAGAACACAGTTTGAACCAAGGAGACGAGATCATTTGGCAGATTCATCTTATTCCAGAAAAGTCGTGTATGCATGAATAAATTGTTATATAAATTTTGGGGGTGAAGCAGAAAGGAAACTGAATTTTTCATCTGTATAAGACGGTGGGTGGTAAGAGGACAGGGAAAGACAACAGATTCTTAATTACAGGGAGTTGGCAGAGAAGGCAAAATAGAAAGCATATTGTCAGGGGCTCAGGGCAGCTCTGACACATATACATTAAGCTCAGAGAGATACTACAAGACAAATAGTTCCTTCAACACAAATGGGTAATTTACCCTCCCCTTGTCTTCTGAGAAATAAATGTTGCTTGGTTCCATAGGATTTACTCCTACATTAGGGCAAAGCTGTCAACTTACAGATTTGAAAATAAGGGACCAGCAGCCAAAATAAGGGATCAGCAGCCTCACCTATCCCAGGCACTCCTGTCTTCCACTGCCTCCCCTCCCCAGCATTCAAAAACCCCCTCAGCTTGCATTAACTAGCCACACACACACACAGCCTCCCCCCCTCGCCATGAGATCGCCACCCACCATTTTAGTCAACCAGCTCCTTTCCTTTTCCCCATAACAGTCAATCAAAGGAGTCTCCTAAACAAATCCAAAAGCCCCCCCCCCACAAGATCGCCTTTCCTTTCCCCCCACCATGTGCCTGTGCTCCAGACAGACCTTTTCCCCAGCAAGGGTGAGTGGGCCGTTGATGACGTATCCATCCGATTCTGAGCACAGGTATGTTCAATTTCTGAGCCCCTCCGAGCCAAAGACACAAAGCCCAGCCAGCAGCCAAACGAAACCTCAAGTGGTGGTTCCCACAGCGCAGCAACCCGGCATAGGGGATTCAGCAAGGAAAACCACCGTCACCTCTCCGCTGGGAAGCGCTGAGCAAAGGCAAGTCCCCAGGCAACGTGTCCAGGCACAAGGCATGCAAGCTTCACCCCACGGTCATTCTTAGACTCCTTATTGGGTGAGCAACGCAGCCAAGCAACACAGTTGGAGCCTCCCTCCTTCCTGGCCGGCAGGGAAGGAGGGAGAGGAGCTGCTTCCTTTGAAACCCGGGAAATTTAAGGGACATCATAAATCAGGGACAGCAGTGGGAAATTGCGCTGACATAAGGGAGTTTCCCGCCAAATAAGGGATGGTTGACAGCTATGCATTAGGGATGTGGGTGATGATGTGGTCAAAACCCCTGGGCTTGTTGATCAAAAGGTAGGTGGTTTGAATCCCCCTATTGGGTTGAGCTCCCATTGCTCTGTCCCAGCTCCTGCCAACCTAGCAGTTCAAAAGCACAACAGTGCAAGTCTATAGGTACCACTGTGGTGGGAAGATAAACGGTGTTTCTGTGCACTCTGATGTCACGGTGTTCCATTTCGCCAGAAGCAGTTTAGTCATGCTGACCACGTGACATGGAAAGATGTCTGAGGACAAATGCCAGCTCCCTCTGCCTGAAAAGTGAGATGAGCACTACAACCCCATAGTCCCCTTTGACTGGACTTCACCATCCAGGGGTCCTTGACCTTCCCTTCCCCTTTACTCTGACATCAATGAGACATAGCTAAGCCTGGCAGGAGACCTTACTCTATTGTAGCAATCCCTTCATGCATTTACTGGACTTAAGTACGTTATTAATATCAGACCTTATTCTTGTATTTGTATTCTGAATATGAATAAAATGCTCCCTTTTTAGAAAACCAAGAGTCCACTCCCACCTGATTGAATGCTTTGTGCCATGTGATGGCTTCTTCATCCATGCTGAAGTCAACATACTGCGATTCCTGTGGTTCTGTCTTTCCTACTTTCACTCTCAAGAAGGTTTGGTTGGGGAAAGTAACCCAGTTCAGAACATCAAATCCAGCTGCCAATTCCCCATTCTCATCAAAAGACACAAAGTCCCCAGCACTGTTGTTGAAGGAGATGCTCCTCAGGAAAGAGGGAAGCTAGACAGAAGAAAACAAGGCAAAGTTCAAAAAGTAAAGAAGGGAGACGCCTTATTGGTTTTGGAAAGGAAATCAATCAATATATGTCACACAATGGAAAGGAGTCAAAAATGGTGTGGTCCACCTTTGGAGCACATATGGATTTCTATAAAGTCCACTTAGCCTGATATTTAAGCATTTGAGGGTTCAGTTCTGGGGTTCCATGTGCAAAGGTAAAATCGTGCAAAGTCACAGAATAAGATGCTTTATTGGTTCAAAAAGTAAAGAAGGGAGAACTTTATTGGTTTTAGAAAGGATAAAGTAGTTTATTGGTTTTATTGGTTTTACAAAGGAAAAAGTATCAATCAATGTATGTCACACAATGGAAAGGTGTCAAAAATTGTGTGGTCCACATTTGGAGCAGATATAAAGGACCCTGGAATGCTCCTAGAGCCCTGTCAGGACCTCCCCACAGCCTGATAAACAAGGGGGCACCTTCTTTGCTTGTCTCTCAGATGCACCCAGTGGCCTTATGTCTCCTTCCCTGAGGCTGGCATGGAGTGCACTGCCTTGCTACCTGGCCTTGGGAGGGAAGCGCCCTCATGCCTCTGTCCCAGAGCCCAGAAACAAGGGGGAGGGCTGCACACCCAGGGCCCTCCATGGACCTTCTGAGAGCCTGGTCACCAAGGAAGATCATCTGGGAGGGCAGGAGGAAGGGGATAAATAAATAGAGAGCAGGTAATGGTGAGTTTTCCCTGCTGTCCATTCTTTATTTACTTTTCCCCACCAACATGAGGTTGCAATCCCATATGTAAAGTGAATGTAACTTGTGGGCCGCCTGTAAATAAGGAACATTCTAGCAGCATGTTACAAAACTGACCAGGCAATTACACTTGAAAATAGCCATATATGTTCCACTTTTGTACAGAAACAACTGCAGGCTCTAGAAGATAGTTGTTGGTGGTGAACAGAATGTTTTGGCAGTCAGGGGTAGAAACAAACCTAAATAATTTCAAATGCATTCTTCATTCTTGATAGTTCTCCTTCTCTTGCCTGACTTTGTGCATTATCATATGGATAATGAAACCAGTCTAGTTTCAGAACCATTTTTATATGGAATGCATTATGATGTTTGGCATCTGTTCAGGGGTTTTTTAAGTACTCATATTGCAGGGAAGTTTTTAATGTTGGTGGTTTTACTGTGGTTTTACAGAAAAATATTATTACGGGGTGCTGAGAGACAAACACCAGGGGTTTGTGCAATGTCAAAGGGTGAGATGCTGCCTGAGGAAAGTACTGGAGAGGTTCTTCCTGGATAAAAACATACGATCTTTCTGATTTTAAAACATCATGAATCCCACTTTAACATGCCTCCTTCTTTAACAGTCCTGACATATCAGCATCAAAAACACATAGGACAGCGGAACATGCAGCTCCTTACACAACATTGTTCAATTCTACAAAGAGGTGCTGTGTGAGGAAGTGCAGGGGGAGATACTTCCACCTCTGCAACTTGAAGGGGAAGTACGGGTAATATATTGATTCTGGCTCCAACTTGAAGACAAGCAAATCAGGGAAGCACTGAAAAGAACATCTGTTTTGTGTGGGAAATGTAAATGCTGTAAGAGGTGTTTTCCTTCCGTGTGTATTCATTCTATGGACTGTGTGTCATCACCCATTAGATTAGCCTAAGCAAAGATTTATTCCGAATATGAAATCTTACTTGCCAAGGTTGCAGTTTGGGAGGATGGAGTCCACCTCTGCCTGACGTCATTCTGTGTTTTGGCCTGGATGAGAGAATCTTGTGCAAAGTATATGCAATGGCATAAACCGCATTATAGGTACTGTAACTTTGGCCAGTCATGATCATTTCAAAAATGTGCCCAGGAAGGCTCTCCAGACTCTCTTTGCCAGTGCATGTGTCTCTGCTTTCATTGGGCTTATTGGAAACAGAAAATAAGCAATTGAATGCCTTTTCCCAAAAAGCCTGGAGGAACCCATCTCCATTTGGAGAGTTGGGATTTAGTGTCTGAAGGAATTCTTTAAATCCCCAGACTTTTTCTGTGTGAATTGCAAAAGACAGGGCACCATCAAAGAGTTGAATATCATGATACCTTTGCATTGTTTCTGATGAGAAGGCCCATTGGGCTGTCAAAATCCACACTGTTCCTTTAGAATTCTCTGCAATATATTCATCTAATGAATAGAAATATGTCAACCACTTCACAGCTGCAGTAGTTTGAGGTTCTGCACATAGCACTAATATATTGACATCTGAGTCCATCAGGAAAGAGAACTTAGCCTGAATGAGATCCAGTGAGATAAAATGATCTATCCCTTGAGATAAGGATGGCAGTTTTTCATTGAAGGCTGTGCAAATTCCATGCTGGGAAAGCATTGGCCCCAAGATTTGCATAAACTTCTCTCCATTTTCATCATCTGAAGCAACAAGTCCGACCCACGTCCATTGGAAATGAAGAAGCAGCTTGACAATCCCTGCATATTGATATTTCTCATTGGGCACCGTCCGGAAGAAGGTTTGGAGCTGCAACTCGGTCCTCCTCATTGGAGCTAATACACAATAAGCAATCTAAGGAAGAAATCAATCTCACAATTGATAGCAGTGATAGAGTTACAGCAAACGGTTAGGATTCATCCCACATAACTGCCGTAGTGGAACCCATGAGCATTTATTGAAGGTAAAAATAATTTTTTTAGTTTTGTATATTGGACAAATTTGAATGAATGTAAGCACAAGTAAGCACAATCCCACTTCTGACACATCCTTAGGGACGCGGGTAGCGCTGTGGGTAAAACCTCAGTGCCTAGGACTTGCTGATCGTAAGGTCGGCGGTTCAAATCCCCGTGGCGGGGTGAGCTCCCATCATTCGGTCCCAGCTCCTGCCCACCTAGCAGTTCGAAAGCACCCCTAAGTGCAAGTAGATAAATAGGTACCGCTTTATAGCGGGAAGGTAAACGGCATTTCCGTGTGCGGCACTGGTGCCGGTTCGCCAGAGCAGCTTCATCACACTGGCCACGTGACCCGGAAGTGTCTTTGGACGGCGCCGGCTCCTGGCCTCTTGAGCGAGATGAGCACGCAACCCTAGAGTCGGTCACGACTGGCCCGTACTGGCAGGGGTACCTTTACCTTTACTTTAAGCACAAGTTCCCTGTTTTAGAGGTGTTATAACATAAAACACTAAATCCGTTACCCATCAATGACAACATCTTGGTCAGCTTTGTCATTTACCATGAAGTATGTAGAAAGTGAAATATTTCTTAAGTGATATTAGATTTACCTGAAGTGGAACTCATGATGATTTTTTTTGTTGGTAGCCGACCAGAGTGGCTGAGGGCACCCAGTCAGATGGAAAGCATATAAAATATTATTATTATTATTATTATTATTATTATTATTATTATTATTATTACTACTACTACTACTACTACTAGTTCACAATTCCTGAAACAATTTGTGAACCAAAATGCAGCTTACTGGGAGGAGGAGAGCTCGTACTGGTGCACTGGCACTGTACTTCCCTCCCGCTGCCTAATTCCCCTCTACTTCCAGACAAGCTGCAGGGACACAAGTGACAGGAGGTCAGGCAGTCATCCAAGCCCTTCTCCTACAGCCACGACTTCAGGGCTCCCTGCCCAACACGGACACCATGAATATCAGTGAGAATTCTTTATCTTTCCAGGTAGGACGTTCTACCAAAAAAAGAGAGCAAAGCCTGACTATTTACTTTCAGTTATATATTTTTCTCTCTTTCTTCTCTTTCGGAAAAGGGAACCAAAGTATGGAGAACCCAGAAGAGAATTATTGTACCAGAGACAGAAAAGCTCCACTGCCCACACACTCACTATACCTGTGGGATCTTGTAGATGCCTAAGATCAGAGTCATGTGAAGGGAGACGTCAGAGTTAACTGCCCCAATAACAGCTATCATGTTTCTTTTCTTGTCACATTTGAAGTTGGGGACAATCCTTTTTGTGATGGACAGAAGTTTCAGGGTGTTCTGATAAGTCATCCTTGCATTTAAGTAGCTTTCATAGAGGTGGAACCCAAAGCTCATATTCAGTACAATATTAGGGTTCTCATTGATTTCTATCACAGCAAAAACCAGGGAGAGAATATTCTGGTAGTACTTTGGTGCTCCACTAATAAAATAGTTGTGCTATGTGTCAGAGATATCCTGCTCCTTTACTTTTTAAGTACACTACACAGGTTATTTTCTGGCTTTTTCAGGCAAATTCCAAAGGATTAAATAAAACAAATAAGCAAACAACACATATGCACTGTGTCTCCTAACAGTTGATAATTGAAACCCATGGACAGTGAGGCAGGGTTTCTTCCAAGCTGATAAATGAAGAACAATATCAGAAATATTATAGATGTTATAGAATACCTGGAAGTAAGAAATGAAAAACAGGCAGCGTTGATGTTTCTAGATGCTGAGATAGCATTTGATAATGTCTCATGGAAATTCATGAAAAAAGTTCTAGAGGAAATGAACTTTGGTGAAAATTTTAGGAAAGGGATTCAAGCAATATATTCTGATCAAAAAGCCAATTTAATTGTAATTCATATGCATTGTCTCCTAACGGTTGATAATTGAAACCCATGGAAAATATTCAGTCAGCTTTAGGAACAGAGCATCTAATTTTGTGCAGAACATTCACATCCTGCAAGATACACATGTACATAAGTTATTTCCTTATGTGGAGGTGGACCACAGGAGCTTTAAATCATGGCCCCTCACAGGTTGCTAAAGCAAACAGCAATTGCTTCCTTGTGTGCTACTGGACAAGAGGATGGTTGTATCAATTTCAGTGAGCCTACTCGGGATATGGCTTAGATATAAACCTTTGTTGTGCAAAGAAAAAAAAGCGGTTGTAACACTGCTGTTTTTATTGCACAATATCATTTACATTTTATAGTAGGGAATATTATCCAAAAACTATGATCTTACAGCATCTGTGACTGTCAGATGAAATGATGCTGATTGTGAATGTGGGAATCAAGCTTTGCTGCAAAGTAAAAGCATCCATCCTTGATGTGAAAGGAAACACAATGGGAGTATGAGGATAAAGCATGAGATCAGGAGAAAAACATGGGATCATGTGATGAGAAAGCAGAAGAGGCAGAAGACAGGAACCTCCAGATGAGGAATAAGGCAATACAGAAGAAGATGCCGAGATCACAATATAAAGAGAAGAAAAAATATTTTCCAATTCCTTCAATGGTTAAGTCCCATCTTTGATAATACTGGTATGGAATCTGGAAAGGATCCGTCATGGCGCATCTTTCAGAGTCTTCCTTGCACTCAGTTGGAGGCATCTGGAGCCAGAGGAAGAGAAGGAGTAGTAGCAGAAATGTTCCTACCATCTTGGCCAACAGTTATGCAGAAAAGCAGATTTCTCTGTCATCCACCAAGAATTGCATTAGGTTAAATGGCTCTGCTTTATTTTGATAAAGGGAAGTGCCAAAGATGTGATCCAAGAAAACCTGCATGTTCAGAATTTCTCACTGGGAGTCTGATTCACACAGGGTTTATTTTTTAAAGACTTTGTGTTTAAGGCCTGATAGAATGTATGTGGGATTTGGCAAGATGGATGGTGAAACTCAGCAATTTGAAATAATTACTTGTTCCAAAGTGATCTCCTTAGAGCATTGTGCAGTAAGAGCAAAATAATCATATGCATTTGTTATTGAACTGTGCCCTGGTATTTGTGAGTGTCACAGGCAAGCATGCTGCCCCCAACTGAGTGATCTTAGGCAGGATCTAGAAGCGTCAAAGAAGCAATTCAGTTAAACGCATTGTAAACTCATACAGGGAAATCCAGTAGGGAAAGACGGGACTCCACAGCGCCATTTGGTGTCATAATTTTATATAGAATGCTTTTCCTTTACCAATCTAGCTGAGTCCTTTGTCTTATTAACAACTCACTTTCCCCTAGATCTTACAGCCCTTGCTTTAAGCTGAGGCTGCTTATCAGAGTACATTCCTTGCATATTATTATTATTATTATTATTATTATTATTATTATTATTATACCTGTGGAATCTTGTAGATGCCTAAGATTGTAGTCATGTGAAGGGAGATGTCAGACTCAAATGCTCCAATAACAGCCATCATACTTCTTTTCTTGTCACATTTGAAGTTGGGGACAATCCTTTCTGTGGTGGACAGAAGTTTCAGGGTGTTCTGATAAGTCATCCTTGCATTTAAGAAGCTATTATAGAGGTGGAACCCAAAGCTCATATTCGGTACGATGTTGGGGTTCTCATTGATGTCTTTCACAGCAAACACCAGGGAGAGGGTATTCTGGTAAGCCTTCAGTGTTGAACTAATAAAAGAGTTGTACAATGTGTCAGAGGCATTCATCTTTTCTGGCTTTTCCCCAGCAAATTCCAAAAGATTAAATAACACAAATAAGCAAAAACCCCATATGCATTGTAACTCCTAACACTTGTTAGTGGAAATCCATGGTCTGTATTCAGTCAGCTTTAGGAATATAGCATATAAAAGGCATTTTATTTTGTGCAGAACATTCACATCCTGCAACACACACATATATAAGTGTTATTCTCTTATCACTTATGATTAATAGATCAGACAAACTTAGAGGTATTAATTTCAGTTGATCTACTCTGCCTATACCTCAGTTAGATACTTTGTTTCGGGGGGGGGGGGGAGTTTGCAGCACTTCAGTGATTTAACCCAATATTGTTTAAATGGTACAGCTGGGAATATAATCCAGAATCTATGATATTCCTGTCTCACAGCATCTGTGACTGACAGATTGAATGATGCTGATTGTGAATGTGGGGATCAAGTTTGCTGCAAAGTAAAACCATCCCTGCACGGTGTGGAAGGAAACACAGAGGGAGGAAGAGGCCCAAGCATGAGATCAGGTGAGGAGAAAGTAGAAGAGGCAGAAGACAGAAACCTCAAGTTGAGGAATAAAGCAACACAGAAGAAAATGCCATGATCACAATATAAAGAGAAGAAAGTGTATTTTTAACCTTCACACTGGGAAAAAAGTCATATGGAAATGTTTTCTGAGCATGCCATGGTTTGTGTGGTGTAGTTGTAGCCTATAGCAGCATATAGAAGTGTACACTATGAAGGAGACAGTGATTTCCTTACAAAAGTTCATCTGTAAACTTCATGTTTGGGTGGTCCTGGAAATCTATTTCTTCAGATGCATAGGCAAAAGTATTAACAATTCCTCCAATGATCAGATCCCCTCTCTGATAATACTGGAATGGAAGCTGGAAAGGGTCCGTCATGGCGCATCTTCCAGAGTCTTCCTTGCACTCAGTTGGGGGCATCTGGAGCCACAGGAAGAGAAGGAGCAGCAGCAAAAATGCTCCTCTCATCTTGACCAACACTTATGCAGAATGGCAGATTTCTCTGTCATCCACCATGAATTTCATTAGGTTTAATTGATCTGGATTAATCTGATAAAGGGATGTGCCACATATCTGACCCATGAGATCCTCTTTGTTTAGAATTTCTGACTGAAGCTCTGAATGATACAGGGTTTACGTAATATATGCTTTTGGACTCTGAAACTACTGTGTTCATGGCCTGACATGGGATTTGGCAAGGTGGATGATGAAACCCATCAGTTTGAGATAATTACTCGTTCCACAGTTATCTCTGTTGAGCATTGTGCTCTGTGAGACAAAATAATAAGAGCAAAATAATCATGCACATTTCTCGTTGAGACGTGCACTGGGAATGGCAAGTCACAAGAAAGCATGCAGCCCATCTGCAAACTGGTAATCTGAAGGGAGCTCCCTAGTTTTTCCAAATCTCTTCCTCAATCCCACATGCCCCATTTTCCTCAAGTGTACATGTGTCACCAACAGAGACCTGATTTTTAAGATTTTGGACCTTAGGGATGTAACAACAAGAGTAGCAGCAGCAGCAGCAACAACAACAACAATTGGTGTATCCTTGTACAGCAGTTCAGGGGAGGGAGGATACAGATAGAATAATGTAAACTCCAGTTTCAGGTGCAATACAGGTATTACATTTCTTCAAAAAATGGAAAAATGGTTAGTGTTTGCCAGACATTTGTGTTGCTAAACACATCAGAAAACCCTTCTTGCATGAACCAACAGCTTAATCTGACTAGTTACATGTAAAGATGTAGAGAAATGCATATGGAGAAATGTATTTTGTCATCTAAATAGGAGAGCAACGTGAGGGACCCAGCAGGTGACAATGACGGCCTAAATGGAGGGGTACAACTTGAAACATAAGAGACATGTGGTTGTGGCAGATGAGAATGGAAAAGCCAGTGAGATTCTGTAATTTAGAAAGTGAGTGACAGAAACAATCTGAAGGTTTAAGTTCTAATAATTACCTGTTTATGGGGCAAGGGGACATTATATACAAGATCTTTTTTGGGCTTTCACAGTTACCCAGCAGTGTGAGGTTCGGGTTCCATATTAGCATTCTTGGAGCAGTTCCATTCTTGCGTGGTCAAACATTCTTGGGCTTGCAGACAGTAAGATGTCCCTGGTGGGGGAAGCAGCCAAGGGAAAGGCTCTACTGGGGGACGAAAGGTGTTAGAAGATCTCTTGAGCTCTTCTCAGTGTGGCTCCTAAGCAAGGGTTCCTAACCTGCGTTCTTGTGAACCTTCCATGAAGAACAGAAAGCCAGCTCCCAGAGGAATGATGAGGTTTGTGTTGTGTTGTGGTTGCAGGGACAGACCTGATGGATGTACATGTGGCGCTTCATTCAGAGAAGAAAGAAAAACCAAGGAGCCTGGCGTTCTCTGCTAGTTTCTGTAGCTGCGATAATACAGCAGACATATTTATGAATGAACTGCCGATTTTCATGAATGGACTGCACTGTTTTCTGAATGAACCATTCAATAAAGCAGTTGAATTGGTGGCTTTTGCTGTAGACCCAGTAGGTGGCACTGCACATCTGTCAAATTTGTCAAAGCTGACAGAGTGCTATCGTATTGCAGAAAGGATACATTCTGGTTATTACTGTTTTTACATTTTCCAGCCTAGTAATTACAGTTGCCCTTTCAGTAGTTTCATGCTTTATCCAGTTACACTTTACACAGTTGGGTTTCCAATAGCAGTTACATTTACCTCTAACAGTGAGTTTTGTGTTCCATTTGTCTTTGCCCCTTGCCCCTACTGGCTGATGAAACTGACCACGGAGAAAACAGTGCGCTGGGATGGGAGAGGGGTAAAATGTTCGGCATAGGGGTTTCATATGCTAAGATAGGAATTTTCAAATATCTATTGCTGTGTGGTTACAGAAAGCACTTTGAGTTTTGATTGGTTAAACAGCTAATTCCAGTACATTCTCTAGTGGCTCTCGTGTGGTTGGTTAATAGGTCACATGAGATTTTTCTTGGGCTTTCACGGTTACCCAGCAGTGTGAGGTCCGGGTTCCATGTGAGCATTCAGAAACAATCTGAAGGTTTAAGTTCTAATAATTTCCTGTTTATGGGGCAAGGGGACATTATATACAAGATCTTTTTTGGGCTTTCATGGTTACCCAGCAGTGTGAGGTTCGGGTTCCATATGAGCATTCTTGGAGCAGTTCCATTCTTGCGTGGTCAAACACTCTTGGGCTTGCAGACAGTAAGATGTCCCTGGTGGGGGAAGCAGCCAAGGGAAAGGCTCTACTGGGGGATGAAAGGTTGGCAAAGTGTTAGAAGTTCTCTTGAGCTCTTCTCAGTGTGGCTCCTAAGCAAGGGTTTCTAACCTGGGTTCTTATGAACCTTCCCAGCTCCATGAAGAACAGAAAGCTGGCTCCCAGAGGAATGGTGGGTTTTCTAGTCTGCCAGCCTGGCTGAATAAACTGATGGAATATGCCAAAATGGATAAGCTGACAATTCTTATGATATGCATTTATCCAAGAATGTTGAAGGAACCAAGTAAGAAGGGGAGGGAAGTCGGAGATATCTAGAATATTTATGAACAAATAATCAAGAATATATTTTCTTTTCTTTAATGTTCACTATTAAGAAGTACATGTTCAACAGAGATTCTACATTGTGATTTCATGTTGAGAAGGAATATTTGTTATATTGAAATAAAACCAATAAAGATGGAGGGTTTTGTGTTCCATTTGAATTTGACCCTTGCTCCTACTGGCTGATAAAAATGAGCAAGGAGAGAACAGCCAGCTGGGCCGGGAGGGGGGATTAATGTTCGGTATGGGGATTTGATTGGCTAAAATAGGAATGTTCAAATATATATTGCTGTGTGGTTACAGAAAGCACTTTGAGTTTTGATTGGTTAAACAGCTAATTCTACTACGTTCTCTAGTGGCTCTCGTGTGGTCGGTTAACTTGTCACATGAGAAGCACCAAGTCACAGACTCCCTTCAGTGTGAGTGACTTCACCGTGATGACACAGCGCAGGAAGATCGCTGTGCAATTAACATACCTGGGAGAGAAGTCTTGGGATCTTCTCTGGACACTATTGAGAAAAAACACTGTTGATGCTCCTTCTAAGAATAATTTTAATAAAAAAACATTCATAGTAATAAATCAAACCAAATCTTGCCACATTAAAAAAACACACAATACAGTGGTACCTTGGGTTAAGAACTTAATTCATTCAGGAGGTCCGTTCTTAACCTGAAACTGTTCTTAACCTGAAGCAACACTTTAGCTAATGGGGCCTCCCACTGCTGCCGCCCAATTTCTGTTCCAACCTGAAGCAAAGTTCTTAACCCGAGGTACTATTTCTGGGTTAGCGGAGTCTGTAACCTGAAGCATATGTAACATGAAGCGTCTGTAACCTGAGGTACAACTGTACAGCCAATTATATATAGAATTAGTTAATTTCAAGTTGGACTTCCCATGTTCTGGATTTCAAGAGATGATGTCCTACGTTTATTTTCTGCTTTCTTCTTTGTTGTTTTCCAATTTTCTAATTTTGATCCTAACCATCCTCATCTCTGTCAGTCAATCACTGTTATGTGACTCTATGTCTTGTTTTATTTGAAGATTCTCGAAGCTACCAGCATGAGTTTGACCAAACTGCGGGAGGCAGTGGAAGACAGGAGTGCCTGGTGTGCTCTGGTCCAGGGGGTCACAAAGAGTCAGATGTGACTAAACGACTAAACAACAACAACAACATAGTTCTATAATCACGTAGGAGGCAATTTCCCCCCATGTTATTCTCAGTCATATTATTTTAAAGCACAGCCCTCTTTGGATGGCCCCTCCTTTCTCTGCCATTTCTTGCTCCTAAAGACTCTGGGTATGCATCCAAGATTGAGATTGATGACGCTGTATTGTCTTTGATCTCTCTTAATAAGCTGATGTTTCAATTGTACTCTGGGGTTGTGGCGCTCATCTCACTTTATTGGCCAAGGGAGCTGACATACAGCTTCCGGGTCATGTGGCCAGCATGACTAAGCCGCTTCTGGTGAACCAGAGAAGCGCACGGAAACGCCGTTTACCTTCCCACTGGAGCGGTACCTATTTATCTACTTGCACTTTGACGTGCTTTCGAACTGCTAGGTGGGCAGGAGCAGGGACCGAGCAACGGGAGCTCACCCCGTCGCGGGGATTCGAACCGCAGACCTTCTGATCAGCAAGTCCTAGGCCCTGTGGTTTAACCCACAGTGCCATCCGTGTCCCACATTCCTGCATTTCCTTTGGGTAATTAATTATTTCTTGGTGAGCTTCGCTGAATCATAAGATAGCAAATACAACAAATCCAAAAGTACAGCGACCGCTCACCTCATTAATCAAGACACCAAGATGAGAGTCTTTTTGAAATCCAAAGCTTAAACTCCAATGACTGTGTAGGTTAGCAGATTTTTCTTTTATCTCTTTCCTTCCAGAACACACCAAGTTTTTTATCCAGAGCTTTTTTAATTTTTAGAAAACAGGTATCCCCTGTGTGAGAGAGTGGCTCTGGGGAGTTCTCAGTTTGTGCCATGCTTTGCCCAGCACCCCAGCCCCTGCATCTTGTTGCGAGAGGCAGATAACAGACCTGGGGGGTGTCGGCAGGGCTACTTACCCTCATATTAACCCTTAATTTCTGACACTACTAAGGTTTTGATCTTATGGGAGGCAGCCATTTCCCACGGCAGGAAACAGGAAGTATAAATGTTTTTTTTAATTAAAAATGAATAAAAAATATTTACAACAACAAAACAATAATAATATTAATGATAATCTGGTTAGCCCCTGTGAGAACAGGATGCTGGACTAAATGAGTCATGGGCCAGATCCAGCAAATTATATTTATGTTCTTATGTATCACTGTGTTTAGACTTAGATTTTTGTGCGAACCACTTGGAGCAGAGATTGTGAAAAATGCTGTAAATAAATAGACAATGACAAGAGAGGGGTGAAAACACTGAGTATGAAAAAGATAAGAATTGGGACACACAAGGGATTTTCTTCGCCAGTTTTCTTCCAATAAATGTCTGCATTTTCTAATAATGCAACAATTAAAGGGATCAACACAAGTTGACTCCTATTTGCTCCTCAGAATCAAGTGGTCTTTGCTGTTCAAGTCAGGCCTCAGAAGGATTATGTACAATTTGGGGAAGAAGATGCAAGCGAGCAAGCCTGCACTGGAGGCCAAGATGCAGAAGATCTCCACAGCCACCATCTGCTTTCCTTTGGTGCTCAGATAAGAGGGAACAAAGGACAGCCAAACGCTGCAGAACACCAACATGCTGAAAGTGATGAACTTGGCTTCGTTGAAACTGTCTGGCAACTTCCTGGCCAGGAAAGCCATGGTGAAGCTGACAAGGGCCAGGAATCCCAGGTAGCCCAGGACACAATAAAACATGGGGGCAGAGCCTTCGTTGCATTCCACGATGATTTCCTCCACCAGAGAGTTCATGTCCACATCTGGGAAGGGAGGAGCCGTACAGAGCCAAACAGCACAAATACTGGCTTGAAGTGAGCAGCAACCCAGAAGAACAGAGTTGGCCAGAGATTTCCCCACCCATTTCCTCACCCTGGATCCTGGTTTGGTGGCCATGAAGGCCAGAACCACCGTGATGGTTTTGGCCAAGACACAAGACACCGCAATGGAGAAGATGATGCCAAAGGCCGTTTGTCGTAAAGAGCAGCTCACTGGGTGAGGCTGGCCAATGAAGAGCAAGGAGCAGAGGAAGCAGAGCAAGAGGGCAAGGAGCAGAGTGTAGGTGAGGTCCCGGTTGTTGGCTTTGACAATGGGAGTGTCCCTGTTCTTAGAGAAGACGCCAAGGACCAAGGCTGTGACCAAAGCGAAGAGCAGAGCCAAGGCAGCTAATGTGAATCCCAAAGGCTCTGCATAGGAAAGAAAATTTTGTCTCTTGGGAATGCATTGATCTCTGTTGCGGTTTGGAAATTGACCTTCTTGGCATTTGAAACAATAATCCGAATCTAAAAAATAATAATCAAATGAATGATATATGAGTTCCCACAAACAAGGCAACCTTTTTCTTCAGGCATGTTTCATTCTTTGTGACGAAATGGATTCCTCCATTTCCAATGGCCTTTCAAATCTCCTTCGAAAGCAATATTGCTTCTGCTCCCAAAACACAATTCTGAGCCATCAGTTAGTTTTAAACAAGTATCAGAGATAAATGGAAACCAGTAAAACGCAACAGGTATTTTTTCTTCACATACCATAAAGGTGGTATCAATCAAATCACCAGGAATTTAGGAAGCAAAGTATTGACAACTGTTAATATGGTGCCATTGAAAGAGCAAACGGTTGTCTCTATATATGATATTTGGAGCAGCAGGATTTGATTTTGTGTTTCTGGCTCTCAGCCCTAAAACTCTGGGGATGGAGGGTGAGGCAAGTCTCCCCTGACTCCACAAGCTGTGGCAGGTGGGGAGCAGGCAGAGAACTCTGGACATGATCCATACCTATTCCCATAGGTCTACTTTGTAAATGTTAAAGTTGTGGCTTTAGTTTGCGCAACTTTCTGTGTCTGTCTTCTTTCTTCCAGATCTGAATGCAACTGCTGTTCTGTTTAGGAGTACTGAACTGCTAATAAGGGGAAACTGTTGAAATAGACTAGGAAGCATTTTATAAAAGAGCAGCTGATGTCTCCTACCTGTTTGATTTGAAATCATCCCATCTGGACATGAAGCACAGTCATAGCAACAAAATGGCCGCCCCTCCTTCTTTTTCGGGCTGTAGCCTGGCTGGCACCGATCATTGCACAAACCAAGGGGCAGCACCTAGCCAGAAAAAGAGGAGACGAGAAAGCTCCCTTTTACATGGTAAAGAACACAGTTTGAACTAAAGAGAAGAGATCATTTGGCAGATTCAAGTTATTTCAGAAAGGTGGTTTATGTGTGAATAAATTATAATATAATTATTGGGAGTGAAGCAGAAGGGAAATTGAATATTTCATCTATATAAGATGGTGGATGTAAAGAGGACAGGGAAAGACCACTGATTCTGAAATCCAGGGAGGTGACAGAGAAGGCAAAACAGGAAGAATATACATTAGGCTCCAATTGGCTCCAATACCATCAATTGTGTGAGACATTTAAAGTAGATAAAAGAAATAGATTCACAATAGAAGCATCTAGATTAGAGGATCATTTCAAAAGCTAAAACACTTTCCAAAATGTACTGAGTCCTCGTTGACTGGGAAATCAAGGATGACAGGGAGTTGGCAGAGATGGCAAAATAGAAAGTATATACATTAGGCTCAGAGAAACACTCCAAGACAAGTACTCTTCCTTCATCACAAATGGGTAATTTACCCTCACCTTTTCTTCTGAGAAATAAGTCTTGCTTGGTTCCATAGGATTTACTCCTACATTAGGAACTCAGGTGGTGCTGTGGGCTAAACCCCTGAGCCTCTTGGGGTTCCCAATCAGAAGGTCAGTGATTCAAATCCACTGAACAGGGTGAGCTCCCAGTGCTCTGTCTCAGCTCCTGCCAAGCTAGCAGTTAAAAGCACACCAGTGCAAGTAGATAAATATGTAATGCTGTGGTGGGATGGTAAATGGTGTTTCCATGCGCTCTGATGTCACGGTGTTCCATTTCGCCAGAAGCAGTTTAGTCATGCTGACCACGTGACACGGAAAGATGTCTGAGGACAAATGCCAGCTCCCTCTGCCTGAAAAGCGAAATGAGCGCTGCACCCCTAGTCGCCTTTGGCTGGACCATTCAGGGGTCCTTGACCTTCCCTTTCCCTTTACTCTGACATCAGTGAGACCTAGCTAAGCCTGGCAGGAAACCTCACTCTATTGTAAGAACCCCTTCATGCATTTACTGGACTTAAGTATGTTATTAACATCAGACCTTATTCTTGATTTTTGTATTCTGAAAATTAATAAAATGCTCCCTTTTTAGAAAACCAAGAGTCCACTCCCACCTGATTGAATGCTTTGTGCCATGTGATGGCTTCTTCATCCATGCTGAAGTCGACATAGTGCGATTCCTCTGGTTCTGTCTTTCCTACTTTCACTCTCAAGAAGGTTTGGTTGGGGAAAGTTACCCAGTTCAGAACATCAAATCCAGCTGCCAATTCCCCATTCTCATCAAAAGACACAAAGTCCCCAGCACTGTTGTTGAAGGAGATGCTCCTCAGGAAAGAGAGAAGCTAGGCAGAATAAGATGCTTTATTGGTGTTAGAAAGAAAAAGTATCAATTAATATACGTCACACAATGGAAAGCAGTCAAAAATGGAATGGTCCACCTTTGCAGCACATATGGATTTCTGGGAAGTACAGTTGACCTGCCACTTATTTGTGTCTTCAGGTCTGGGGTCCATGAGCAACAGGAAAAAATCATGTAAAACTCCTCAAACTGTCCTCCACAAGATGAAGAGGTGGTTCCTGGGCTCTGGGAAGGTTGCAGGAGGACCCTGGGATGCTCCTAGAGCCCTGTCAGGACCTCCCCACAGCCTGTGAAGCAAGGGGGCACCTTCTTTGCTGGCATCTGAGATGCACCCAGTGGCCTTGTGTCTCCTTCCCTGAGGCTGGCATGAAGTGCACTGCTTTGCTCACCTGGCCTTGGGAGGGAAGTGCCCTCATGCCTCCTTCCCGGAGCCCAGCAAGCAAGGGAGAGGGCTGAATACCCAGGACCCTCCCTGGACCTTCTGAGAGCCTGGTAAGAAAGGAAGATCTTCTGTGGGGGGGGGGGGTGATGAGATGTCGCCGAAGGAATGTTCTGGAGAGGTTCTTCCTGGATAAAAACATACTATCTTTCTGATATTAACACATCATGAGTCCCAGTTTAACATGCCTCTTTCTTCACCACTCCTGACATATCAGCATCACAAACCCATAGGACAGCAGAACATGCAGCTCCTTCCACAACATTGTTGAGTTTTACAAGGAGGTGACATTTCTCTGTGAGGAAGTGCAGGAAGAGATACTTCAACCTCTGCAACTTGAAGGGGAAGTACAGGGAATATATGGATTCTGGCTCCAACTTGAAGGCAAGGGAAAATAGGGAAGCACTGAAAAGAACATTTGTTTTGTGCGGGAGAGGTAAAAGCTGTAAGAGGCATTTTTCTTCCCTGTGTATTCATTCTACAGACTGCGTGTCATCACCCATTAGATTAGCCCTAAGCAAAGATAATTCTGAATATGAAATCTTACCTGCCAAGGTTGCAGTTTGGGAGGATGGAGTCCACCTCTGTCTGCCATCCTTCTGTGTTTTGGTCTGGATGAGAGAATCTTGTGCAAAGTATATGCAATGGCATAAACCGCATTATAGATACTGTAACTTTGACCAGTTATGGTCATTTCAAAAATATGCCCAGGAAGGCTCTCCAGACTCTCTTTTCCAGTGCATGTGTCTCTGCTTTCATTGGGGTCCTTGGAAACAGAAAATAAGCAGTTGAATGCCTTTTCCCAGAAAGTCTGGAGGAACCCATCTCCATTTGGAGAGTTGGGGTTTAGGGTCTGAAGGAATTCTGTAAATCCCTGGACTTTTTCTGTGTGAATTGCAAATGACAGGGCACCATCAAAGACTTGGATATCGTAATACCTTTGCATTGTATCTGATGAGAAGGCCCATTGGGCTGTCAAAACCCACACTCTGCCTTTAGAATTCTCTGCAATATCTTCAGTTAATGAAGAAAAGAAAACCATCCATTTCACAATGGCAATGGTCGGAGGTTCTGCACATAGAACTAAAATAGTGACTTGTGAGACCACCAGGAAAGAGGACTTAGCCCGAATGAGTTCCAGTGAACTGAAATGATCTACCCCTTGAGATATGGCTGGTAGTTTTTCCTTGAAGGCTGTGCAGACTCCATGCTGGGAAAGCATTGGCACTAAGATTTCCATAAACATCTCTCCATTTTCATCATCTGATGCAACAAGTCCGACCCACGTCCATTGGAAATGAAGAAGCAGCTTGACAATCCCTGCATACTGATATTTCTCATTGGGCACCGTTCGGAAGAAGGTTTGGAGCTGCAACTCGGTCCTCCTCACTGGAGCTAATACACAATAAGCAATCTAAGGAAGAAATCAATCTCACAATAATGGGAGAGTTATAGCAAATGGTTAGGATGTTGATGGATCTCAACCATAACTCTTGCTACGAGCTGCCAAATAAGTGAATTTCAGGACGACGAAAACAGGCACATAACTTGCTGACTAGTAACTTGGTTTTTAGTTAGCTTTATTTTACACAGCAGAGTAAAGCACAGCTTTGTACAAGTTACTATATACACAGACGAGATTCAAACTCCTATTCCAAACTCAACACTCCAACAACCAAACTGCTGTGTCATACTTGCTTATAAGGAAGAACTGAGCCAATCACCACCTGTTGCTAGGCTTCCCTGTCTCCAAGCAGACTTCTCACATACTCTGTTTAACCTAGCTTGTTGCCAACCCACTAATTGTCTACTCCAAAAGCTGCTCATACTAAAAGTCTCAACATAGGATTCATCCCACATAACTGCCTGAAGTGGAAATATATTTTTTAGTTTTGTATATCAGAGGAATTTGAATGAATGGAGCACAAGTTCCTTGTTTCAGGGGTGTTATATAGAACACTGAATCCATTACTCATCAATGAAGTACTGTAAATATTTCGGCTTGTGGGGAAGAGCCATCACAGCCATTCCTTCAACATCCTTGTGCAACAGAGAAAGGCAAAAAGAGGGAAGAATCCATTTATGGATGCATGTTGACTTCACCATAACCTAGTGCGTATCTCCAGCAGTAGTTGGGTAGCATCGTTTCTCTGCCCTCTCGCAACTGGTGTTGTGCGTCTTCCTGGGAGGAGGATTCCTACTGGTGCATTTGCGCTGCACCAACCTCCCTCCCTCTCCCTTTCCCTCCCTCCTTCCAGACAAGCTGCAGTGACACCTGTGACAGGAAGTCAGGTGAGCACCAAAGCCCTTCCAACCACGACTGAATATCAGTGAGTGAACTCTTTAGTTTTCCAGGTATGATTTTATTACCAAAAAAAAAATGAGTAAAGCCAGACACACACTCACTATCTCCTGCTGTGACTACTGCAATACACACTACATGGGGCTGCCTTGAAAGGTGACCCAAAAACTGCAACTACTCCAGATTGCAGCAGCTAGACTGGGAACTGAGAGTGGCTGCCAGGACCATAGAAAACAGGTCAGAAACTATCGACATTGGTCCCCAGTACATTTCTGAGCACAATTCAGTTTTGGTGCTGACCTTTAAAGCCCCTGCCTGCAGTATACCTGAAGGAGCGTCTCCTCCCCCATCGTTCAGCCCGGACACTGAGGTCCTCTTCTGAAGGTCTTCTGCTGGTTCCCTCACTGCAAGAAGTGAAGCTACAGGGAACCAGGCAGAAGGCCATCTCGATAGCGGTGCCCTCCATATGGAATGCCTTCCTTTCAGATGTCAAGGAAATAAAAAACCATCTGACTTTTAGAAGACATCTGAAGGCAGCCCTCTATAGGGAAGTTTCTAATGTTTGATGCTTTACTGTGGTTTTATTACTTCGTCGAAGCTACACAGAGTGGCTTCATCAACCCAGTCAGATGGGTGGCATATTATTGTTGTTGTTGTTGTTGTTGTTGTTGTTGTTGTTATTATTATTATTATTATTATTATTATTATTATACTTGTGGAATCTTGTAGATGCTCAAGATCATAGTCATGTGAAGGGAGATGTCAGAGTCAAGTGCTCCAATAACAACTATCATATTTCTTTTCTTGTCACATTTGAAGTTGGGGACAATCCTTTTTGTGATGGACAGAAGTTTCAGGGTGTTCTGATAAGTCATCCTTGTATTTACGAAGCTATCAAAGAGGTGGAACCCAAAGCTTATATTCGGTACGATGTTGGGGTTCTCATTGATTTCTTTCACAGCAAACACCAGGGAGAGGGTATTCTGGTAGTACTTCAGTGTTGAACTAATAAAAGAGTTGTACAATATGTCAAATCTTTTCTGGCTTTTTCCAGCAAATACCAAAAGATTGAATAACACAAATAAGCAAAAACAAAAACAAAACACCTCATATGCCTTGTGCCTCCTAACTCCTGATCATGGAAATCCATGGTCAGTAATCAGTCAGCTTTAGTAAAATAGCGTCTAAAAAGCATTAAATTTTGTGCAGAATATTCACATCCTGCAACACATAAACATATAAGAGTTATTCTCTTATGGTTGCTTATGGTCAATAGATCAGACAAACTTAGTGGTATCAATTTCAGTTGGTCTATTTTGCATATACCTCAGTTAGAGTCTTTGTTTTGGAACAAAAAAGTTTGCAGCACTTCAGTTATTTTTACCCAATTTTGTTTAAATGGTACAGTTGGGAATATAATCCAGAATCTATGATTTTACAGCATCTGAGACAGTTAGATTAAATGATGGTGATTGTGAATGTGGGGATCAAGCTTTACTGCAAAGTAAAATCATCTATCCTTGGTGTGGAAGGACAGACTGAGGGAGGAAGAGGATCAAGCATGAGATCAGGTGAGAAACATGGGATTAGGTGATGAGAAAGCAGAAGATGCAGAAGACAGAAACCTCAAGATGAGGAATAAAGCAACACAGAAGAAGAATGTCATGTTATACTATGATACAGAGAGGAAAGTGTATATTTAACATTTGTACTTGGAAAAGGGTCAATTTTTTTCTGAGCATGCCATTGTTTGTATGGCGCAGTTGTAGCCTATAGCAGCATATAGAAGTGTACTCTACGACAGATAGAGTTATTTCCTTACAAAAGATCATCTGTAAACTTTGTGTTTGGATGGTCATGGAAATCTATTTCTTCAGATACATAACCCAAATAAGTAACAATTCCTGCAATGGTTAGGTCTCCTCTCTGATAATACTGGAATGGAAGCTGGAAAGGATCCGTCATGGTGCATCTCTCAGAGTCTTCCTTGTACTCAGTTGGAGGCATCTGGAGCCACAGGAAGAGAAGGAGCAGCAGCAGAAATGCTCCTCTCATCTTGACCAACAGTTATGCAGAATGGCAGATTTCTCTCTCATCCACCATAATTTCTTACTAGAGCTCTGAATGACACAAGATTTATTTAATATACGCTTTTACACTCTGATACTGACTGTGTTCATGGTCTGACATGGGATTTGGCAAGATGGATGATGAAACCCATCAGTTTGAGATAATTACTGGTTCCACAGTTATCTCCGTTGAGCATTGTGCTCTGTGAGACAAAATGATAAGAGCAAAATAATCATACATATTTCTCGTTGAGCAGTGCACGGGGAATGGAGAGTCACAGGAAAGCAAGCAGCCCACCTGCAAACCGGTAATCTGAAGGAAGCTCCCTAGTTTTTCCAAATCTCTTCCTCAATTACACATGCACCATTTCCCTCAAGTGTATGTGTGTCACCAATGGAGACATGATTTTTTAGGATTGTGAGCCTTAGTGGTGTAACAACAAAAGCAGCAGCACCAGCACCAGCAACAACAGCAGCTCATGTATCCTTGTACACCAGTTAAGGGGGGGAGGAAATAGTTAAAATAATGCAGACTTCAGTTGATGGTGCAAAATACAGGGTATTACATTTCCTCACAAAATAGAGAAATGGTTAGTGTTTGCCAGACATTTGTGTTTCTAAGCACTTCAGGAAACCCTTCTTGCATGAACCAACAGCTTAATCTGACTAGTTATATGTAAAGATGCAGAGAAATGCATATGGAGAAATGTATTTTGTCATATAAAGTAGGAGAGCAATGTGAGGGACCCAGCAGGTGACAATGATGGCCTAAATGCAGTGGTGCAACTTGAAACATAAGAGACATGTGGTTGTGGCAGATGAGAATGGAAAAGCCAGTGAGATCCTGCAATTTAGAAAGTGAACGACAGAGACAATCTGAAGGTTTAAGTTCTAATAATTACCTGTTTATGGGGCAAGGGGAAATAATATACTAGATCTTTCTTGGGCTTTCACGGTTACCCAGCAGTGTGAGGTTCGGGTTCCATGTGAGCATTCTTGGAGCAGTTCCATTCTCAGTGTGGCTCCTAAGCAAGGGTTCCTAACATGGGTTTTTGTGAACCTTCCCAGCTCCATGAAGAACAGAAACCCGGCTCCTAGAGGAATGGTGGGTTTTGTGCTCCATTTGTATTTGACCCTTGCCCCTACTGGCTGATAAAAAGAGCAAGAAGAGGACTGCCAGTACAGGTTGAGTGCAAATCTGGAAGAGTGTTAGTAGTGAGTCTGAAACCCTCGAAATAAAAATAAAAACTGAACAAAATTGGTCAAGCAACAAAGAGTTTATTGATCACAAAATGCTCTTGCCAAGTAGGCACACTGAAAATTAACAAAGCATAAACTTATATTCCCTGTTACTCGAAGCACAGGTTCCCTCCCTTGTCCACCCTTTGGCTGAGGTACCACAAGGTTTACAGCATATTACTTCCTCCTAATTACCTGTCAACTACGTTCCTTTGCTGACAGGGAATGAGAACACTGGCATGGAGAAAGAGCAGATTAGAATAGAATGCAGAGGGGAGGGAGAAGCGGCAGGGAGCAGCCGTAATTTGATCTCTGGGCACAGGGATAATGGAAGGGAGAGCCAGAGTGAAAGAATGCAGCTTGTCAAACCAGACAGTGACTCAGACCCAGCAATACCGGCAGTGCCCTCTCCAAAATCTCGTAGAATCACAAGACTTCACGAGAAGCGCGGAAAGGAAAGGAAGAGAAGGTGGGGGTTTTCTGGGGTTGGGAAGGGGGCTGAGCTTAGTTTCGGCAACTGTGCTATCTGAGGATGACGAAGATTAGTTGAGCTACGACCCGGGGCTTGTTATTTGGCTAATAAATCTGAAATAATTAACTGCCGGAGTCGTCTTGCGTGTGTGGGAAAGACCCAAGAAATTACATTAACCTACCCTTATTTGGTTTATATCCCTATGCTATTACTTGCTAAGCCAAGCATAAATACCTGGAGATAAGTGTGAATTGATCTCTATACTTGCTGACGCTTGGTAATCTAAACTGTCTAAAGTTATCTAGCGCTTCGGCCTCGTGAAAACCAACATTTATGTCTGAGGCTGCCTAGCACAACTGCAGCCTTGTATCTTTACGTGAATGAAAGCACATTTTGTCTGAGGTTGTTATTAGTAGCTGTAGCCTTGAATGAAAAAGCAACATTATCAGTTCTCACAAAAAGGGAGAGACACAGAGTTGAGTTTAAAGCAAGAAGCTATGTTTTTCTAAATGAATCTGAGCTTATGCTTGGACAAGCTTACATTTGGGGAATGTGGTGAAGAACCCTGAGATCTATGGACGTATACCTGAAGGAGCCCCCATTGTTCAGCCTGGACACTGAGGTCCAGCTCTGATGTTCTTCTGGTGGTTCTCTCACTGTGAGAAGTGAGGTTACAGAGAACAAGGCAGAGGCCTTCTCAGTAGCGCAGCCTGCCCTGTGGAACGCCCTCCCGCCAGATGTCAAGGAGATTTATAACGATATACCCTTTAGAAGACATCTAAAGGCAGCCCTGTATAGGGAAGCCTTCTAGTGTGTAATGTTTTTATATATGTTGGAAGCCACCAAGAGTGGCCGGAGCAACCCAGTCAAATGGGTGGGGTATAATAATAATAATAATAATAATAATAATAATAATAATAATATGAGGGGTATTCAAAATGAATAAATAATGATATTAATGATAATCTGGTTGCCCCGTGTGAGAACAGGATGCTGGACTAAATGAATCAAGGACAAGATCCTACAAGTTCTCCCTATGTTCTTATGTATTACTTTCTTTAGACGTGGATTTTTGTGTGAACCACTTTGAGCAATGATTGTGAAAAATGTAAATAAATAGATAGACAAGAGAGGGGTGAAAACACTGAGTATGAAAAAGATAAGAATTGGTACACACAAGGGATTTCCTTCACCAGTTTTATTCCAACAAATGTCTGCATTTTCTAATAATGCAACAATTATAGGCATCAGCACAAGTTGACTCCTATTTTCTCCTCAGAATCAAGTGGTCTTTGCTGTTCAAGTCGGGCCTCAGAAGGATTATGTACAATTTGGGGAAGAAGATGCAAGCGAGCAAGCCTGCACTGGAGGCCAAGATGCAGAAGATCTCCACAGCCACCATCTGCTTTCCTTTGGTGCTCAGATAAGAGGGAACAACACAATAAAACATGGGGGCAGAGCCTTCGTTGCATTCCACAATGATTTCCTCCGCCAGAGAATTCATGTCCACATCTGGGAAGGGAGGAGCTGTACAGAGCCAAACAGCACAAATACTGGCTTGAAGTGATCAGCAAGCAAGAAGAACAGAGTTGGCCAGAGATTTCCCCACCCACTTCCTCACCCTGGATCCTGGTTTGGTGGCCATGAAGGCCAGAACCACCGTGGTGGTTTTGGCCAAGACACAAGACACCGCAATGGAGAAGATGCTGCCAAAGGCCGTTTGTCGTAAAGAGCAGCTCAGTGGGTGAGGCTGGCCAATGAAGAGCAAGGAGCAGAGGAAGCAGAGCAAGAGGGCAAGGAGCAGAGTGTAGGTGAGGTCCCGGTTGTTGGCTTTGACAATGGGAGTGTCCCCGTTCTTAGAGAAGACACCAAGGACCAAGGCTGTGACCAGAGCGAAGAGCAGAGCTAAGGCTCAGCGTAGGAAAGGAAATTGTGGTTCTTGGGAATGCATTGATCTCTGTTGTGGTTTGGAAATTGACCTTCTTGGCATTTGAAACAATAATCCGCATCTAAAAAAATCAAATGAATGATATATAAGTTCGCACAAACAAGGCAACCTTTTTCTTCAGGCATGTTTCATTTTTTGTAATGAAATGGATTCCTCCATCTCCAATGGCAGTTCAAATTTCCTTTGAAAGAAATATTGCTTCTGCTCCAAAACACAATTTTGAGCCACGAGTTAGTTGGAAACAAGTATCAGAGACAAGTAGAATCCAATAAAATGCAATGGGTATTTTTTCTTCATAAACCATATAGGTAGTATCAATCAAGTCACCAGGAATTTAGGAAGCAAAGTATTGACAACTGTTAATATGGGGCCATTGAAAAAGCCAAACTATGGGGATGGAGGGTTAGGCAAGTCTCCCCTGACTTCGCAAGCTGTGGCAGGTGGGGAGCAGGCAGAGAACACTGGACATGATCCACACCTATTTCCAAAGATCTACTTTGTCAAGGTTAAAGATGTGGCTCTAGTTTGCCCAACTCTCTGTGTCCAACTTCTTTCTTCCAGATCTGAGTGCAACTGCTGTTCTGTTTAGGAGCACTGAACTGTTAATAAGGGGGAAATGTTGAACTAGACTAGGAAGCATTTTATAAAAGAGCAGTTGATGTCTCCTACCTGTTTGATTTGAAATCATCCCATCTGGACATGAAGCACAGTCATAACAACAAAATGGCCACCCCTCCTTCTTTTTCCGGCTGTAGCCTGGCTGGCACCGATCATTGCACAAACCAAGGGGCAGCACCTAGCCAGAAAGAGAACCTCCCTTTTGCATGGTAATGAATACAGTTTGAACCAAGGAGACGAGATCATTTGGCAGATTCATGTTATTCCAGAATGGTGGTGTATGTGTGAATAAATTGTAATATATATATTGGGAGTCAAGCAGAAGGGCAATTGAATATTTCATCTGTATAAGATGGTGGCTGGAAAGAGGACAGGGAAAGACAACCAAGTTGGCAGAGAAGGCAAAATAGGAAGCATATATATTAGGCTCAAATTGGCTCCAATACCATCAATTGTATGAGACATTTAAAGTAGATAAAAGAAATAGATTCGTAATAGAAGCATCTAGATTAGAGGATGATCAGATCATTTCAAAAGCTGAAACACTTTCCAAAATGTACTGAGTCCTCCTTGACTGGGAAATCAAGGAGGAGGAGGTAAAATTTGCTATGATAAAATGGGCACAGGAGTTTGGCAATAATATCTTAATGAAGACTGGGGAAACCTCTGGAAAAGCAATATGAAATTCACTGCTTGCTACACACTGAGAGACAACTTTTTGAAAATGTAGTATAGTTGGTACATCACTCCTTTAAAACTATCCAGAATGTATAAAAATGTGGAGCAGCAGTGAGATCGATGCTGCATATGTGGTGGAATGCAGGAAAATTTGGGAATTCTGGGATGAAATATATATGGAACTCAAAAAAATGCTCAAGGTTGTGTTTATCAAAAAGCCAGAGGCCTTCCTCCTCAGTATATTAGGTCCTGATGTTCCAAAAAGTGTAATGTATTTTTATTTGCGACAATGGCCGCACAAATTTTAATAGCCTCAAACTTGAAGAAAAGTAACATCAAAATCAGAGGGGTAACAAAAATTAACGGAATACACAGAATTGGCTAAGCTATCAGGGAAAAGAAGAGACCATGCAGACCAAGTGTTTTTCAATAAATGGGGTTTTTTCAATAGATTCATAAAAGATTGTAATGACATGAAGTCCGTGGCAGCCTTTGAATAGCTTCTGTTACTCACCGAATAAGTTTAAGAAAGTACAATATCTTGGATAAGTAGTTATTAAAAATAGAGATAAACAGTGTGCTAGATAAATACATTTTAAAAATTAGATGAAATTGGCGGGAGGTCATCGGAACTAAAAGAAGACTGTGATAAAATGTAATAGATACTGAATTTTTGTTGTTTATTTGTTATGGAGAACTTTGATTTGTATTATTATTATTATTTTAAGTCCAATAAAGCAATTTTTTTTAAAAAAAAGAGAAGGCAAAATAGGAAACATATACATTAGGTTCAGAGAAACACTACAAGACAAGTACTCTTCTTTCTACGCAAGTAGATTACTTATCCTCCCCTTGTCGTCTAAGAAATAAGTCTTGCTTGGTTCCATAGGATTTACTCCTACATTAGGAACTCAGGTGGTGCTGTGGGCTAAACCCCTGAGTCTCTTGGGCTTGTTGATCAGAAGGTTGGTGGTTTGAATCCCTGTGACGGGGTGAGCTCCCTTTGCTCTGTCCCAGACCCTGTCAACCTTCAGCTGGAAAGCAAAGGATTGCAAGTCGATAAATAGGTAGTGCTGTGGTGGGAAGGGAAATGGCATTTCCATGCACTCTGATATTTGTCACGGCATTTGACTGGACCCTTTCCCTTTACTCCGGCATCAATAAGACCTAGCTAAGCCTGGCAAGAGACACTCTATGGTAGAAACCCCTTCATGCAATAACTGAACTTAGGAATGTTATTAACATCAGACTTTATTCTTGAATTTGTATTCATAATGTTTTAAAAAAACCTTCTCCCTTAAAAAAAGAACCAAGAGTCCACTCCCACCTGATTGAATGCTTTGTGCCATGTGATGGCTTCTTCATCCATGCTGAAGTCCACATAGTGCGATTCCTGTGGTTCTGTCTTTCCTACTTTCACTCGCGAGAAGGTTTGGTTGGGGAAAGTAACCCAGTTCAGAACATCAAATCCAGCTGCCAATTCCCCATTCTCATCAAAAGACACAAAGTCCCCAGCACTGTTGTTGAAGGAGATGCTCCTCAGGAAAGAGGGAAGCTAGACAGAATAAGATCTTTATTGGTGTTAGACAGGATAAAACAAGGCAAAGGAAATAGTATCAATCAATACATGTCACACAATGGAAAGGAGCCAACAATGGTGTGGTCGACCTTTGCAGCACAAAGGGATTTCTAGGAAGTACAGCTAATCTGGCACTTAAGTATTTGGGTTTCAGCTCTGGGGGTTCATGTGCAAAGGCAAAATTGTGCAAACTCAGGAGCCCCTGGAACTGCCCTCCACAAGGCAGAGGGGGGCTTCCTGGGCTCTGGGAAGATTGCAGGAGGACCCTGGAATGCTCCCAGAGCCCTTCAGGACCTCCCAACAGCCTTGGAAGCAAGGGGGCACCTTCTTTGCTGGTCACTGAGATGCACCCAGTGGCTTATGTCTCCTTCCCCGAGGCTGGAATGGAATGCACTGCCTTGCTCACCTGGCTTTGGGAGGGAAGCACCTTCATGCCTCCTTCTCAGAGCCCAGCAAACAACGTGGAGGGCTGAACACCCAGGGCCCTCCCTGGACCTTCTGAGAGCCTGGTAAGAAAGGAAGACCTTCTGGGAGGGCAAGGGGAAGGGGATGAGATGCTGCCTGAGGAAAGTACTGGAGAGGTTCTTCCTGGATAAAAACATACCATGTTTCTGATATTAACACAGCATGAGTGCCAGTTTAAGATGCCTCTTTCTTCACCACTCCTGACATATCAGCATCACAAACACATAGGACAGCAGAACATGCAGCTCCTTCCACAACATTGTTGAGTTCAACAAAGAGGTGGCATTTCTGTGTGAGGAAGAGCAGGAGGAGATACTTCCACCTCTGCAACTTGAAGGGGAAGTACAGGGAATACATTGATTCTGGCTCCAAATTGAAGGCAAGGGAAAACAGGGATGCACTGAAAAGAACATTTGTTATGTGTGGGAGAGGTAAAAGCTGTAAGAGGCATTATTCTTCCATGTGTATGCATTCTGTGGACTCTGTGTCTTCACCCATTATATTAGCCCCAAGCAAAGATTTATTCCGAATATGAAATCTTACCTGCCAAGGTTGCAGTTTGGGAGGATGGAGTCCACCTCTGCCTGCCATCCTTCTGTGTTTTGGTCTGGATGAGAGAACCTTGAGCAAAGTATATGCAATGGCATAAACCGCATTATAGGTACTGTAACTTTGACCAGTCATGGACATTTCAAAAATATGCCCAGGAAGGCTCTCCAGACTCTCTTTTCCAGTGCATGTGTCTCTGCTTTCATTGGGGTCATTGGAAACAGAAAATAAACAGTTGAATGCCTGTTCCCAAAAAATCTGGAGGAACCCATCTCCATTTGGAGATTTAGTGTCTGAAGGAATTCTTTAAATCCCTGGATTTTTTCTGTGTGAATTGCTAAAGACAGAGAACCATCAAAGACTTGAATATTGTAATACCTTTGAATTATATCTGATGTGAAGGCCCATTGAGCTGTCAAAATCCACACTCTGCAATATCTTCAGATAATGAAAAAAAATAAATCATCAATTTCACAACTGCAGTGGTCTGAGATTCTGCATATAGAACTAATATATTGACTTCTGAGTCCATCAGGAAAGAGGACTTAGTCTGAATGGGATCCAGTGACACGAAATTATTCATCACTTGAGATATGGCTGGTATTTTTTCTTTGAAGGCTGTGCAGACGCCATGCTGGGAAAGCATTGGCAGTAAGATTTGTATAAATTTTTCTCCATTTTCATCATCTGAAGCAACAAGTCCGGCCCACGTCCATTGGAAATGAAGAAGCAGCTTGACAATCCCTGCATATTGATATTTCTCATTGGGCACCGTCCGGAAGAAAGTTTGGAGCTGCAGCTCGGTCCTCCTCACTGGAGCTAATACACAATAAGCAATCTAAGGAAGAAATCAATCTCACAATAATGGGAGAGTTATAGCAAACGGTTAGGATTCATCCCACATAACTGCCTGAAGTGGAACCCATGAGGTAAAAATAGATTTTTTAGTTTTTTATATCAGAGGAATTAGAATGAATGTAAGCACAAGTTCCTTGTTTTTGAGGTGTTATAACATAAAACACTGAATCCGTTATTCATCGATGACAACATCTTGGTCAGGTTTATCATTTACAATGAATTATGTAGAAAATGAAATAGTTCTTATGTGATATTAGATCTATGAGGATGAAATGCTCGAATCTTTTGTTCCCTAATGCCAACAATAACGTCATTTTCCTCCCAGAATCACTCTTTTGATTAACTACTTCAGTTTTGCAATTTTAATCCTTTTGATTAACAACATCAGTTTTATAGATATGGTCAACTAATTTCATGGAAAGCATCAGACATTTGAGGAATATTTGTTTTGTTGTTTTCTTTCTAAGTGGCTGATTATTTTGCAACCCTCCAAATAGATCGATCAATCAATCAATCAATCAATCAATCAATCAATCTTTATTGTAGTCAAAGACTAGACAGCAAAGTTAAGAACATCTACATATGTCACATCCAAATGAAGAAGCTGATGTAGTAAAAAAGTCCCAATAAACTTATTACATTAGGTAACATTCCTTTGGATTAAATCTGTATTTTGGAGATTAAAATCCATACTGGTTCCCCAGCCAGCACCGCAGCCTATCTTGTCCTTGTTGCCATAAAACAGAGTTTTGCAACAGGCCTGATGATATTAAGATTATTTTGCATCCCCCCTCTCCATGGGGTATTTTGCTTATTTTGACTGCATTGGCACTGTACTAACCTTCCTCCCGCTTCCCAGTCCCCCTCTACTTCCAGACAATCTGCAGGGACACAACTGACAGGAGGTCAGGCAGTCATCCAAGCCCTTCCCCTACAGCCACAACTGCAGAGCTCCCTGCCCAACATGGACACCATGAATATCAGTGAGAACTTTCCAGGTAGGACATTTTACCTAAAAAAGGACCTAAGTCAGATGTTTTTCTATCAGTTATATATTTTTCTCTCTTACTTCTTTTTCAGAAAAGGGAACCAAAGTAAAAGAAAGTCTGGAGAACCCAGAAGAGAATTATTGTACCAGAGGCAGAAAAGCTCTACTGCCCACACACTCACTATACCTGTGGGATCTTGTAGATTCATAGAATCATAGAATCATAGAGTTGGAAGAGACCACAAGGGCCATCGAGTCCATGTGAAGGGAGACGTCAGAGTCAATTGCCCCAGTAACAGCTATCATATTTCTTTTCTTGTCACATTTGAAGTTGGGGACAATCCTTTCTGTGGTGGACAGAAGTTTCAGGGTGTTCTGATAAGTCATCCTTGCATTTATGAAGCTATCATAGAGGTGGAACCCAAAGCTCATATTTGGTACGATGTTTGGGTTCTCATTTATTTCTTTCACAGCAAACACCAGGGAGAGGGTATTCTGGTAGTACTTTGGTGCTCCACTAATAAAAGCGGTATACTATGTGTCAGAGATATTCTCCTACTACTTTTTAAGCATGTAGGTTACTTTCTGGCTTTTTCAGGCAATTTCCAAAAAAATAAATAAAACAAAGAAGCAAACAACAGATATTCAGTATTCAGTCAGCTTTAGGAATAGAGCATCTAACAGGTGTTTAATTTTGAGGAGAACATTCACATCCTGCAAGATACACATGTACATAAGTTATTCTCTTATCTGGAGGTGGACCACTGGAGCTTCAAATCATGGCCCCTCACAGGTTGCTAAAGCAAACAGCAATTGCTTCTTGTATGCAGCTGCTGGGCAGGAGGATGGTTGTATTAATTTCAGTGGGCCTACTCTGCATATAACTCTGTTAGATATAACCTGTGATGGGATGGTGAGCTGCTTGTGCGTAAAATCCTGATCCCTCAGAGTTTGGCTAAGTTCCCAAACCTCTGTCTGTGATGGAGCTCCTTAAGCATGGCTCCATCAATCGCTCGTTGAATCGGACAGTGGGCGTTTACGGAACTTCTTCCAGCATAAAAGCTCCTTGACGGAAACGCGTCTTCTGGACTCTCGGCGTGACAGTTTCCGCCGAGGAGTGGGTGTGCCTACGGGAGGTCCTGAAACCTCTCCACTGTTCCCGCTTGAAGTATCTCTGAGCTCTCCCTCCGACTCACTTTCCCTTGTAACTCCACTTCTCCCCCTGCTGGTCCCCTCCTCCGCTGAGTGGTCTCTCTCACCCTCCATGAGCCCTTTCACCTCCTTCGTCTCAGATGACAGTTCCCTGACATCCACCTCCCCTCTAGGGCCCCCTTCACCCCCTTCCCTCCCCTCCTCTGCGGGAGGCGATGGAGCAAAACCCCTGAAGGAACCTCCCTCATCTTCCGAAGTTTCGAACACTTCCCTCCACCTTTTGCTGTTCCCGGTTTCCAAGTACTCCTCCTCCTCGGAGTCTGTACCCTCTTCCAACTCCGATTCCCTGAATCCCTCCAGTTCCTCCTCATCGTCGGTGGTGCCAAAGTACTCCCTCCGGAACCTCGCTACTGGTTGAGGTTTCCTGGGGAACCTTTGGTGGAACGTTTCGATCAAGACCTCGTCATGGACCTCCTCTGCCTTCACCCAGGTGTTTTCCGACTCCGGTTCCCCTTCCCACGCGACCAAATACTCCACCTGATTACCCTTCCACCTGGAGTCGACGATTTCCGCCACATAGTTGCGGCTTTCCCTTTCTTCTATGGCTGGCCCCCGTGTGGATACCCCTTCACCTTCCCCCCTGTATGGTGACAGTAATGACCTGTGGAATACTGGGTGCAGTTTCATGTGGTTCGGTAACCGGAGTCTGAAAGCCACTGGGTTGACCTGTTGGATGACCTCAAATGGTCCCAATCTTTTGGGTCTCAATTTCTTGCAACTACCCTTGAACGGCAACCCTTGGGTTGATAGCCAGACCCGACTCCCCACCCTAATTGTTTCACCTTCCCTTCTGCTCTTGTCTGCCTGCCTCTTATATTCTTCTTTGGCCCTTTCTAAGTTGTGTTGGAGTTGACGATGGATCGCTTCCATTTCTTCTACAAAAAGTTCAGCGGCCGGAACACTCCATCTCTCTCCTCCTTCCCCTGGAAACGCCCTGGGGTGGCACCCATAATTAGCCAAAAAGGGGCTCATCCCGGTGGACACATTCTCTGCATTATTGTAAGCAAATTCTGCTAGTGCCAACTTTTCCACCCAATCGTTTTCTCTGTCATTGACATAACACCTCAGGTATTGTTGAAGGATACCGTTTGCCCTCTCCGCCTGCCCATTGGTCTCAGGGTGCCTGGCAGTCGAAAAGTTGACCTCTACGTGCAACAAGCTCATAAGCTTCCTCCAGAATCTGGACGTGAACTGTTTCCCTCTGTCGGAAACCAGCCTCAAGGGGGCGCCATGCAGCCTAAAAATATGTTCTACAAACAATTTTGCTGTCTCTTCCGCCGTGACTGCATGTGAGCAAGCTACAAAGTGACCCATCTTAGTTAACTGGTCTACTACGACTAGTATGGCGGTTTTCCCCTGGGATTTGGGCAGATCAGTCATAAAATCTATCGACACCGCCTCCCACGGTCGTTCTGGTGTGGGTAACGGTTCTAAATACCCCGCTGGTGCCCGCCTTTCTCCTTTGGCTCTCTGGCATTGGTCACACCTTCTCACATACTCCCGTACATCCTCCCTCACCTTGGGCCACCAAAACTCCCTGGTCACCAACCACATGGTCTTGTGTTGCCCAAAATGCCCCGCTGTGGGATTGTCGTGCAGCTGTTTGAGTACTCTCCCCCTCAATTCCCCTTCGGGTATATATAGCGCCCCTTTGTAATACAATGCCCCGTTTCTTTCTTCAAAACCTCCGGGGTCTTCTCCCTCTCCCCTTAAACCTCTGAGCTTATCCTGGGCGTACTCATCATTTACCGTTCCCTCTACCAGTTCTCTTTGCCCCACCCAGGCCGCACCACACACCCAGTGGTCCTCTGGGATAATATGTCTCTCTTCTGGCGCTCCCTCCCCCTCCAAATATTCAGGTTTGCGAGAGAGAGCGTCCGCTCTGATGTTTTCTGGACCTGGCACATAGCAGATTTCAAAATGGAATTTGGAGAACTCCTGGGCCCATCTCACTTGTCGTTGGTTGAGCACTCGTGCCGTTCTCCAATACTCCAAATTCTTGTGGTCCGTACATACTTGTACCTTATGCTGTGCACCAATTAGTAAGTGTCTCCATCTCCGGAACGCTTCGTGAATGGCGAGTAGTTCTCGGTCATATACCGTGTAGTTCCTCTCGGATTTGTTCAGCTTACGCGAAAAGAAGGCACACGGTCTCCATTCCGACTTATTGCTCCCTGGCTGAAGCAGCACCGCCCCCACCGCGCGGTCTGAGGCATCAGTTTCCACTCTCATGGGTTTTTGTAAATCCACATGCAGGAGCTGTTCTTCCGAAGCGAATGCCTTTTTCAATTCCTCAAAAGCGTGCTCCGCCTCCGCCGTCCAAACGAATTTCTTCTTGCTGCTCAGACAGTCCGTGATGGGAGCCGTTAAGTGGGCAAAGTTCTTGATGAATTTACGGTAAAAGTTCCCAAACCCTAAGAACCTTTGCACATCTTTTTTCGTTTTCGGTGTCTTCCATTCCAGCACCGCCTGTACCTTGCCTGGATCCATGGCTAATCCCTTGTCTGATAGGCGGTACCCCAGGAATTCCACCTCCTTGGCGTGGAACTGACACTTCTCCAATTTCACCCACAACTGGTTTGCTTGCAGCTGGCTCAGCACTTCCCTGACATCCTTTACATGCTGCTCCTCATTCTCTGAATATATCAGCACGTCATCGAGAAAGGCCACGCAATTCTTGTAGAGCAAAGGTCCCAGTACATGGTTCATGAGCGATTGAAAACAGGCGGAGCCTGCTTGTAATCCAAAGGGCATAACGAGATATCCGAAAGCCCCTAGGGGGGTGAACATCGTTGTCTTCCATTCATCCCCCTTCTTTATTCGTATCAGGTTGTACGCTCCTCTCAGGTCCAGTTTCGTGAATATCTTTCCCTTCCTCACCCTGGTCAAAATGTCATCAATTCTGGGCATGGGGAAAGTCACTGGTTCTGACACGGCATTTAGCCGCCGGTAGTCCACGATCAATCTCGGTTTATCCGTGTTTTTTTTGTCCACAAAAAACACTGGGCTGCCCCCCACCGCTCTGGACTCTCTGATGAAACCTCTCTTCAGGTTTTTGTCAATAAACTCCCTCAACTCCTGCATTTCCCTGTCTGACATGGCGTACAGCTTGCCCACGGGGAGCTGGGCCCCAGGGACCAGGTTAATTTGGCAGTCAAAGTCTCTATGCGGTGGTAGTTTATCTGCTTCCCTTTCGCTGAAGACCTTGCTCAGGTCAGCGTATTGTTTGGGCACCTTCCCTTTGTCCGCCACTTCCATCCCTGCTAGGGAGGCTTTTGCCCCTTCTGGCACCTTTCCCTCTTTGCAGTGTTCCAAGCAATGTGCTGACCCAAAGGAGACCACTCTCTGATGCCAGCCCACTAGCGGGTCATGCAACGCTAGCCAGCTCATTCCCAAAATGACTGGCGCCCCTCCCAGGGTGGCTACATTGAACGCTATCCTTTCAGTGTGCCTTGCCACCCTCATAACCATTGGGACGGTCTGTAGGCTAACTTCTCCCCCCAACAGCTCCCTCCCATCGATCGTGGTGACCTGCAGGGGGTTGCTTAAAGGGAGTGTCTGTATCTGGTGTTCAGCTGCAAACTCCTTGCTCATAAAATTACAGGAGCTGCCTGAGTCCAACAGCGCCTTGGTCTTTAGTGGGTATCCGTTTGCCAGCTCTAGCAGCACCTCTATTACTAGAGCTGGTCTTGGAGGTTCCGGAGTGGGCACTTTTACTGCTCCTTGGCCTGTCTGCAGTGCCCTGACAGCGGCAGACAGGCGTTGGCTTTTACTGGCTCCTGGACTTCCTCCTCCTTCCCCCCAACAGCTCCCGCCATCCCTTGCCATTCCTTTCTTTGTGGGCAGACTCTGGCAAAGTGACCTGGCTGCTGGCAGAGGTAACATTTCTTGGCGCTCTTTCCCTCCTTCTTCCTCCCTTCACTGGGATTTGAAACTGCGCGCACGCGCGCTGTTCCAACTTCCATCGGCTCTCCGGGCGGGAAACTGGGTTCTGGAATCTCTGGAATGCGGAAATCCCTCCAACGCTCTCCTTTCCCCTCCCGCTTCTCCAAGGCTCTTGCCTCCTGGCGCGCTCCAATGGTCAGCGCTGATTTGGTCAGCTGGTCCATAGACTCCGCCCTGGGCGCCCGGGAAAGTTCGTCTTTCACCGCCGAAGAAAGCCCCTCTTCAAAGAGCATTTGAATGGGTTCCGCCGATAGGTCCCACCCCAATTTATGTATCAACATTGTAAACTCAGTCCAGTACTCACGAACCGATCGGCTCCCCTGTTTGCAAGCCATCAATTGTCTGCGCACCAGTCCCTGTTCAATCTCGCTGGAAAACATCAAATCCATGGCGCGAAAAAACTTCCTCGCGTCCTTCAGCATGTCACTATTCCCTGCCATCAGGGGCCGGACCCAGTCTCTCGCCCCCCCTTCGAGATGGCCAATCACAAACGCCACTCGCGATGCCTCATCGGGAAAGTCGTTAAACTGCAGTTCAAGAGCATACTGCATCTCTGTCCTAAAGGCTTGGTAGTTCCTGGGGTCCCCCCCAAACTTCTGCACCATTCCTGGCATCTTTCTTGCTAGTGTAGCGCCTTTTGCCTTTTCTGCATCCTGCGCCCTCCTTTCTTCTAGCCTCGCCGTTTGCATTGCTAGCTGGAGTTCCAAAACTCTGCACCTTTCTTCCAGAGTTGGACCTTCTCCAGCTCCTGCTGCTCCTCCGGCTCCAGCTGGGTTGCTCATGATGCCTCTCTGCACAAGCTGCTTTCAGGGACTGTCCGATTGCTGTGATGGGATGGTGAGCTGCTTGTGCGTAAAATCCTGATCCCTCAGAGTTTGGCTAAGTTCCCAAACCTCTGTCTGTGATGGAGCTCCTTAAGCATGGCTCCATCAATCGCTCGTTGAATCGGACAGTGGGCGTTTACGGAACTTCTTCCAGCATAAAAGCTCCTTGACGGAAACGCGTTGTCAGAGACTGCCTCTAGGTCCCGGCTCACAAAGGACCAACGCTAGCCGGTAGAACGGTATAAAGTCTTTATTGAAGTATAGTTTCCATTTCCAAATCTTAGCGTGCGTCTCTACGTCTATTCCCTAGATCGGCGAAGTCCCATCTGAATCTCCGCCTCCTGTACACCAGTTCAAGACCCTAGCCTTGCTCCACCTTTTGCGTCTCTCCTTTCGCCTCTGGGTCCTACCACCCCCCGGGGTTCCTTCCTTCCTGGATGCCTCGGATGCGGACCCTTCGGATTCCTCCCCCTCCCTTCGGCGGGCTTTAGGACCTGGCTCCCTTTCCGGGCTGCTCATTGCGCCTCCCTCTGTTACATTTGAACTTGGCGCGCGCGCGCTGTCTCCGACCCTCCTCCCTACCGTTTCCTCGCTCTCCGACGCAGGCGTGGCTGCTGCCGGAGAGCTGCCTGTCGCTGGTGCCTGGAACTCCTCCCCCCTGCTGCTCTCTGGTGGCGTAGCTGGTCCGGATTTCCAGCTGCTGCTCTCCGGTGGGGTAGCTGGTCCGGATCTCCAGCTGCTGCTCTCTGAATCCCCTCTGGTCCCTCCTTCCTGAGGTGCCCCTCTTGGCAACCCCCCAGCTCTGCCCACGGGAGCCCCTTTCTGTGAATCCTCCGATTCGCTGGAGAGACTTAGGGACCTTGGTCGGCTCTCGTCGCTAACTTCTCCCTCCGATTCCTCTCCATCCGTCCCTTCTGCTCCTGAACCCCTGACACGCGTCTTCTGGACTCTCGGCGTGACAGTTTCCGCCGAGGAGTGGGTGTGCCTACGGGAGGTCCTGAAACCTCTCCACTGTTCCCGCTTGAAGTATCTCTGAGCTCTCCCTCCGACTCACTTTCCCTTGTAACTCCACTTCTCCCCCTGCTGGTCCCCTCCTCCGCTGAGTGGTCTCTCTCACCCTCCATGAGCCCTTTCACCTCCTTCGTCTCAGATGACAGTTCCCTGACATAACCCTTTATTTTGCAAAGAAAAAGAAGAAGATTGCAACACTGCTGTTTTAATTGCACAATATTGTTAACATTGTATAGCAAGGAATATAATCCAAAATCTATGATCTCACAGCATTTGTGACTGTCAGATTAAATGATGCTGATTGTGAATGTGGGGATCATGCTTTGCTGCAAAATAAAACCATACATCCATGGTGTGAAAGGACAGACAGAGGTAGAATGAGAATAAAACACGAGATCAGGTGAAAACCATGAGATCAGGTGAGGAGAAAGCAGAAGAGGCAGACAACAGAAACCTCCAAATGAGGAATAAAGCAACACAGAAGATGATGCCATTATCACAATATAAAGAAAATAAACTGTATTTTTAACCTTCACACATGGAAAAAAGTCAAATGTTTTCTGAGCACGCAATGGTTTGTGTAGTATAGCTGTAGCATAGAGAAATGTACACGAGGAAGGAAAGAGTGATATCCTTACTAAAGTTCATCTGTGAACTTTGTGTTTGGGTGGTCCTGGAAATCTATTTCTTCAGATAAATATCCAAAAGTATTAACAATTCCTCCAATGATCAGATCCCCTCTCTGATAATACTGGTATGGAAGATGGAAAGGATCCGTCATGGCGCATCTCTCAGAGTCTTCCTTGCACTCAGTTGGAGACATCTGGAGCCACAGGAAGAAAAGGATCAGCAGCAGAAATGTTCCTACCATCTTGACCAACAGTTATGCAGAAAGCCAGATTTCTCTCTCATCCACCATGAATTGCATTAGGTTTAATGGCACTGGATTATTTTGATAAAGGGGATGTGCCAAAGATTTGATCCATGAAAACCTGTGTGTTCAGAATTTCTCACTGGGAGTCTGATTGACACAGGGTTTATTTTATATACTCCTTGTGTTTATCGCCTGATAGAATGGATGTGGGATTTGGCAAGATGATGAAACCTGCATTTCGAAATAATTACTTGTTCGAAATTGATCTCCTTAGAGTATTGTGCTCTGTAAGGGAAAACAGTAAGAGCAAAATAATCATATGTATTTGTTATTGAATGGTGACCTGGTAATTGTGAGTGAGCTACCAGCATGAGTTTGACCAAACTGCAGGAGGCAGTGGAAGACAGAAGTGCCTGACATGCTCTGGTCCAGGGGGTCACGAAGAGTCGGACACGACTAAACGACTAAACAACAACAATTGTGAGTGTCACAGGCAAGCATGCTGTCCCCAGCTGAGTGCTCTTAGGCTGGATCTAGAAGAAGCAAAGAAGCAATTCAGTTAAATACGCTGGAAACTCATACAGTGGTACCTCGGGTTAAGAACTTAATTCGTTCTGGAGGTCCGTCCTTAACCTGAAACTGTTCTTAACCTGAGGCACCACTTTAGCTAATGGGGTCTCCCGCTGCCGCTATGCTGCCACCATACGATTTCTGTTCTCATCCTGAAGCAAAATTCTTTACCTGAGGTAATATTTCTGGGTTAGCAGAGTCTGCAACATGAAGCATCTGCAACCTGAAGCATCTGTAACCCAAGGTACCACTGTACAGGGAAATCTGATAGGGAAAGGTGGGCCTTCACATGCTTTTTGTTTGGCTTTCAGCCTTTAAATTATCCTTTTTTCTTAAATCAGAAGTTGGGTTGCAACTGGCAGATATATAACCTAGGGTTGCCACATTTCAAGAAGTAAAAATCTGGACATTTGTTGAGCCCCAAAATTGTTGAGCTTCTTTTCAGCAGTCACCCACTCACCCCCCGCCCCCACCAAACCTGAACCACCCACAGCCATGCCAGACCCCTGAGCCCAAACCTGAACCCAAGTCACGCCTTTCCCCAAACCCAAACTTTTGGTTTAAAATTGCTGCCCAAAAGAGAACATGTTTGGGAGGAGCGGTGCACAGCCAGACAGCACAAATACTGGTTTAACTGAGCAGCAACCAGGAAGAACAGAGCTTGCGAGATATTTCTGCACTGTCAGGATGCTGTCAGCAGCTCTGGGCTGGTTATCCAGGAAAGTATAAAGACAAGGAAAGGTTTCTTACAGTCTTTTTTTTAATTATTATTTCAGACTTTACAGAGAGAGACTATAGAACCCAGCCTCTTGGATAATGGCGTTGTCCCGAGCGAATCTCCACCCCCTGTCTCTCCCACTTCCTCATTGGTCATCATCACCTCCTCTAGGGGTGCTGCTATGTGCCCTCTGTCTTTGAGCTCCTTGATCTCCTACTTTCAAGGTTTGCCAGGTTCTGGGAGGGGTGAGGTTTGGTGGGGTCAGCTGTTTCCCCCCTGTTGCTTTCTCCTCCTCCTCTCCCATTATTTCCAAACGCATTATTTCCCAACTTCCCCCCTCATCTGCCTCTGAGTTGTGACCTATCTCAAACCCCTGTTGTAAATCTAAACGGTCTTCCTCTTCCTCCTCCCTGGAAGGGTCAGGCTGGGGAGGCAGTCTTCACCATTCCTCCTCTGCCCAGTCCCTGTGGCACCTTCCCTGGGGAAGGCCCTCTCTATGTTCTTATTTATTACAAAGACTTAGATCTTTGTGCCCCGAGGCCCCCAAGCCCTTTCCCAGAAAATAACTACACACTAACACATAATTTTGGTTTAAGTTAATGGGCAAAATTTAGGCCACAAGTTTATTGATTACAGCAAAATGAATGCTATTGGCTTAGGCATTGGCAACAGAGTATAATTGACTCCTGCCTCTCTGGCTGGTAGTCTGAAAGGGTAAACACCAAACGGGGGAGCAACATCGATGAAGATCAACTGAAGCTCACCCTAGGGTTCCTGTGGTCCTGGCATGGCCCTAGCCCCTCAAGCAGACTTCAGATGAGATCCGGGACCCCCAGATTCCTTTACCGGAATACCCTATTCCTGGAGGGGCAGGTGATGGCCGCACCTCCCCTCCCACACACTTCAATAAGCCAATGCCTAACCGCCACATGAGCCTAGCGCTCGCTGCCAATACCCTCACTCCGCAGTCAGTCCTTCAAGCCATCATGGACTTTAGCCAACCACACATCATTACCTTCATCAGAAAAATGCACTCCATCTGCCCTAAACAGGGCTGCAATAGAGAAGGTAATACCTAGGTGGGGGATCACCCTGTCACCCAAGAACAACACTGTCAGGGACTCAGGAGCAGGAGCACTGGGGAGAGAGGAAATGGAGAGCGAAGGGGAAGAATCCGAGGGCAGCGTAGGGGAGTATGACAGTGGCCCGAGAGATTCCATGAGCTTCTCCAGTGAATCAGAAGATTCCCAGAAGGGGGCGCCTATGGTCAAGGCAAGAGGGGTCCCAGGGGGGACGCACCAGAAACAAGGAGACAGAGGAGAACCCCAAAGCAGCAGTGGGGGATTGGGACCAGTTTCCCCACCAGAGCGTAGTGGGGGGGAAGAGTCACATGTGTCAGGGCCAGCGTCTCCTCCAGCGGGGAGAGAGAGTGAGTCAGGGCTGACCACGCCTCCAACGGAGGGGAGGTCAGTTGCAGCTAGCCCCCCCAGAGGGGGAAGCAGTGACAGCAGCAGCAGTGAAACGGTCAGGAGGAAAGTTACCGGCTGGGCACGCGCGCCAAGTTCAAATGTACAGGCGCGGGGAACAGCAGAAGACCCGGATGGGGAACCAGCTCCTAAAGCCCGCCGGAGGGAGGGAGAAGGCTCAGGGGACTCAGCGTCAGAAGAGGCTAGAAAGGGCGAGACCCCAACGGCCAGGCGTAATCAGAGGCAGAAGGAACTGAGGAAGAGGTGGAGTAAGGCTAGAATCTTAAATTGGTGTCAGGGGGGAGGAGACTCAGACGGAGCACCAGCGGTCTAACAGTTGAGACGTAGAGCTGCACGCTGCGGTTCTGGAAGTGAAACTGAACTTCAATAAAGACTTTTGTACTTAACAAAGAAGCGGCGTTGGTCCTTTGTGAGCTGGGACCTTGGGCAGCCCTGACAAACACTTTCCACATCACCTTGCAGTCAACCCACTTCTGGGTATTATCAGTTAACACTGTTGCGCCATGTGCACCCTCACCAGGAAATGTGACCAGAAAATCATTGTGTTGGGGCAAGATGCGGCTAGCTCCTGCAAATCCCTTTTAATGCAGGACCATAAATCCATGCCTCTCAAAGATGGTAAGTCATTTTCACCCAGCTGCATGATCATAGTGGACGGCGGGCCAAAACTGGCCACTCTAGCCATCACCAGCGGCAACAGTTCTCTCTACAGCATCCCACGCCTGGCGAACCATGAGACTTTAACTTGAGCAGGTAAAGCAAGATCACGCCCCATGCTGGTCTCTATTGCTCACACGCTGGCCCAATGCACGGTACTATGGCCAAGGATCCAAATGTGCTACGCTGGCAGCACTAAAAGAAAAGAAATGAAAGGCAGGTAAGTAAACTGATAAATTCCAAAGGATATTACCTAACTTAGCCCTTGTATGCATCCGACTTCCAGCGACCTAGATTCTTAATCTTTTTGGCTGACAGACCCCAATGAGCTACAGTCGTGGCAGCACCAGTTCGAAAAGAATGTGCTGCGTACTGTCCAGGTGAGAGCCCACAGGTCTGAATAGCTTTGCATATGACTCTTGTGAATTGGTTTCTGGACAAAGGGGTCCCATCTTCATGAATTAAGAATGGGCCCACGCCACGAGGTCTCACTTGCAAACAACTTATTGTATCCTTAACAGGGCAAGGGCCCCTATGAACTGACGCTGGAAGCCGCAGCTGTGCTCCCAAGGCTTTCTGGTCCGTCTTAGACCTGTGAATGAAAACCAACAATTCCGCCTCCCTGAAGGCAAGGTCCTCCAAACGGAGACCCTAAGGAGGCGCGCCTGGGACCATTTCAAACACTGCTTCACCTACTCTAAGGGCACCAAAAAATGATATTGAGTATGCGGCTGAAAATAATCGCACCTCATAACGAGACCGGCACACCAATCTTAACTTCTTATGGATTCTGCACAGAAGATCAAAAGTGATTGGCCTCCTGGCAATGCCCTTTGAAGACTGCAGGCGACATCAACCTTCCAACGCCTTATACAGTAGAAAATCTGTGCACGGGTCATAAGCAAAAAGGGACTTGCTAAAAAATGAAATCGCTGCCGTCTGATTCTTGAGTGTCTTAGGCGCGCCACCCCACTGAAAGAGGTGCGCCAGGTACTGTGCAGAGGGGGGCTGATCTGGAGCACTGGCCAGAGAGCGTGCCCTAAAAACCAGGAAGCTGCCAAGCTTTCTAATAGGATCTGAGTGTGGAGGGGGCAAAGGCAGCTACTATTCCCTGCATCACTATATGCTTCCATGGCTCCAAAGTGCATCCGGAAAAAGTTCTGGCAATGTCTGTGCCCCCGGTGCCAGGGATCTGAAGTGGTCCATCTGAAAGCGAGACAATGCATCAGCAATGTCATTCGATGTTCCAGGGATAAATTTAGCGGAAAAAACGATGTTATATCTCAAACACTGTAAAACAAACACATGCAAAAGGGATGACACCCGTGGAGAGCGTGCTGATTGTTTAGCTAACACACTAACAACCGACTGGTTGTCAGTCCAGAAACAAACCCTGTGGTCCCTAAACTCAGCTGACCAAATATGGACGGCCATTACAATAGGAAAAAACTCAAGGAAGGTTAGATCACGCGTGATGGACTTGCCACACCAAGTCTTGGACCAATGCTGAGCACACCAACGATCTCTGAAACAAAGTCCAAAGCCCAAAGATCCTGCAGCATCAGAATGGACCTGAAAATCAGCTTGGAAGTTTAAAGTGTCCTGCCAAAGAGAAACACCATGATATTCATCCAAAAATTGGAGCCAAACACAATGGCAGAGCTTCAAGCACAGGCAGGGTGGCGGAGAGCAAATGGGGAGATGGCTGGTGCATGTCACGGGGGCGTGGCACGCATCCTGGGGGCATGGTGAGCCACCTGCAGGGGCATGGTGCCCAACATGGGGGGGGGCAGCCATGATGGAACCCCACCGGGATTGTGCCACCAGAGGCGGTGCACTCGCCCTGTACCCCTGTTCCTCCGCCAGTGGCCGAACACCCAGGTGAGACCGGCAGATAACCTAGCTAAATGTGAGCAAAAGTGACGACCTGGGGCAGCTACCTGACAAGCAAATTCAAATGCCCTAATAAAGATTGAATTTGCTTAAGCGCCAGCTTTCTAAGTGGTAGCAGCTGAGTAATAAGGGTCTTAAGGGCCAGCAATTTGGCGTCCAGCAACCTAGATGTCTGTAGGATTGTGTCAAGCTCTATTCCTAGATGAATTAATTTGGTAGAAGGTCCTCAGTCTTTTCGTCTGCTAGCGGGAGTCCCAACTCCTGTGCCAATGCGGTGAACACCACAAGTAAAGTTGCACAGTCAGAAGTACTCGTGGATCTGGCCAATAAAAAAAATCATCTAAGTAATGGGTCACCCCCATTAGACCAGATCTAAAATGAAGGGTCGAATGTACTAAACGCCTCCAAGGCGGCACAGGCAACTGAGCATCCTATAGCCATTGATTTATTGACATAGTAAGGTAAAGGTAAAGGGACCCCTGACCATTAGGTCCAGTCGTGACCGACTCTGGGGTTGCGGCGCTCATCTCACTTTATTGGCTGAGGGAGCCGACGTACAGCTTCCAGGTCAGGTGGCCAGCATAACTAAGCCGCTTCTGGCGAACCAGAGCAGCGCACGGAAACGCCATTTACCTTCCTGCCGGAGCAGTACCTATTTATCTACTTGCACTTTGACGTGCTTTCGAACTGCTAGGTTGGCAGGAGCAGGGACCGAGCAATGGGAGCTCACCCTGTTGTGGGGATTCAAACCGCCGACCTTCTGATTGGCAAGTCCTAGGCTCTGTGGTTTAACCCACAGCGCCACCCACGTCCCATTATCGACATAGTAGGCCCCTTCAAATTTGAATCCCAGCCAGTGAAAATCTGAAGGATGAACTGGGAGCAAGCGAAAAGCAGGTTCCACATCACACTTTGCCAACAATGCTCCCTTGCCGGAACACATAATAAGTTTAACTGCCTGATCAAATGTTGCATACTTAATGGAACAGAGCTCCCCTGGAGTGGCATCATTCAATGATGTTCCTCTATGATAAGACAAATTGTGAATGAGGCCATATTCCCCTGAGACATTTTTAGGAATAATCCCTAAAGGGGATAAATATAAATTGGGAATAGGAGGAGCATCAAAGGGGCCGGCCATCCACCCCAAAGAAAGCTCCTTTGCCACTTTCCTCCTGGCCACCTCAGGCATTTCCTTAACTAACTTCTGACTGACCAGGTTATTAGACAAAGGAAACCAGAATTCTAAAACCTGCACAATCAAGCCAGTTGCTACGATTGGCTCAATGGCCTGGTGCGATTGAGGGGGCCAAAGTACAAGGGCTGCAACACCCCCAGGAACCCTAACCTGGTGGGGGTGTCTCAGGGGCCCGTACACAACCAGGAACCCTCCCTAAAGAGGATCCCAATTATGTAAACTACTTTGAGCACTTGTCAGAGCTACCCTAGGTCCCAGCTCACAAAGGACCAACGCTGCTTCGTTGTTAAGTATAAAAGTCTTTATTGAAGTTCAGTTTCACTTCCAGAGCCGCAGCGCGCAGCCCCACGTCTAAAGTGTCAGACCACTGATGCTCTGTCTGAGTCTCCTCCCCCTTGACACCAATTTAAGATTCTAGCCTTGCTCCACCTTCTCCGCTGCTCCTTCCTCCTCTGGGTCCGCCTGCCCGCCGGGGTTCCGCCCTTTCTAGCCTCTTCTCCCGCTGATTCCCCTGAGCCTTCTCCCTCCCTCCGGCGGGCTTTAGGAGCTGGTTCCCCATCCGGGTCTCCTGCTGTTCCGCGCGCCTGCACATTTGAACTTGGCGCGCGCGCCCAGCCAGCAGCTTTCCTCCTGACCGTTCCACTGCTGCTGTCACTGCTTCCCCCATCGGGGGGGCTAGCTGCAACTGACCTCCCCTCCGTTGGAGGCGTGGTCAGCCCTGACTCCCTCTCTGGAGGAGACACTGCTCCTGACACATGTGACTCCTCCCCCCCACTACGCTCTGGTGGGGAAACTGGTCCCGATCCTCCACTGCTGCTTTGGGGTTCCCCTCTGGCTCCTTGTTTCTGGTGCGTCCCCCCTGGGACCCCCCTTGCCCTGACCATCGGCGCCCCCTTCTGGGAATCTTCTGATTCGCTGGAGAAGCTCATGGAATCTCTCGGGCCACTGTCATACTCCCCTACGCTGCCCTCGGATTCTTCCCCTTCGCTCTCCCAATCCTCTCTCCCCAGTGCTCCTGCTCCTGATTCCCTGACATCCATCCCCCCCTCGAAGCCCCCCTTCCCCCCTCCCCCTCTTCGGGTGTGGGTTCCGGGTGCTCCAGTCCAGTGGGTGTGAGTGTGGGATACCATTCTTCCCCCCTGGTGTGTAGCCGGTCCACAGGATCCGGCCCAACCGCAACGGGCTCGTCGACGTCAATTTCCTCTGCTTCCATCTCTCTGCTGATGTGCTCGAATCCAGGATCCTCCCCCAACACGTCCATGTCCTCCCCTCCCCCGGGTACCTCTGGTGAGACTGCTTGCAAAGGTCCCCGCAGCAACTCCCTGCGCCACCCCACCTCCGGTTGAGTGTCCCACCAATAGGAGCGGTCTGTGGCAAACCCCAAGAGAGACCCCTCCGAGGAGCTAGTGTCCGGTGTCGTCTCTTCAGCTGATGAAAAACCCTGGAACTTACTGGCTGACAGTGTGGGTGTGAAGAGCCAGTCATCGAAATACTCTGCCGGCATAGGTCTGTGTGGGAAGAGTGCATGGAACTCGTCTTTAAGATAGTGCTCCTCCACGGCATAGCACGGTACCCACCTGTTGGCGCTGGCTGGGGTACCTTCCCTGGCGAGGAGGTATTCCACCCCCTCTTCCCCCCAGCTCGAGTCCAAAATCTCCGTGACCTCGTTGAGTGGCGTCGCCCTCCGTGACCCCTCCCTCTTCGGAGATTCGTTAAGTGGGTCTGGCGCGTTCCCTGTCGCCTGAAACCTGTGGGGTTCCCTATGAAAGACTGGGTGCATTCTGGAACCCTCTGGGAGTGTCAACCGGAAGGCCACTGGGTTGATTTGCGCCGCGACCTGGTAAGGTCCCAGCTGCTTGTGCTTGAGCTTCCTCTTAGCTAGCATCCTGGCCGGCACTGCCTGGGCTGCTAACCAGACCCAGTCCCCCACCGGGATGTCCTCCCCGACCCTCCTGTGCTTGTCTGCCTGCATTTTGTAGGCGTGTTTCGCCAGTTCCAATTGCCTGCGGAGTTGCTCGTGGACCTCCTGTAACTCTGCTGCTAAGTGCTCTGCTCCCCTTGGCTCCCCCTCCCCCTTCGTCTCTAACCCCGGGAAAGTTCTGGGATGCCGCCCATTATTGGCGAAGAACGGTGTCACTCCTGTAGACCCGTGCTTCGTGTTGTTGTAGGCAAACGCGGCCAGCGGTAGGTAGTCCACCCAGGTCGAGGGTTGTTGATTGGCGTAGCATCGCAGGTACTGCTGCATGATGGCGTTGACCCTCTCCGCTTGTCCGTTGGTCTGCGGGTGTCGTGCCGACGCTAAGTTGATCTTGACGTTCAGGATGCCCAGCAGCTTCTGCCAGAAGCTCGAGATGAATTGGCGACCCCGGTCGGACAGGATGGACCGTGGCAGGCCATGAGCTTTGAACACGTGGTCTATGAACAGCTTGGCGGTCTGTTCCGCTGTGGCCACCTTCGCGCACGGAATAAAGTGCGCCATCTTGGTGAACATGTCTACGACCACGAGCACCGCTGTTTTGCCTCGCGAGCTGGGCAGATCTGTGACAAAGTCCAGGGCCACTTTCTCCCACGGTTCGAGCGGCATCTGTAGGGGTTCTAGTAGACCCGCCGGCTTCCTGTGTACTGGCTTGGCCCTTTGGCAGGTGTCACACCTGGAGACGTAATCCGCGACTTCTCCCCTCACCTTGGGCCACCAAAAGTCTCTGGTTACTAATTCCGCCGTCTTGTCCTTGCCGAAGTGCCCAGCGCTGGGCGCGTCGTGTAGCTGCTGCAAGACTTTCGCGCGGAGGTCGTCTCCGGGCACGGATGAGCAGTCCGTCTCGTATCTGGAACTCGTCGTCCTTTGCTGTGCCTTTTTGCACCTCCTCCATCTTGGATTGTGCGAACGAATCCGTCTGCAGCGCTCGTCGCACCGCGTCCAGGTCCACGGCAGCTGAAGCGCACGCCCACGCTTTCGGTGCGAAAATGTGCTTGGCGCATATCCTCGAGATACTGCGGCTTCCTGGATAGTGCATCCGCCATGACGTTGTTGTCTCCCGGGATGTATTCTATCCGGAAATCGAAATCCGCAAAGAACTCCGCCCAGCGAATGTGTCTCTGGTTCAGGAACCGCGCCGTGCGCCAGTACTCCAGGTTCTTATGGTCCGTGCAGACTTGCACTGTGTGTCTGCCTCCAACGAGGAAGTGCCGCCACGCCTTGAAAGCTGCATGAATGGCCAGCAACTCCCTGTCCCAGATGGTGTAGTTCTGTTCCGCCTTGCTGAGTTTCCTGGAGTAGAATGCGCACGGCCTCCATTCCCCTTGCGGATCTTGCTGCAACAGGACGGCCCCCACCGCTCTGTCCGAGGCGTCCGTCTCAACCCTCATTGGTCTGCTGGGGTTTACATGTAGCAGCTGTTCTTCGGACGCGAAGAGACGCTTGAGTCTCCGAAAGGACTGCTCCGCCTGGTCCGTCCAGGTGAACTTCTTCTTCTTGGAGCTGAGGGTGTCCGTGATGGCCGCCGTCTCCTTCGCGAACCCTTTGATGAACTTGCGATAAAAGTTGGCGAAGCCGACGAACTTCTGGACCTCCTTCCGATTGCGCGGGCTCTTCCAGTCCAACACCGCGCGGACCTTGGTGCTGTCCATGGCGAGTCCCTTGTCGGACAGCTTGTAGCCCAGGAAATCCACCTCCGTCATGTCGAACTGGCACTTCTCTAATTTGGCGTAAAGTCTGTGCTCCCGTAGCCTCTGCAGGACCTCCTTGACGTCCCTCTCGTGAGCCTCCTGCGATTCCGAGAAGACCAGGATGTCGTCCAGGAAGCAAACGCACTTCTTGTAGAGGAGTCCCGCTAACACGTGATGCATGAAAGCTTGGAAGGTATGGGAGCCATTTTGCAGACCAAAAGGCATTACGCGATATTCATAGGTGCCTAAAGGTGTAAACATGGCTGTCTTCCACTCATCGCCCTCCCGCATGCGTATAAGGTTGTACGCCCCTCGTAGATCCAACTTGGTGAAGATCCGTCCCTTCCTCACCGTCGCGAGCAGGTCGTCGATCTTGGGCATGGGGAATGCTGCGGGCTTTGTTTTGGAATTTATGAGCCTATAATCAACTATGAGCCTGCGTTGGGGCGTGTCCTTCTTCTTCACGAAAAACACGGGACTGCCCCCCACTGCTTTAGATTCTTGGATGAACCCCCGCTTCAAGTTGTGATCTATGAACTCCCTGAGTTCTTGCAGTTCGTCTTCAGACATGGAATACAGTTTCCCAGTCGGCAGCGTCGCTCCCGGCAGGAGGTCAATCTTGCAGTCGTAAGGCCTGTGGGGAGGCAGGTTATCCGCTTCCCTCTCGCAGAAGACCTCCAAAAACTCCTTGTACTTGTTGGGTACCGCTTGCACCATGCCTAGGTGTAACTGCGGTTCATCCTCTTGCCCCTCCTCCTCCTGGCGGGTCTGGATGCAGTGTTCTGCGCAGTAGGAGGAGCAGAAGGTCAATTGCCGCTGGTACCATGCTAATGCCGGGCTGTGCCTATCCAGCCAACTCATACCCAACACTATGGGTGTGTCTGACAAGTGGGTGACGTTGAAGCTGATGACTTCGCGGTGGTTTCCAATATGCATCACCATCGGTGGTGTTTGCTGTACCACCTCTCCTCCAAGTAGCTTCCTGCCATCGACCGTGACGACGTTTAGGGGCATCGTGGCTGGCATGAGTGCTATGCGATGTTGCTTGATAAAGTCCACTCCTATAAAGTCTGCGTTGCTCCCAGAGTCAATGGTTATTGGTACTTGCATGGTGTGCCCAGTGGGCAACTGGAGCGATGCGGTGAGTTGCACCACTGGTTTGGGTGGGAGGGGGTCTGTGGGCTGTAAAATCTCTGGGGACTGCTTCACTGACTTGCCTGGTTGGGCCCCAGTGGCTCTGTTTCCAACCAGGCGTCTTCTTCCCCCTGCGGCTGCTTCGGCTGCTGACTTGTTCCCTTTACTGTTGCTGAGGCTGCAGTGTGCTTCTGGAGCCTCTGGGGACACTCTTTGGCCATGTGCTGAGCACTGTCGCAGATGTAGCACTTCCTGGTCCCTCTAGGAGCCTTCGCCTTGACTGCTCCCGGTGTTTGGGCTCTGCTGGCAGTCTGAGCCCTGGCACCACCAATCTCCATCGGCTCTTCTCCCCTTCCCAAAGGAGGCATGGACAGCGCCCGCCCCGCCTCTCTGGGAAAGAAAGGGGTTGTCCTGGCTGGGCTGCTTGCCTTACGTCCTTCCTCCCTGCTCCAAGGGCATCCTTCCAGGCGCACACCAATCGCCAACGCTCTTTGGGCAACTTCTTGGGTACTTTGCGGTCGTTCCCCTCTTGCCAGCTCATCTTTCACCTCTCCACTTAGCCCCTCCCAGAACAGGTCTCTGACAGCAATAGAGTCCTTCTCCCAGCCCAGCACGTTCAATAAGGCAAAAAAGCGTGAGTGATACTGCCTCACCGTCGCTTTCCCTTGCTGTAGTCCATGCATTTCCCTCCGAGCAACATCTACATCTACCGTAGATTTAAAGCAAGCGTCCATAGCTTTGATAAATGCATCGGAATCTTTGAGGGCGGGGTCATTTTCGCGCCACAAATTCCGCAGCCACGCTTTTGCTTCCCCATGCAAATGAGTGATTATGAAGCCCACTTTCTCTTGCTCATCTCTAAAGTCCTTCCGAAGCAAAACGAGCGCGTAAACCACGTCAGCTCTGAAGTTAGGGTATTGCTGCAGGTTCCCATCGAAGTGGGCTACTAGGCTGCCCCCCCTCTTCCCGAGGTCAACTCCCTCCGGTTTGGGTCCTGGCAGCCCCTCTTTCCCCCAACGGTCCCACCTTGCCTGCAGATCCCGGCAGAGCGCTACTGCTTCTTCTTCTCTTTTCCTGGATGCTGCTACTTCTGCGTAAAACGTCGTCACTGCTTCTTGCAGTTCTTTCACCTGGCTCTCTGTAGCCATCTTTGCCTATCTTCGTGAGCTTGCAAAACACCAAGTCTTGCCCCTCGCTGCACCAACTCACGCTGCGAGGTTTTTATAGGAGACGGAGCATACTGTCAGAGCTACCCTAGGTCCCAGCTCACAAAGGACCAACGCTGCTTCGTTGTTAAGTATAAAAGTCTTTATTGAAGTTCAGTTTCACTTCCAGAGCCGCAGCTCGCAGCCCCACGTCTAAAGTGTCAGACCACTGATGCTCTGTCTGAGTCTCCTCCCCCTTGACACCAATTTAAGATTCTAGCCTTGCTCCACCTTCTCCGCTGCTCCTTCCTCCTCTGGGTCCGCCTGCCCGCCGGGGTTCCGCCCTTTCTAGCCTCTTCTCCCGCTGATTCCCCTGAGCCTTCTCCCTCCCTCCGGCGGGCTTTAGGAGCTGGTTCCCCATCCGGGTCTCCTGCTGTTCCGCGCGCCTGCACATTTGAACTTGGCGCGCGCGCCCAGCCAGCAGCTTTCCTCCTGACCGTTCCACTGCTGCTGTCACTGCTTCCCCCATCGGGGGGGCTAGCTGCAACTGACCTCCCCTCCGTTGGAGGCGTGGTCAGCCCTGACTCCCTCTCTGGAGGAGACACTGCTCCTGACACATGTGACTCCTCCCCCCCACTACGCTCTGGTGGGGAAACTGGTCCCGATCCTCCACTGCTGCTTTGGGGTTCCCCTCTGGCTCCTTGTTTCTGGTGCGTCCCCCCTGGGACCCCCCTTGCCCTGACCATCGGCGCCCCCTTCTGGGAATCTTCTGATTCGCTGGAGAAGCTCATGGAATCTCTCGGGCCACTGTCATACTCCCCTACGCTCCCCTCGGATTCTTCCCCTTCGCTCTCCCAATCCTCTCTCCCCAGTGCTCCTGCTCCTGATTCCCTGACAGCACTGTTTTTGAGAAATGCTGTAAATAAATAGACAGTCACAAGAGAGGGGTGAAAACACTGAGTATTAAAAAGATAAGATTTTAAAAATAATTTTATTTATACTTTTCAGATATATAGATTTCACTGATTTTACAATCATTTTGACATTTTAAAACTTGACTTCCCCCGCTATCTGCAGTTTCTTAATTTATTTTTAATATCTTCTGCATATCCAAACTAACTTAACTTATTTATTTATCTTCTTTATATACATATACTCTTATGTAACTGCAGGTTATTACAATAATCCTGCCAGTTTTTTTAACGGTTTACAATTTATCAGTAAATATTCAATAAACCATTTCCATTATTTTATAAAAAGTTTGTTATCTTGATTTCTTCTGGTAAGTTTTGCCATTTCTGCATAGTTCTTTGTATCCATTCTTCTTTCGTCGGGACATCTTCTTTCCATTTTTGGACAAGTAATATTCTTGCCACTGCAGTCGCATACATGAATAAATTTCTATACAATTTAGGTAGTTCTATCCCTATAAGACAAAGGCTTCTAGTTTTTTCTTAAAAATGTTATTTTACCCAGCCAGATGGGTGAGGTATAAATAAATTATTACTATATTACTATTACTATTACTCATTTTTATGTATTTTATTTACTGGTTTTCACATATTACATTACAATACATGAATAAATTTCTATACAATGTAGGTAGTTCTGTCCCTATAATTACCAAGAGAAAGGCTTCTGGTTTTTTCTTACAAATGTAATTTTAAACATAGTTTTCAATTCATTGTATAACATTTCCCAGTAAGCCTGAATTTTACCCAGTAAGACCACCACATATGATAAAAAGAAACTACTTTCTTTTTACATTTCCAACACTTATTTGATATAGCTTTAAACATTTTTGAAAGTTTACTTGGTGTTAGATACCATCGATATATGATTTTCATATAATTTACTCCTAAAGCATAGCATGGAAAAAGATAAAAATTGGAACACACAAGGGATTTTCTTGGCCGGTTTTATTCCAACAAATGTCTTCATTTGTAATAATGCAACAATTAAAGGGATCAACACAAGTTGACTCTTATTTGCTCCTCAGAATCAAGTGGTCTTTGCTGTTCAAGTCGGGCCTCAGAATGATTATGTACAATTTGGGGAAGAAGATGCAAGCGAGCAAGCCTGCACTGGAGGCCAAGATGCAGAAGATCTCCACAGCCACCATCTGCTTTCCTTTGGTGCTCAGATAAGAGGGAACAAAGGACAGCCAAACACTGCAGAACACCAACATGCTGAAAGTGATGAACTTGGCTTCGTTGAAACTGTCGGGCAACTTCCTGGCCAGGAAAGCCATGGTGAAGCTGACCATGGCCAGGAATCCCAGATAACCCAGGACACAATAAAACATGGGGGCAGAGCCTTCGTTGCATTCCACAATGATTTCCTCCGCCAGAGAATTCATGTCCACATCTGGGAAGGGAGGAGCCGTACAGAGCCAAACAGCACAAATAATGGCCTGAAGTGAGCAGCAACCCAGAAGAACAGAGTTGGCCAGAGATTTCCCCACCCATTTCCTCATCCTGGATCCTGGTTTGGTGGCCATGAAGGCCAGAACCACCGTGATGGTTTTGGCCAAGACACAAGACACCGCAATGGAGAAGATGATGCCAAAGGCCGTTTGTCGTAAAGAGCAGCTCAGTGGGTGAGGCTGGCCAATGAAGAGCAAGGAGCAGAGGAAGCAGAGCAAGAGGGCGAGGAGCAGAGTGTAGGTGAGGTCCTGGTTGTTGGCTTTGACAATGGGAGTGTCCCCGTTCTTAGAGAAGACGCCAAGGACCAAGGCTGTGACCAGAGCAAAGAGCAGAGCTAAGGCAGCTAATGTGAATCCCAAAGGCTCTGTGTAGGAAAGAAAATGTTGGCTCTTGGGGATGCATTGATCTCTGTTCTTGTTTGGAAATTGACCTTCCTGGCATTTGAAACAATAATCCATATCTAAAAAAATCAAATGAATGATATATGAGTTTGAACAAACAAGGCAACCTTTTTTTTTGTAATGAAATCGATGCTTCCCTTTCCAATGGCATTTCAATTTTCCTTTGAAAGAAATATTGCTTCTGCTCCCAAAACACAATACTGAGCCATTAATTAGTTGGAAACAAGAATCAAAGATAAGTCAAAACCAGTAAAATGCAACGGGTATTCTTTCTTCATAAACCATATAGGTGGTTTCAATCAAGTCATCAGGAATTTAGGAAGCAAAGTATTGACAACTGTTAATATGGTGCCATTGAAAGAGCAAAATAATGGGGATGGAGGGTTAGGCAAGTGTTCACTGACTCCACAAGTTGTGGCAGGTGGGAAGCAGGCAGAAATCACTGGACATGATTCATACCTATTTCCACAGATCCACTTTGGAGATGTGGCTTTAGTTTGCCCAACTCTCTGTGTCCGTCTTCTTTCTTTCAGATCTGAGTGCCACTGCTGTCCTGTTTAGGAGTACTGAACTGCTAATACGGGGAAATGTTGAAATAGACTAGGAAGCATTTTATAAAAGAGCAGCTGATGTCTCCTACCTGTTTGATTTGAAATCATCCCATCTGGACATGAAGCACAGTCATAGCAACAAAATGGCCGCCCCTCCTTCTTTTTCCGGCTGTAGCCTGGCTGGCACCGATCATTACACAAACCAAGGGGCAGCACCTAGCCAGAAAGAGAGGAGAAGAGGAAGCTCCCTTTTGCATGGGAAAGAACACAGTTTGAGCCAGAGAGATGAGATCACTTGGCAGATTCAAGTTATTCCAGAAAGGTGGTGTATGTGTGAATAATTTGTAATATAAATATTGGGAGTGAAGCAGAAGGGAAATTGAATATTTTCACCTGTATTGAATATTTTCACCTGTATTAGATGGTGGCTGGAAAGAGGGCAGGGAAAGACAACCAATTCTCAGATACAGCGTGTTGGCAGAGAAGGAAAAATAGGAAGCATATACATTAGGCTCCAATTGGCTCCAATACCATCAATTGTATGAGACATTTAAAGTAGATAAAAGAAAAGAATTTGCAATAGAACCATCTAGATTAGAGAATGATTTGATCAATTCAAAAGCTAAAATACTTTCCAAAATGTACATCTCTTCATTGACTGGGAAGTCTAGGAGGAGGAGGTAAATGATAAAATGGTCATAGGAGTTAGGCTATAATATCTTAATGAAGGATTGGGAAAACCTCAGGAAAACCAATATGAAATTCACTGCTTGCTGCATACTGAGAGAAAACCTTTTGAAAATGCAATATCGTTGGATAAATAGGTAGCACTGCATCGGGAAGGTAAATGGTGTTCCATTGTGCCAGAAACAATTTAGTCATGCTGCCTACATGACCTGCAAAGCTGTTGACTGCACGTGACCGTCCAGAGGTCTTTGACCTTCCCTTTACTTTCCCTCTTACATTAATGTGACCTAGCTAAGCCTAGCAGGAGACCTTACTCTCTTGTAGTAACCCCTTCATGCAATAACTAAACTTAAGAATGTTATTAATATCAGACTTTATTCTTGAATTTGTATTCATAATTGTCAGAGCTGCCCAAGGTCCCAGCTCACAAAGGGCCAACGCTGCTTCGTTGTTAAGTACAAAAGTCTTTATTGAAGTTCAGTTTCACTTCCAGAGCCGCAGCGCGCAGCTCTACGTCTCAACTGTCAGACCGCTGATGCTCCGTCTGAGTCTCCTCCCCCCTGACACCAATTTAAGACTCTAGCCTTACTCCACCTCTTCCTCTGTTCCTTCCGCCTCTGGTTCCGCCTGGCCGTTGGGGTCTCGCCCTTTCTAGCCTCTTCTGACGCTGAGTCCCCTGAGCCTTCCCCCTCCCTCCGGCGGGCTTTAGGAGCTGGTTCCCCATCCGGGTCTCCTGCTGTCCCCCGCGCCTGTACATTTGAACTTGGCGCGCGCGCCCAGCCGGTAACTTTCCTCCTGACCGTTTCACTGCTGCTGCTGTCACTGCTTCCCCCTCTGGGGGGGCTAGCTGCAACTGACCTCCCCTCCGTTGGAGGCGTGGTCAGCCCTGACTCACTCTCTCTCCCCGCTGGAGGAGACGCTGGCCCTGACACATGTGACTCTTCCCCCCCACTACGCTCTGGTGGGGAAACTGGTCCCAATCCCCCACTGCTGCTTTGGGGTTCCCCTGTGGCTCCTTGTTTCTGGTGCGTCCCCCCTGGGACCCCCCTTGCCCTGACCATCGGCGCCCCCTTCTGGGAATCTTCTGATTCACTGGAGAAGCTCATGGAATCTCTCGGGCCACTGTCATACTCCCCTACGCTGCCCTCGGATTCTTCCCCTTCGCTCTCCATTTCCTCTCTCCCCAGTGCTCCTGCTCCTGAGTCCCTGACAATAATGTTAAAAAAAAACTTCTCCCTTAAAAAAAGAACCAAGAGTCCACTCCCACCTGATTGAATGCTTTGTGCCATGTGATGGCTTCTTCATCCATGCTGAAGTCCACATAGTCTTGTGGTTCTTGTGGTTCTACTTTTCCTACTTTCACTCGCAAGAAGGTTTGGTTGGGGAAAGTAACCCAGTTAATAACGTCAAATCCAGCTGCCAATTCCCCATTCTCATCAAAAGACACAAAGTCCCCAGCACTGTTGTTGAAGGAGATACTCCTCAGGAAAGAGGGATGCTAGGCAGAAGAAAACAAGGCATATGAAAAGTATCAATCAATATATGCCACACAATGGAAAGCTGTAAACAATGGAGTGGTCCACCTTTGGAGCACATATAGATTTCTGGGAAAGTTCCAGTTTACCTGGAACTTAAGTATTTAAGCATTCAGCTCAGAGGATCCATGTGCAAAGGCAAAGTCGTGCAAGGTCAGCAACCCCTGCAACTGCCCTCCACAAGGTGGAGAGGGGCTTCCTGGGCTCTGGGAAGGTTGCAGGAGGACCAAGGGATGCTCCCAGAGCCCTGTCATAACCTTCCCACTGCCTGGGAAGCAAGGGGGCACCTTCATTGCTTGTTTCTGAGACGCACTCAGTGGCCTTGTGTCTCCTTCCCCGAGGCTGGTATGGAGTGCACTGCCTTGCTCACCTGGCTTTGGAAGGGAAGCACCTTCATGCCTCCTTCCCAGAGCCCAGCAAGCAAGGGGGAGGTCTGAACAGCAAGGGCCCTCCCTGGACCTGCTGAGAGCCTGGTAAGAAAGGAAGACCTTCGGGGGGGGGCAAGGGGAAGGGGATGAGATGTTGCCAAAGGAATGTTCTGGAGAGGTTCTTCCTGGATAAAAACATACCATCTTTCTGATAGTAACACATCATGAGGCCCAGTTTAACATGCCTCCTTCTTCACCACTCCTGACATATCAGCATCACAAACACATAGGACAGCAGAACATGCAACTCCTTCCACAACATTGTTGAGTTTTACAAGGAGGTGACATTTCTCTGTGAGGAAGTGCAGGAAGAGATACTTCAACCTCTGCAACTTGAAGGGGAAGTACAGAGAATATATTGATTCTGGCTCCAACTAGAAGGCAAGGGAAAACAGGGAAGCACCGAAAAGAACATTTGTTTTGTGTGGGAAAGGTAAATGCTGTAAGAGGTGTTTTCCTTCTGTGTGTATTCAGTCTATGGACTGTGTGTTGACACTCATTAGTTTAGCCCGAAGCAAAGATTTATTCCGAATATGAAATCTTACCTGCCAAGGTTGCAGTTTTGGAGGATGGAGTCCACCTCTGCCTGCCATCCTTCTGTGTTTTGGTCTGGATGAGAGAATCTTGTGCAAAGTATATGCAATGGCATAAACCGCATTATAGATACTGTAACTTTGACCAGTCATGATCATTTCAAAAGTATGCCCAGGAAGGCTCTCCAGACTCTCTTTCCCAGTGCATGTGTCTGTGCTTTCATTGGGCTTATTTGAAACTGAAAGTAAGCAGCTGAATGCCTGTTCCCAAAAAGCCTGGAGGAACCCATCTCCATTTGGAGAGTTGGGGTTTAGGGTCTGAAGGAATTCTTTAAATCCCTGGACTTTTTCTGTGTGAATTGCAAAAGACAGGGCACCATCAAAGACTTGAATATCATAATACCTTTGCAATGTATCTGATGAGAATGCCCATTGGGCTGTCAAAATCCACACTGTGCTTGCTGAATTCTCTGCAATATCTTCAGCTAATGAAAAGAAATATTTCAACCACTTCACAGCTATGATGGTCTGAGATTCTGCACATACAACCAATATATTGACTTCTGAGACCACCAGGGAAAAGGACTTAGCCCGAATGGGATCCAGTGAAATAAAATGATCCATCCCTTGTGATATGGCTGGTATTTTTTCCTTGAAGGCTGTGCAGACTCCATGCTGGGAAAGCATTGGCACCAAGATTTCCATAAACTTCTCTCCATTTTCATCATCTGAAGCAACCAGTCCAACCCACGTCCATTGGAAATGAAGAAGTAGCTTGACAATCCCTGCATATTGATATTTCTCATTGGGCACCGTCCGGAAGATGGTTTGGAGCTGCAACTCGGTCCTCCTCACTGGAGCTAATACACAATAAGCAATCTAAGGAAGAAATCAACCTCACAATTATGGGAGGGTTATAGCAAACGGTTAGGATTTAACCCAATCAACTGCCTGAAGTGGAACCCAAGTGAATTCATTGAAGGTAAAAATATATTCTTTAGTTTTTGCATATCAGAGGAATTTGAATGAATGTAAGAAGAGTTTGGATTTGATACCCCTCTATATCACTACCCGAAGGAGTCTCAAAGCGGCTAACATTCTCCTTTCCCTTCCTCCCCCACAACAAACACTCTGTGAGGTGAGTGGGGCTCAGAGACTTCAAAGAAGTGTGACTAGCCCAAGGTCACCCAGCAGCTGCATGTGGAGGAGCGGAGATGTGAACCTGGTTCACCAGATTACAAGTCCACCGCTCTTAACCACTACACCACACTGGCTGTAAGGACAAGTTCCTTGTTTTGGAGGTGTTATGACATAAAACACTGAATCCATTGTGCATCAATGACATCTTGGTCAGTTTTATCATTTACAATGAATTATGTAGAAAGTGAACTATTTCTTAAGTGGTATTAGATCTATGAGGATGAAATGCTCAAATCTTTTGTTCCCTAATGACAACAATAATGTCAATTTCCTCCCAGAATCATCCTTTTGATTAACTAATTCGGGTTCATAGATAATGTCAACTAATTCCATGGAAAGCAGCAGACATTTGAGGAATATTCATTTTATTCGTTTTATTCTTCAGTGGTTGATTATTTTGCACCCCCCCAATAGATCAATCAATCAATCTTTATTGTCGTCAAAGACTAGACAGCAAAGTTAACAACAGCAACATATGCCACATCCACATGAAGAAGCTGATATAATAAAAAAATTCCCTATAAATTTATTTAAATTAGGTAACATTCCTTTTGATTAAATCTGTATTCTGGAGGTTAAAATCCGTACCAGCCAGCACCACAGCCTATCTTGTCCTTGTTGCCATAAAACAGAGTTTTGCAACAGGACTGATGATATTCAGATTATTTTGCATCCCCCCTCTCCATGGGGTATTTTGCTTATCTTGACTGCAACTACTTGGAAAGATGAAGAACCCCACTAAAGGAGCACAAGATTTTGACATCTTCCTACAAGTTCTGCAACCTTGGAAGGAAGGACACCTCAAGGGAACTATGCATGGATTGTCTATGCATGGATTGTCTGTCAAGAAATTGATATGCATGGATTGTCTGTCAAGGAACTATGCATGGATTGTCTGTCAAGAAACTATTTTGCACTTGGACATCATGTTTTATTTCATGAGTGAGGAACCTATGGCCCCCCAGAACTTCCTGAACTTCAAGTCCAAGTGCTCATCATTGACTATTGGGCTATCCTGGCTGAGGCTAGTGGGCAACATATGGACAAGCAACAGCCATTTCTGATGAGACAATTCCGGGAACAGGAGAGAAATTCGCTTCAAATTGTTGAACAAATTTACCTGTTTTATTTTGTTGGGAGCTGACCAGAGTGCCTGGGGAAACTCAGTCAGATGGGCAGCATTTGTGAACCAAAATGCAGCTTACTGGGAGAAGGGGAATTCCTATTGGTGCATTGGCACTGTACTAACCTTCCTCCCGCTTCCCAATCCACCAGACAAGCTTCAGGGACACAAGTGACAGAAGGTCAGGCAGTCATCCAACCCCTTCCCCTACAGCCACAACTGTATATGGTCACCATGAGTAACAGTAAACAAGTAATGAGTAAACAACTCTTTATCTTTCCAGGTGGGACGTTTTACCGAGAAAAAATGAGCAAATCAGATGTTGTTCTATCAGTAATATATTTTTCTATCTTTCTTCTTTTTCAGAAAAGGGAACCAAAGTAAAAGAAAGTATGGAGAACCCAGAAGAGAATTATTGTACCAGAGACAGAAAAGCTCCACTGCCCACACACTCACTTACCTGTGGGATCTTGTAGATGCCTAAGATCGTAGTCATGTGAAGTGAGATGTCAGAGTCAAGTGCTCCAATAACAGCTATCATATTTCTTTTCTTGTCACATTTGAAGTTGGGGACAATCCTTTCTGTGGTGGACAGAAGTTTCAAGGTGTTCTGATAAGTCATCCTTGCATTTAAATAGCTATCATAGAGGTGGAACCCAAAGCTCATATTCTGGACGATATTAGGGTTCTCATTGATTTCTTTCACAGCAAAAACCAGGGAGAGGGTATTCTGGTAGTACTTTGGTGCTCCACTAATAAAAGAGTTATACTATGTGTCAGAGATATTCTCCTCCTCTACTTTTTAAGCATGTAGCTTACTTTCTGGCTTTTTCAGCCAAATTCCAAAAGATTAAATAAAACAAATAAGCAAACAACACATTTGCATTGTGTCTCCCAACAGTTGATTGTTGAAACCCATGGACAGTGAGGCAGGGTTTCTTCCAGGCAGACAAATGAAGAACAATATCAGAAATATTATAGATGTTATAGAATACCTGGGAGTAAGAAATGAAAAACAGGCAGCGTTGATGTTTTTAGATGCTGAGAAAGCATTTGATAATGTTTCATGGAAATTCATGAAAAAAGTTCTAGAGAAAATGAACTTTGGTGAAAATTTTAGGAAACGGATTCAAGCAATATATTCGAATCAAAAAGCCAATTTAATTGTAAATCATATGCATTCTGTCTCCTAACAGATGATAATTGAAACCCATGGAAAGTATTCAGCCAGCTTTAGGAATAGAGCATCTAAGAGGTGTTTAATTTTGTGAAGAACATTCACATCCTGCAAGATACACATGTACATAAGTTATTCTCTTATGTGGAGGTAGACCACTGGAGCTTCAAATCATGGCCCCTCACAGGTTACTAAAGCAAACAGCAATTGCTTCTTGTATGCAGCTGCTGGGCAGGAGGATGGTTGTATTAATTTCAGTGGGTCTACTGTGCATACAACTCCGTATATAACCCTTTATTTTGCAAAGAAGAAGAAGAAGATTGCAACACTGCTGTTTTAATTGCACAGTATTGTTTACATTGTATAGCAAGGAATATAACCCAAAATCTATGATATCACAGCATCTATGACTGTCAGATTAAATGACGGTGGCTGTGAATGTGGGGATCAAGCTTTCCTGTAAAGTAAAACCATCCATCCATCCATAGTGGGAAAGGAAACACAGAGGGAGCATGAGGATCAAGCATGAGATCAGGTGACAAACATGAGATCAAGTGATGAGAAAGCAGAAGAGACAGAAGACAGAAACCTCTAGATGAGGAATAAAGCAACATAGAAGAAGATGCCATGATCATAATATAAAGAGAAGAAAATATATTTTTAACCTTTATACTTGGAAAAAGTCATATGCAAATATTTTCCGAGCATGCCATGGTTTGTGTAGTGCATAGAGAAATGTACACTATGAAGGAGAGAGTGATTTCCTTACTAAAGTTCATCTGTAAACTTTGTGTTTGGGTGGTCCTGGAAATCTATTTCTTCAGAAAAATAGCCAAAACTATTAACAATTCCTCCAATGATTAGGTCCCCTCTCTGATAATACTGGTATGGAAGCTGGAAAGGATCCGTCATGGTGCATCTCTCAGAGTCTTCCTTGCACTCGGTTGGAGGCACCTGCAGCCACAGGAAGAGAAGGAGCAGCAGCAGAAATGTTCCTACCATCTTGACCAACAGTTATGCAGAAAGCCAGATTTCTCTCTCATCCACCATGAATTGCATTAGGCTTAATGGCACTGGATTATTTTGATAAAGGGGATGTGCCAAACATCTGATCCATGAAAACCTGTGTGTTCAGAATTTCTCACTGGGGCTCTGAATGACACAGGGTTTATTTTCTATACACCTTGTGTTTATGGTCTCATAGAATGTATGTGGGATTTGGCAAGATTATGAAACCTGCATTTCGAAATAATTGCTTGTTCCAAAGTGATCTCCTTAGAGTATTGTGCTCTGTTAGGGAAAACAGTAAGAGCAAAATAATCATATGTATTTGTTATTGAATGGTGACCTGGTAATTGTGAGTGTCACATGCAAGCATGCTTCCCCCAGCTGAGTGATCTTAGGCTGGATCTAGAAGTGTCAAAGAAGCAATTCAGTTAAATGCGCTGTAAACTCACACAGGGAAAACCGGTATGGAAAGGAGGGACTCCACATGTTTTTTGTTTGGCTTTCAGCCTTTTAATTATCATTTTTTCTTAAATCAGAAGTTGGGTTGCAACTGGCAGATATATAACCTAGGGTTGCCACATTTCAAGAAGTAAAAATCTGGACATTTGTTGAGCCCCAAAATTGTTGAGCTTCTTTTCAGCGGTTGCCCACTCACCCCCCCACCAAACCTGAACCACCCACAGCCGTGCCAGACCCCCAGGCCCAAACCTGGACCCAAGTCACGCCTTCCTCCAAACCCAAAGTTTTGGTTTAAAATGGCTGCCCAAAAGAGAGCATGTTTGGGAGGAGCGGTGCACAGCCAGACAGCACAAATACTGGTTTGAACTGAGCAGAAACCAGGAAGAACAGAGCTTGCGAGATATTTCCCCACTGTCTGGATGCTGTCAGCAACTCCGGGCTGGTTGCCCAGGAAAGTATAAAGACAAGGAAAAGTTTCTTACAGTCTTTTTTATTTCAGACTTTACAGAGAGAGGCTATGGAACCCATCCTCTTGGATAATGGCGTTGTCCAGAGCGAATCTCCACCCTCTGTCTCTCCCACTTCCTCATTGGTCATCATCATCACCTCCTCTACGGGTGCTGCTATGTGCCCTCTGTCTTTGAACTCTTTGCTCCCCTACTTTTAAAGATCGTCGGGTTCTGGGAGATGGAGGGTCTGGGATGCTTTCTAGTGACAGCATGTCAGCCAGCTGCTTCTCTGGCGCTCACTTTATTTCCCAACTTTCCCCCTCATCTGCCTCTGAGCTGTGACCTCCCACAAACCCCTGTTGTAAATCTATACTGTTTCCTCTTCCTTTCTCCCTGGAACAGTCAGGATGGGCAGGCAGTCTCCACCACTTCTTTTACCCAGTCCCTGATACCCACTCATTTCCTCACCCTGGATCCTGGTTTGGTGGCCATGAAGGCCAGAACCACCGTGATGGTTTTGGCCAAGACACAAGACACCGCAATGGAGAAGATGATGCCAAAGGCCGTTTGTCGTAAAGAGCAGCTCACTGGGTGAGGCTGGCCAATGAAGAGCAAGGAGCAGAGGAAGCAGAGCAAGAGGGCAAGGAGCAGAGTGTAGGTGAGGTCCCGGTTGTTGGCTTTGACAATGGGAGTGTCCCCGTTCTTAGAGAAGACGCCAAGGACCAAGGCTGTGACCAGAGCGAAGAGCAGAACTTCATTGAAACTGCCTGACAACTCCTAATTATTATCATTAGTTTTTAATGTTTAATGTTTTACTGTGGTTTTATAATATGCTGGGGCTAAATATTCCTGGTAAGGAAAGCCGCAATAGATCTGGCAATGGTCAGAAGTCCCAAGCCCCCTAGACCCAATAAATCATTATAAGACACCATTCATTGCATTCCACTATTATTTCTTCTGCTCAAGTGCGCATGGCAAAGCTTGGATGTGGAGGAGCAATAAAGAGCCATATAGCACAAAGAATGACTGGTATTGTCAGAGCTGCCCGAGATCCCAGCTCACAAAGGACCAACGCCGCTTCGTTGTTAAGTAAGAAAGTCTTTATTGAAGTTCAGTTTCACTTCCAGAGCCGCAGCGTGCAGCTCTACGTCTCAAACTCTAGACCGCTGAGGCTCCGTCTGAATCTCCTCCCCCCAGACACCAGTTTAAGACTCTAGCCTTGCTCCACCTCTTCCTCTGCTCTTTCCTCCTGTGGTTCCCGCCGGCTAGCAGACCCTCTGGTTCTAGCAGACCCGCCGGTTTCCTGTGTACTGGCTTGGCCCTTTGGCAGGTGTCACACCTGGAGACGTAATCCGCGACTTCTCCCCTCATCTTGGGCCACCAAAAGTCTCTGGTTACTAATTCCGCCGTCTTGTCCTTGCCGAAGTGCCCAGCGCTGGGCGCGTCGTGTAACTGCTGCAGGACTTTCGTGCGGAGGTCGTCTCCGGGTACGTAGAGAGCCCCTTTGCGGATGAGCAGTCTGTCTCGTATCTGGAACTCGTCGTCCTTCGCTGTGCCTCTTCGCACCTCCTCCATCTTGGATTGTGCGAACGAATCCGTCTGCAGCGCTCGACGCACCGCGTCCAGGTCCACGGCGGCTGAAGCGCACGCCCACGCTTTCGGTGCGAAAATGTGTTTGGCCGCCACCGGTGCCGCTTCCTCAAGATACTGCGGCTTCCTGGATAGTGCATCCGCCATGACGTTGTTGTCTCCCGGGATGTATTCTATCCGGAAATCGAAATCCGCAAAGAACTCCACCCAGTGGATGTGTCTCTGGTTCAGGAACCGCGCCGTGCGCCAGTACTCCAGGTTCTTATGGTCCGTGCGGACCTGCACTGTGTATCTGGCTCCGACGAGGAAGTGCCGCCACGCCTTGAAGGCTGCATGAATGGCCAGCAACTCCCTGTCCCAGATGGTGTAGTTCTGTTCCGACTTGCTGAGTTTCCTGGAGTAGAATGCGCACGGCCTCCATTCCCCTTGCGGATCTTGCTGCAACAGGACGGCCCCCACCGCTCTGTCCGAGGCGTCCGTCTCAACCCTCATTGGTCTGCTGGGGTTTACATGTAGCAGCTGTTCTTCGGACGCGAAGAGACGCTTGAGTCTCCAAAAGGACTGCTCTGCCTGGTCCGTCCAGGTGAACTTCTTCTTCTTGGAGCTGAGGGTGTCCGTGATGGCCGCCGTCTCCTTCGCGAAGCCCTTGATGAACTTGCGATAAAAGTTGGCGAAGCCGACGAACTTCTGGACCTCCTTCCGATTTCGCGGGCTCTTCCAGTCCAGCACCGCGCGGACCTTGGTGCTGTCCATGGCGAGTGCCTTGTCGGACAGCTTGTAGACCAGGAAATCCACCTCCGTCATGTCGAACTGGCACTTCTCTAGTTTGGCGTAAAGTCTGTGCTCCCGTAGCCTCTGCAGGACCTCCTTGACGTCCCCCTCGTGAGCCTCCTGCGATTCCGAGAAGATCAGGATGTCGTCCAGGAAGCAAACGCACTTCTTGTAGAGGAGTCCCGCTAACACGTGATGCATGAAAGCTTGGAAACAATGGGAGCCATTTTGGAGACCAAACGGCATTACGCGATATTCATAGGTGCCTAAAGGTGTAAACATGGCCGTCTTCCACTCATCGCCCTCCCGCATGCGTATAAGGTTGTACGCCCCTCGTAGATCCAACTTGGTGAAGATCCGTCCCTTCCTCACCGTCGCGAGCAGGTCGTCGATCTTGGGCATGGGGAATGCTGTGGGCTTCGTCCTGGAATTGATGATTCTATAATCAACTACGAGCCTCCGTTGGGGCGTGACTTTCTTCTTCACGAAAAACACGGGACTGCCCCCCACTGCTTTGGATTCTTGGATGAATCCCCGCTTCAAGTTGTGATCTATGAACTCCCTGAGTTCTTGCAGTTCGTCCTCAGACATGGAATACAGTTTTCCAGTCGGCAGCGTCGCCCCCGGCAGGAGGTCAATCTTGCAGTCGTAAGGCCTGTGGGGAGGCAGCTTATCCGCTTCCTTCTCGCAGAAGACCTCCAAAAACTCCTTGTACTTGTTGGGTACCGCTTGCACCATGCCTAGGTGTAGCTGCGGTTCATCCTCTTGCCCCTCCTCTTCCTGGCGGGTCCGGACGCAGTGTTCTGCGCAGTAGGAAGAGCAGAAGGTTAATTGCCGCTGGTACCATGCTAATGCCGGGCTGTGCCTATCCAGCCAACTCATGCCCAACACTATGGGCGTGTCCGACAGGTGGGTGACGTTGAAGCTGATGACTTCGCGGTGGTTTCCAATTTGCATTACCATAGGCGGTGTTTGCTGTACCACCTCTCCTCCCAGTATCTTCCTGCCATCGACCGTGACGACGTTTAGGTGCATCGTGGCTGGTAGGAGTGCTATGCGATGTTGCTTGATGAAATCCACTCCTACAAAATCTGCGTTGCTACCAGAGTCAATGATAATTGGGACTTCCAGGGTAAGCCCATTGGGCAGCTGGAGCGATGCGGTGAGTTGCACCACTGGTTTGGGTGGGAGGGGGTCTGTGGGCTGTAAAATCTCTGGGGACTGCTTCACTGACTCGCCTGGCTGGGCCCCAGTGCTTCCGCTTCCAACCAGGCTTCTTCGTTTCCCTGCAGCTGTTCTTGCTGCTGAACTGCTCCCCTTACTGTTGCTGAGGCTGCAGTGTGCTTCTGGATCCTCTGCGGCCACTCTTTGGCCATGTGCTGTGCACTGCCGCAGATGTAACACTTCCTGCTCCCTCTAGGAGCCTTCGCCTTGACTGCTCCTGGTGTTTGGGCTCTGCTTGCTGTCTGAGCCCTGGCACCACCTATCTCCATCGGCTCTTCTCCCCTCCCCAGTGGAGGCGTGGATAGCGCGCGCCCTGTCTCTTTGGGTAGGAAGTGAGTTGTTCTGGCTGGTGTGCTTGCCCTACGTCCCTCCTCCCTGCTCCAAGGGCGGTCTTCCAGGCGCACCCCTATCGCCAGCGCTCTCTGGACGACTTCTGTGGTGCTTTTAGGTCTTTCTCCCCTTGCCAGCTCATCTTTCACGGCCCCATTTAGTCCCTCCCAGAACAGATCCCTGACGGCAACGGAGTCCTTCTCCCAGCCCAGCACGTTCACTAACGCAAAAAAGCGGGAGTGATATTGTCTCACCGTGGCTTTGCCCTGCTGCAGCCCATGCATTTCCCTCCTGGCCACATCCACATCTACCGTTGATTTAAAACAAGCGTCCATAGCTTTGATAAATGCGTCGGAATCTTGGAGGGCGGGATCATTTTTGCGCCATAAATTCCGCAGCCACGCTTTTGCTTCCCCATGCAGATGAGTAATTATGAAGCCTACTTTCTCTTCCTCATCTCTAAAGTCTTTCTGAAGCAAATTGAGCGCGAAAACTATGTCGGCTCTGAAGTTAGGATACTGCTGCAGGTTCCCGTCGAAGTGGGCTACTATGCTGCCCCCCCTCTTCCCGAGGCCAACTCCCTCCGGCTTGGGTCCTGGCAACCCCTCCTTGCCCACACGTTCCCACCTGGTCTGCAGATCCCGGCAGAGCGCTACTGCTTCTTCTTCTCTTTTCCTGGATGCTTCTACTTCTGCGTAAAGCCTCGTGACTGCATTTTGCAGTTCTGTCACCTTCTCCTCTGTAGTCATCTTTGCCTATCTTCGTGAGCTCGCAAAACACCACGTCTTGCCCCTCGCTGCGCCAACTCACGCTGCGAGGGTTAAATTCTAAGTGAGACGGAGCATACTGTCAGAGCTGCCCGAGGTCCCAGCTCACAAAGGACCAACGCCGCTTCGTTGTTAAGTACAAAAGTCTTTATTGAAGTTCAGTTTCACTTCCAGAGCCGCAGTGTGCAGCTCTACGTCTCAAAGTCTAGACCGCTGATGCTCCGTCTGAATCTCCTCCCCCCAGACACCAGTTTAAGACTCTAGCCTTGCTCCACCTCTTCCTCTGTTCTTTCCGCCTCTGGTTTCGCCTGCCCGTTGGGGTCTCGCCCTTTCTAGACTCTTCTGACGCTGAATCCCCTGAGCCTTCCCCCTCCCTCCGGCGGGCTTTAGGAGCTGGTTCCCAATCCGGGTCTCCTGCTGTCCCTCGCGCCTGTACATTTGAACAGGCCAAATCCCAGCTCAACACAAGTTGGCCCCATTTTGTCTAGAATATGAGATTTGACCAGAATCCATGCACAGACCTAGATTATACATCCCACAATTAACTCAGGAGAGTACTAACATGCTCCTGTGACATTCAGAGTTGTGTGCTCTGTATAAATCAGCAGGTGATGTTTTTCACAAACATTGTCACCTGCAATATTTGAAGATTCTCAAAAAGCAGAGCACATGGCACACAGGTAAAAAGATGGCAATCCTACTTGGTGATGCTGTGTAAATCTGTACTTTATGCTGAAGAGCTGTCTTGCAAGGAACACAGATGTTCAGTGATGATGCCATAGCTAAAAGAGTGAGATTTTATGTGTACTCAAGATCACCTAATACGGAAGATTAACTTTTTTAAACTACCTTGTTTGTTTGTTTTCCCCAAATAAGTTTTTATTAATTTGCTTCAAATAAAGGAATAACAAAGAATATATATAAATAACAAGATAACAAACAAGAAAAACGAGCAACCCACATTAAATACTTCACATCAAAGATTTTACATTACTTTCTCTTTTAGGACTTCCTTCAGCTTATCCGAAAATCATTCGTAGTTATAATTTAAGTTTACGCATTTCCTGGCTTATATTGACATTATATATCTCTCTTTCTTCTAATTCCTTTAGACAATAACTCTTACTGCTTCACAGTGCTTCTTTAAATCCCACTAACGTTGTTTGTCCCTCACTTACATATTCCAGGTAATCTACATATTTCCCCCAATCCTTAATGAACTTTTGGTCTCTTAAATATCTAATCTTTCCTGTCAATTTATCCAACTCCGCGTAATCCAATAACTTCGATCTCCACTCGTCCACCGTTGGTATATCCTGCTGTTTCCATTTCTGGGCTAGAATTACCCTTGCTGCTGTAACCGCATAGTACACAAATTTATGGTCCTTCTTTTTTATCTCATTCCCTAATATCCCTAGCAGGAAGATTTCTGGTTTTTTTATAAACGTATATTTTAGAATCTTCTTGAGTTCAGTATATATTTTTTCCCAAAATCCTTTCACTTTCCCGCACTCCCACCACATGTGGTAAAAGGAACCCTCCTGAGCTTTACATTTCCAGCATTTATTACAAACCTTATACATTTTCGATAGTTTTAAAGGTGTTATATACCACCTGTAAAACATCTTCATAACATTTTCCCTTATTGCCATAGATGCCGAAAAGTTTATACCCTCTTTCCACAGTTTTTCCCAATCTTCAAATTGTATACTATGTCCCACATCTCTAGCCCAGTGGATCATTACTGCCTTGACTTCTTCATCTCCTAAATTCCACTCCAACAAGATCTTATACATTTTGGATAGTGTTCTCACATCATTGTTTATGATTTCAATCTGGAATTTCGACTCTTTATCCGCATATCCTCTTTCTTTAATATCCTTTTTAAACAATTCATTTATTTGGAAATAGTGTAGCCAGTCATATACAAGTTCTTTAACCTGATCATACGGTTTTAATTTCCATTTCCCAACTTCCTTAATTACTAATTGACTGTAAGTTGGCCAACTACTTCTCATATTAATTTTCTTTACACTTAACACTTCGAGAGGTGATAGCCAGTGTGGAACTTTAGCTTCTAGCAGGTTTTCAATTACCCGGATATTTGTTGGATGTCAAACTCAGCCAAGAGCATAAGGTCAAACAGATTCCTCACTGGCCTTGCAGACAACTTCATTGTCCAGAAAGTGGGAGAAGCAACAAGAGGAACAGCCATTTTAGATCTGGTCCTAACCAATGTTGATGACCTAGTTAGTGGGGTAGAAGTGGAAGGATCATTAGGCGCGAGTGATCATGCTCTTCTGAAGTTTACTATACAGCGGAAAGGAGCAGCCAAGCATACTAGGACTCAATTTCTCGACTTTAAGAAAGCCGACTTCATAAAACTTAGGGAAGTGCTGGGTGAGATCCCATGGACAGTAATACTAAAAGGAAAGGGAGTTCATGATGGCTGGGAGTTTGTTAAGAGGGAGATAGTAAAAGCACAACTTCAGGCAATACCAATGAGACGGAAACATAGAAGGTGCCTAAAGAAGCCAGGGTGGCTATCTAAAGAACTTTTAACTGAGTTAAGATTAAAAAAGGATGTGTACAAAAAATGGAAAAGGGGGGAAACCACCAAAGAGGAATTCAAACAAATAGCCAGCACGTGTAGACACAAAGTCAGAAAAGCTAAAGCACAGAATGAACTCAGGCTTGCTAGAGAGGTTAAAAGCAACAAAAAAGGCTTTTATGGGTATGTTCGTAGCAAAAGGAAGAACAAAGAAACAGTGGGGTCACTCAGAGGAGAAGATGGTGAAATGCAAACAGGGGACACAGAAAGGGCTGAACTCCTCAATGCCTTCTTTGCCTCAGTCTTCTCCGATAAAGAAAACAATGCCCGACCTGAAGAATTTGGAGCAAATGATTCAGCAAAGGAAACACAGCCCAGAATAACTAAGGAGATAGTACAAGAATACTTGGCTAGTCTAGATGTATTCAAGTCTCCAGGGCCAGATGAACTGCATCCAAGAGTATTAAAAGAACTGGCAGATGTGATCTCAGAACCACTGGCAGTCATCTTTGAGAATTCCTGGAGAACAGGCGAAGTCCCGGCAGACTGGAGGAGGGCAAATGTTGTCCCTATTTTCAAAAAGGGGAAAAGAGAGGACCCAAATAATTACCGCCCAGTCAGTCTGACATCAATACCAGGGAAGATTCTGGAGCAGATCATTAAGCAAACAGTCTGTGAGCACCTAGAAAGGAATGCTGTGATCACCAATAGTCAGCATGGATTTCTGAAAAATAAGTCATGTCAGACTAACCTGATCTCGTTTTTTGACAGAATTACAAGCCTGGTAGATGAAGGGAATGCAGTGGATGTAGCCTACCTTGATTTCAGCAAGGCATTTGACAAGGTGCCCCATGATATTCTTGTAAAGAAGCTGGTAAAATGCGGTCTTGACTATGCTACCACTCAGTGGATTTGTAACTGGCTGACTGACCGAACCCAAAGGGTGCTCATCAATGGTTCCTCTTCATCCTGGAGAAGAGTGACTAGTGGGGTGCCACAGGGTTCTGTCTTGGGCCCGGTCTTATTCAACATCTTTATCAACGACTTGGATGATGGACTCAAGGGCATCCTGATCAAATTTGCAGATGACACCAAACTGGGAGGGGTGGCTAACACCCCAGAGGACAGGATCACACTTCAAAACGACCTTGACAGATTAGAGAACTGGGCCAAAACAAACAAGATGAATTTTAACAGGGAGAAATGTAAAGTATTGCACTTGGGCAAAAAAAATGAGAGGCACAAATACAAGATGGGTGACACCTGGCTTGAGAGCACTACATGTGAAAAGGATCTAGGAGTCTTGGTTGACCACAAACTTGACATGAGCCAACAGTGTGACGCGGCAGCTAAAAAAGCCAATGCAATTCTGGGCTGCATCAATAGGAGTATAGCATCTAGATCAAGGGAAGTAATAGTGCCACTGTATTCTGCTCTGGTCAGACCTCACCTGGAGTACTGTGTCCAGTTCTGGGCACCACAGTTCAAGAAGGACATTGACAAACTGGAACGTGTCCAGAGGAGGGCAACCAAAATGGTCAAAGGCCTGGAAACGATGCCTTATGAGGAACGGCTAAGGGAGCTGGGCATGTTTAGCCTGGAGAAGAGGAGGTTAAGGGGTGATATGATAGCCATGTTCAAATATATAAAAGGATGTCACATAGAGGAGGGAGAAAGGTTGTTTTCTGCTGCTCCAGAGAAGCGGACACGGAGCAATGGATCCAAACTACAAGAAAGAAGATTCCACCTAAACATTAGGAAGAACTTCCTGACAGTAAGAGCTGTTCGACAGTGGAATTTGCTGCCAAGGAGTGTGGTGGAGTCTCCTTCTTTGGAGGTCTTTAAGCAGAGGCTTGACAACCATATGTCAGGAGTGCTCTGATGGTGTTTCCTGCTTGGCAGGGGGTTGGACTCGATGGCCCTTGTGGTCTCTTCCAACTCTATGATTCTATGATTCTAGGTTTTTATACCTTTCCCATATTTCAATTAATGGACCTCGGAAGATGTGGTTTTCGAATCCCTTATGTACTTTTCTTTTCTCGCACCATAGGTAGGCATGCCAGCCGAACCTGTTGTCGAAACCCTCTAAGTCGAGCAGATCATTATTCACTAGTTTAACCCAATCTTTTAGCCAGCAGAGGCATGATGCCTCATAATATAGTTTCAGGTCCGGTAGTGCATACCCTCCTCTCTCCCTTATATCTGTTAACAGTTTGAATTGAATTCTAGGTTTTTTGCCCTGCCAGATGTATCTTGAGAGCACTCTTTGCCACTCTTTAAAAACTCCGCTCCCCTTAATTATAGGGATGGTCTGAAATAGGAACAGCAACCTTGGTAATACATTCATCTTAATTGTGTTGATCCTTCCCCAGAATGACAATTTCAATCTACCCCAAATTTCCAAATCCTTTTTTATTTCCTTCCACAACAGTTCGTAGTTATTTAACTTTTTTAAACTACCTTGTAATCATGGTAGTAAAAGGGGGGCGTGATTGTGCAACTAGGTTGATCTAGGAGGAGATGGTCTTTCCAAAATCCTGGTCCTATGCTGCTTAGAACATTATTATTATGGGTACTTTGAATTGTGCCTGCAAATGTACTGGCAGCCAATGAGATAGTTTGAGCAGTGGAGTCCCCTTCTCCAGGAAACTGGCCCTGGTCCACAGCCCGACCACAGCATCCCAGGCTAGATGCGGCTTCCAAATACTTTTGAGAGACAGCCCCACATTAATGGACAAGTCCAAACTTAGTGTTCAAATTTTAAGCATTCCAGTGTGATGGGATACACATAGGATATTTGCCTGGCTGAGTGAGAAACTTTTTGTGTTGTTGATCAGCTCTGCCTGGGTGCTTCTGGCCCCAGTGAGATGTTGATATGACATGTCAGAGACAGCAGATGCGTCCCAGAGAGAGAAGAGCAGGCTTCTTTCTCTGCAAGAACTCGATTATCAGCTGCTTGCCGAAGTTTATTTCATAATTAGAAAGCTGGCTGCCGGCTTTAATTGCGCTTTCTGCTGGCTCTGTGACAATCACAGCTTTGCCTTGCCTTGTGCTTTGGGGAGTTGCCCCTTTGGGATTTGGCACAAGGTGGAAAGTACCGTGTCCAAATAAACACAGGTTGCCGTTAATACCATGTAAAATCTAAACGCTGTTTACAATGCAGGACAGAAAATTGCACAGCAAAGTTTAAAATAAACTAACTAGTTGCAATACTGAATGTCAAGTACAATGATGATTGCTGGATCTGTGACAATTGCTCCTAATTGCAACTGCACACAGCATATGTGATGACAATGAGGGCTCTCTATCAATTATCTCTAATTACAGGGTCTTGACGTGGCTTTTGCTCTGGGGAGATGCCCCTTGGAGAGGGCACTCCAGGTGGCAAGAGCAGCATTCAGTTAGACAGTTTGACACTAGGGCACTTGCCAAGGCAGAAAGGAACTTTGATTTAATGTAGATCAGAAAATCCTTTTATGAAGCATTGCCAACCTAGATCATGGTCTCTTCTAATCCAGCTAGGCCATTCCTGCAGTGACAAAAGTGCTTTATGTGTGTGCAAAAGACCAAAATCATCTGCCCTGAAATATGGGATTCTGTTGCTTTAGTGCATTAGGCCAAAGCTGGGGAAGCAGCCCCAGGGACTGAACTGGACTCTATCTGGCTCTCCTCAGGCCACAACCCTCATGGGCCCTGATTCACAGGCTGTATCCAATGCTAGCTATACTCCCAGTCCCAAAAATGAGCATTATTTTCAGTGGGTCTAAGCAGACCTACTAGCATTAGATACAGTCCTGAGTGTTTCTGGCTGGACAGTTTCAGAGCTGTCAGGGCTCATCTTGGACTGGCAGGCTCAGTTGGAGCAGACAGGGGGTGAATTGTCATAAATTGGATTAGAGGTGGAGGGGGGACCTCTCCTTCACACCCCAACATTGACTGACTTGCAGGAAGCTCAATTGTACTTGGTGACATCATGCCCCCCCCCCCGTTCCTGCTGAGAACTGGCTGGCATGGCCAAACCCTGCAGAAAGCAAGATTATACTTTCAATCCTGCTTGGTTCGGGTGTGCCAGTGAGTCCCACCTGGGAACTGGCTGGCTCTTCTAAATCCTGCAGAAAGTGGGACACACGCACACACACACACACCGTGCCACAGCTGATGTGAAGGAGATCAATCCCTCTTTATTCTGTGTATGTGGAGGGCTGAGTTTTCCCTTTGGGTTGCAGACTCTTGCATTGGATAGAGTGGCTGGGAATGGAAATGGGGGGGGGGAGGTTGAAAAGCTAGAGTGAGGATGCAGAACACACCCTGTCGCCCTTTTATCCCTGCCCCAAATAATGATGAAGTTGATGGTGCTTCTCATTTGGGTGGTGCATTGACGGTCAAGTAGCTTATGTGCCCTAAGTTCAGAGTATGAGATGGTGCTGTTCTTGGGGAAATTTCAGCACCTAACCCTGGACAGCTCCCTTAGCCTTGAGTGAGTCCCCGTGGAAAATTGGCTGGTGTACCCTAACCCCACAGAATGGAGGACGGAAGTGCACATCGGCCAATGTGTGTGTGGGGGGGAGTTTAATCCTGCTTTGGCAATATGTTCCCCCACCATCCTGGGCCAGCATTAATTTGTGGCCTGGAGAGTCCATTTGGCAATCATGCGGCATCCTTATGATGTCAGATGATTGGCAGATGGGTGGGACCTCCCCTGGACTGCTGTTGAATGCAGGGGTAGAATGAACTGCTGCCAACCAGATGTGGCAAAGAGGCTGAATTTGAGAAAAGAGTTTGTTTTAACTGTGTGCTGAGGAAGAACTCCAGAGCAGAATTTTAATGGCATTTGCATATGCATTCTGTGAGTTATTTATGGCTGCAGCTCGTACGCTGATCGGTAAACATTACACCATCCATATAAACACTGCAAATAATTGAACAGAGGAAGATAGTCATTAACTCTGCCTGCACACAAGGCCTGGAACCACAATGTATATGAAAGACTAGACATACGTGAAAGGGATTACTTTTTTTATAAGATGTAACGGAGGTGCTGTTTGCAAGGTGAAAAAAGCGGCCAGCTGGAAGAATGGTTTAACAGCAAGTGAAGGGTATCAACTGGACCTAAGTAAGAAATGATGTGGCAATGTGAGGAAATGATGATGATCATACATTTGGAACAGGAGTGGGAAACCTGATTTTAAGAAATTGTATTAAATTAATTTGGTTTGATTTGATTTGTAATAATTAATAAAAATAATTCAGAGGGAAATAAATTATAACAGACCATGACAGGGTTAGCAGGCCAAAGTGGTAAAATGAAGTTTTGGTTTATAACATTTCAAACTCCATACAGGCTGTTTTATGCTCATCACCCATGGGATGGGGGATAATCCACAGATAAATTCACATACCAAGGGCACAAATCTAGACTAACTTTTCACTGGCATGTTATTCTATAAATGCTGGATTTTATTTTGTATGGCCACCTGGAAATTGGGGCATGCTCTATGTATTGCAATCTAACCTCCCAAGGGATAGTAGTGAATGTAGAGTACAAGGAGATTATCCGTTTTAATGCTGGTTTCACCATACTAGATGGAAGAAGCTCACATTGATGTATCAGTCTGCTTGAAGACTGGCCACACTCAATATTAAGTAGTTTTAGTGATTCTAAACCACTTCCCAAGTTAGGGAAACTGTTGCAAAGACTGAGTCACCTAACCTCAATTTCTGGTTTTATTCAAAATTCTAGCCTCTTTAATATTATTATACCAGTTGACTTCCCAAACATAATTAACTGGCAGCCCACACAGCCTGTATTGCAACAGATCAGTCCTGATGTAACCAAGTCATGTCTCACCAGGACCATATTTGTATATGAAATATACAGTGGTAACTTGGGTTAAGAACTTAATTCATTCTGGGGGGCCACCAGGTGGCGCGTTGGAAGATGGCCGACAATAACATCTCTCTGACCCATACGAGGTACTAAGGGGCTGCTATGGGAAGTATGCAGTCTTCCTAATCACCTCAGGATGTGAGGTGAAACTGCCCTGCCAGAGGTGTTCACAATGCACCCCCTGAAACGAGCGATGGGGGTGCAGAACACTTGGCACAGGCCCTCGGTGAAGTCAGATCTTCCTGACACCGATTCCAATTAGCACGTGCTGGTTGCTGCAGCTTGGAATTATAATTGGAAACATATGTTTGGAAATGAAGCTGAAAGCACATACATCAAGTAAAGCTCGACTGATAAGGCTGCTGACTAATGGATCTCTGCGACCAGGAGTGACGGATGGATAAGTAAATCTTCTGATGAATTACCACAAGGAGACTGTATGTTTGGAACGAAGGGGGGGGGGTGGAGGAAAAAACTTTTTTTTCCCCTGCATGATGTGACATTAATAACCCTTCACCCCAGATAGAAACAAGATCGTCGCGTTTCTATGAATCACAGGCAGGATTTTAAGAACTATGTGGGACGGAGCATAACAGGAAAGAAGACTGGAGAATGGTGAGAAAAGAGGAAAATTACTTATGACGCAGTTAAAAAATGGCGTCTCGCCATGACAGGTTTGCCGGAGGAAGAAGGACTGGGGGAGGAGATTCAGGATTGTTTGAATGAGAAGGAATGTTGGAATGTAAGTTTGACCTGACAGAACCCCCAGAATCATTTGATTTATTCGGTAAGCCTGAGAAAAATAAAGGACAGATCGGAGATTAATTTTGTTTATGGAAGCGTTGTACAGAGGCTGTCCCGGATTGATATGATTTTTGGAAGAGTACAAAACCCACATAGAATGCCAGCTTCTAACCTGCTTGTGAAAACCATCAGAGATCGCAAAGAAAGGAATTTATGATAACAACAAGAAGAGAAAGGAAGTAACAAAGGACTATCCGGATCAAACTGGACAGAACTGTCTAATTAATGCAGTAAGGCAAGTGATAGTTTTGGACTCGAGCTGAGCTTGATGTATGGGTATCCCCCCCAAAAAAATTTAAAATTTGGCTGTATAATTTGGAATCAATGTGATATGGATAATGTGATGTGATTGGCCTGTTAATAAAAATTATTTTTTTAAAAAAAGAACTTAATTCATTCTGGAGGTCCATTGTTAAGCTGAAACTGTTCTTAACCTGAGGTACCACTTTAGCTAATGGAGCCTCCTGCTGCTGCCGCGCAATTTCTGTTCTCATCCTGAAGCAAAGTTCTTAACCCAAGGTACTATTTCTGGGTTAGCGAAGTCTGTAACCTGAAGCATCTGTAACCCGAGGTACCACTGTACATGATTTTGTCTGTGACTGATTCTGCTCTTTCCTTGGCCAGAGGTAGCCTGCATCTACCAGGGCATGTCTCTTCCTCTTCAAAGGAGAAAATAACACTTGCAGGGTTGTTGTTTTTGTTAATGGACATATAAACTGTTTTGTCGCGTTATTTGTTGTTGTTTAGGTGTGTCGGCCTCTTCGTGACCCTATGGACCAGAGCACGCCAGGCCCTCCTGTCTTCCACTGCGTCCCACACTTTGGTCAAACTCATGTTAGTCGCTTTGAGAACACTGTCCAACCATCTTGTCCTCTGTCGTCCCCTTCTCCTTGCGCCCTCCATCTTTCCCAACATCAGGGTCTTTTCCAGGGAATCTTCTCTTCTCATGAGGTGGCCAAAGTCTTGGAGCCTCAGCTTCACGATCTGTCCTTCCAGTGAGCATTCAGGGCTGATTTCCTTCAGAATGGATAGGTTTGATCTTCTTGCAATCCATGGGACTCTCAAGAGTCTCCTCCAGCACCAGAATTCAAAAGCACCAATTCTTTGGCAATCAGCCTTCTTTATGGTCCAGCTCTCACTTCCATACATCACTACTGGGAAAACCATAGCTTTAACTATATGGACCTTTGTCGGCCAGGTGATGTCTCTCCTTTTTAAGATGCTGTCTAGGTTTGTCATTGCTTTTCTCCCAAGAAGCAGCTTTCGTGCCTACTGTTACCATCTGCAGTGATCATGTAGCCCAAGAAAGTAAAATCTCTCACTGCCTCCATTTCTTCCCCTTCTATTTGCCAGAAGGTGATGGGACCAGTGGCCATGATCTTCATTTTTTTGATGTTGAGCTTCAGACCATATTTTGCGCTCTCCTCTTTCACCCTCATTAAAAGGTTCTTTAATTCCTCCTCACTTTCTGCCATCAAGGTTGTGTCATGTGCAGATCTGAGGTTGTTGATATTTCTTCCAGCAATCTTAATTCCGGTTTGGGATTCATCCAGCCCAGCCTTTTGCATGCTGAATTCTGCATATAAAGACTCTCCTCCTGCAAAAGAGGGGAGTGGTTGTGGCCGGAACCGGTCCCCACCTCAAGAAGCCCCCTGCCTCCCACTCACCTGGCTGGCGCCCACGCCCAGGGGCAGGCACCCAACCAGGTGCCTTCGAGGGGGCATGGACGGCAGCGTAAATTGCTGCTGCACCAGCCACCCGGCCTCACTCTTCGGCGTCCCGTCGCAAGTCAACAGGTTCGTCTCCTTTGTAGCTGGAAGCCAGGGAAGTATTCGCGAGCTTCGGAGTTGGGGGGGAGCGTGCGTGAGCCGGTAATCCACTTCGCATATTGGCTTGTCTTTCGTCGTTAGGTATTGGCCGCATTTAGCTTATTTCGTCCTTCAGGGTAGCGGCTTTCATTATCCGTGTGTGGCAATAGTTGCTTTAGTTGCCTCTCCTTTTAAATTTGCGAGTAATAACCCCCCCCCTTCTCCTCCTGCACTCCTCCCCTTTTGCTGTTTATATTTTGTGATTTCCCGCACTCTACTACATCAGCACTAGTCATTTTTCCCTTTGTGAGTGGCGCGACCTTGTGTTCGCCACTGTGTGTGTGATCTGGGAGAGTGTGTAACTGCTCGTGCTCAGACACAGTGCTAGCCGATTTTCCCCTTTTTGAGCAGCACAACCTCTTGTTCACCACTGTGTGTGTGATCTGGGTGAGTGCGTGGCTGCTCGCGCTCAGACATGGCAGCGCTCCTAAATCCTTCGCGTTTTTCAGGGCAGTCCGACCTTGGGGACGCCCTAATCTTGGGTTGCCACCTGGAGTGCGAGTTTCCTGGTTTTCGAGGCGAAGCATGCGTTGGGAGGAGCTTATGCCATTGCTGAGAGAGACAGTTGCCACGTTTGGCCCTCCTGACATCCTTATCCTTCAATTGGGGGGGAATGACCTTGTTAGCAGAAGAAGTGTGGACTTGTCGTGGAACATAAAAAGAGATTTGGATGAGATTGCTGCTTTGTGTCCCGGAACAACGGTGTTCTGGTCCTCCTTCCTGAAGAGAATTGTTTGGCGCGGTGCGCAGAACTGTATGGCCATAGAAAAATCCAGGAAACTCTTAAATCGCGCAATAGCTCGTTGGGTACGCTTTATTAATGGCCGAGTCATTTCTCATGACCGTATCCGGATTGGTGATCAGGCCTTGTACCGGAATGATGAGGTTCATCTTTCAGACAAAGGGAATGATATCTGGTTAAGGCTTTTGCATAGTCAATGAAGCAGAAGTAGATGTCTTTCTGGAACTCTCTAGCTTTCTCCATAACCCAGCGCATGTTTGCAATTTGGTCTCTGGTTCCTCTGTCGCCTTATTGTGACACCTCAAAAGTTACCAATCCGCTGAGGATGCGATTATCTCACAAATCATTGTCAAAATTACTGCTTTCCTTCCTGAATCTCAGTAGATTTCCAGAGTCCACTAACAAGATCAACAATAACAGCATGTGGAAATACTATAAACTCCGCATGTTGTTCATAAATGGTGCTGGGGTTACAAAGTGCTGGGTCTTTTGCCCAGTCATTTCTCCCTTATATGTTAGGGTGGGCTTTGGCCAGCTGATTCTGCTACGATCTAAAACAAAAAGACTGCACAGTGAGTAATTATGTGCCCCATTCCTTCTTTTTTTGCAGCTAACCATCCAGTTTGGAGATAACACATCTCCAATCTAGGCATGTACACCTTAGTGCCCCCCATGTTATTTTGGACTAGTGTTTTGTAATACTTTTCATACTGGTCATTCTTCTGCAACTTCCATATTTTGCAAGGCGGGGATTGGAACATTTTTGCCCATTTGAAAGGGTCTCGGTGTGGAGACCAGGCTTTCATTCTGTACATGCTGAGTCCTCCGCCATTCATGAAAGCCTGCAACGAAACTCATGCTTCCAGAGAATGCATCAAGGGGAGAATGCAAACTGTGGTCGTCTCTGTCCTGAGGACACATTTCCTCTCCAGGATCACAGCAGCAATAGTGCTTCTTCTTGTAATGCTCCCTTATAGCGTGGGCAAGGTGCATTCTATTAATTGCAGCATATATGACGATCCTCTGCCTATACCTCACAAATATTATCAGCCAGGTGATTTTGTCATTGGAGAGATTGTTTCTCAGGTCTTCCTCTTTCAAGACAGTCCCTCATTCACAGAAGTGCCCACGCAGATGTCCATTGGTGAACCTGTGTAAGGAACCCTTTATTTCCCCCATGTCTTCTGTTACCTTAGACTATAATGTGGTTTGATGCTTCATTAGTAAGATTCACTTTTCAGTGTGAGGAAAGCTGTATTCCAGCAGCTACGAGTGCTGAACAATTATTCTGCCTGCCTCTTATGAGAATATTTCGTGCCCAAGGCAGATGGATGTGAATGGAGCTTCTGAGATATCTCTAGAACAAGACAACAGTGAATCGTGACCTTAGTGAGTCTTTGAGGCACCAGTCAACCATTAGTTGACTCTTGCCTTTAGCTTCAGCTATCTCTTCCATTCACATCAGTCCATATGGGTGTTTTTTAAAAAAGAAATGATTCATTTCATAAGATTATATTGTACAATACTGTAATATATGAGAATCATAGAATCTTACAGCTGGAAGGGACCCAATGGTCATCTATTCCAACTTCCCTGCAAGGCAGGAATCTCAGCTACTCTCAGCTAGTATTTTATAGTTTTCACCCCAGCAATGTTCCCTGACTGAGTGCAGGTCCAGTCACACAGAATGGAGGCAGAAACGCTGGCCTGATATGGAAAGCAAATTCTACATTGCACAGCATATTCTCTACCATGGAGCTACAACCATTTTCAGACACTTATTTCCATATTTCGTTAACCCTTTCCCTATCTAACCCTTATCTTCATGTCTTCATAATGTTTTAAACTTCAGCTCAATCATGAAAGTAGTTGGTGGTGTGATGCTATAATCAAGATATGCCTTTGCCTTTCAGACAACATCCCACAGTATGCTGGGCTAGATCCTGGCACCATGATGCAGGTTAGCCACCCCTGGTCTAGATCTACTGTATTAGTTCCCCGTAATGTAGTAGGCAATGACTCTTTACTCAGAATCTTTTCATACAGAGGAAAAAGTGTTTTAATAAATCTTCTTTTATATTTCATCTAAAAGGACCTGCTAATAGATTATATCCTGCAATAACTGTATTCTATATCCCAGCATTTTCAGACTTTTTAAAGTTCCAGCTCAACCATGAGTGTAGTCAGAGGTGTAACAAACTTGAAATGAGCCAACAGTGTGACGCGGCAGCTAAAAAAGCCAATGCAATTCTGGGCTGCATCAATAGGAGTATAGCATCTAGATCAAGGGAAGTAATAGTGCCACTGTATTCTGCTCTGGTCAGACCTCACCTGGAGTACTGTGTCCAGTTCTGGGCACCACAGTTCAAGAAGGACACTGACAAACTGAAACGTGTCCAGAGGAGGGCAACCAAAATGGTCAAAGGTCTGGAAACGATGCCTTATGAGGAACGGCTAAGGGAGCTGGGCATGTTTAGCCTGGAGAAGAGGAGGTTAAGGGGTGATATGATAGCCATGTTCAAATATATAAAAGGATGTCACATAGAGGAGGGAGAAAGGTTGTTTTCTGCTGCTCCAGAGAAGCGGACACGGAGCAATGGTTCCAAACTACAAGAAAGAAGATTCCACCTAAACATTAGGAAGAACTTCCTGACAGTAAGAGCTGTTCGACAGTGGAATTTGCTGCCAAGGAGTGTGGTGGAGTCTCCTTCTTTGGAGGTTTTTAAGCAGAGGCTTGACAACCATATGTCAGGAGTGCTCTGATGGTGTTTCCTGCTTGGCAGGGGGTTGGACTCGATGGCCCTTGTGGTCTCTTCCAACTCTATGATTCTATGATTCTATGAACAATGAAAGCAAGAAATGGCCTTTCCTTTGCCTCATGAAACAGACAGTAACTCTCATTCCAGGTCCGTTCCTAAGAACTACCAGCACATCCTGGCTTTGCTGCTTGCTGTCAAAGAGATCAATGAGAATCCCCAAATCCTACCCAACATCTCTTTGGGCTTCCACATCCTCAACAGCTACTATGTGGCAAGGAAGACATACAAAGCCAGCCTGAGCCTCCTCTCCACACAACACAGGTTTGTTCCCAACTACAAGTGTGATACTCAGAGTAAACTGACAGCTGTCATTGGCGGACTTGCTACTGAAACCTCTGCCAATATGGCTAGCATTTTTGCCACCTACAAGATCCCACAGGTGAGACATTCATTGATTTATGGGCATTTTACAACAATGGCTCATATTTTTATGCTTTTTTAATCCATACAACAAAACCCTCCTTCCTTTCAGCTCACATATGGATCATTTACCCCAGTGCAGGATGACAAAACATTGTTTTCTTCCTTATATCAGATGGTCCCAAAGGAAGCCCACCAGTACATTGGGGTAGTCAGGCTCCTTCACCATTTCAGATGGACATGGATTGGGCTCTTTGCTGTGGATGATGACAATGGGGACAGGTTTTTGCACACAGTGGTTCCATTGCTTGATCAGAATGGCATCTGCTATGCCTTCATACTACGGACAGCAAAGAGGACATTTATGGAAGAGCTGATGAACATGGTATTAGCGCAACTTGAAAAATACTCAATTCTTCAAGATAGAAAAGTCAGTGCATGTTTTGTATATGGAGAGGATCCATCCATGCCAGTTTTGAGAATGTTGCTATTTTTTGCAACATTGTATGAATTGCCACCTGTGGGGAAAGTCTGGATTGTTACATCCCAATGGGATTTCTGTGCAACATCTATGCAAAGACTTTGGGATATTGAAAGCTTCCACGGTACCCTATCCATCACCGTTCGCTCAAGGGAGCCACTTGGATTCCAAAGTCTTCTTGAGATCATTGAACCTTCTTGGGCAAAAGGAGATGGTTTCATTCAGAATTTCTGGGAGCAGTCATTCAGCTGCTCATTAAAAAAATCTGATGGGAATGTGGAGGGAAAGCAAGCCTGCACTGGCCGGGAGAAGTTGGAGAGTCTTCCTAGTACTTTTTTTGAAATGAGCATGTTTGGCCACAGCTACAATGTCTACAATGCTGCTTATGCTGTGGCACATGCTTTGCATGTCCTATGTGAATCCAGTCCCAAGCGTAGTCATTTAGTGGAAGGAGGGAGGCTGACATTTCAAAGTTTGCAGCCATGGCAGGTAATTGCACATTGAAAGCAAAAGTCTATTTTTCAAAACTTTCAAGTATGCCATCACAGAGTGGGTCCATCACAAAGTGGCACCAAACATTTTGGGATTTCTGAATATCCTGAGGGTGCAGAGACAAAAATCAGAAAAAGTTTATTGACCTCTGTCAGGGAACTGACATCGGAGCCCAGAGTGGAGGTAGGGCTCTCCAACGATGCAGGAGAAGGGACCAGCAGGGAGAGGGAGAACACTTCCCTTGGGGAAGGGAATCGGCGTGACACCAGGAAAGAAGGGGAGGAGGGAAGGTCTTCGGAGAGAGGGCTCCAAGACCCTTCCACAGGGTCCAGCGGGGAGAGCCCAGGACCTCCGCTGGCCACGCCCACTCTGCGCAGGAGACTTCCGCGCAGGGAGGCTAGGCGGAGACTTGGCGTCAAACAGCTTTTATGTTGGAAGAAGTTCAGGGAACGCCCACTGACGGATTCTGCCAGTGACTGAGACAGTCGCCTTGTAAGGGCTGTCAAATCAGGGAAAGGTTTAGCTACCCCAACAGCTGGGAGCAGTTTGGAATTTACACATAAGCAACCCCAATTCCCATTACAGCAATCCGTCAGTCCTCTAAGTTGCTTGTCGGCAGAGCAGCAAGGGGCAGCATCATGAGTCAGACCGGAGGAGCAGGCGCTGGAGAGGGGGCCAGGGGAGGACCAACTCTGGAGGAGAGAAACAGAGATTTGGAGCAGCAACTGGCCCTACTAGCGGCGCGGCTGGATGAAAGGCGGACTAAGGATGCCCAGGGGAAGCCCACCCCCATCGCAAGGAAGGTACAGGGACTAGTGCAGAAGTTTGGGGGCAATCCCAGAAATTATAACGCATTTAAGACAGAAGTGCAGTATGCGCTTGACCTGCAGTATGGTGACTTTGTGGACGATGGGGAGAGAGTTGCTTATGTGATAGGGCATCTGGAAGGGGGTGCCCGAGATTGGATCAGACCCTTAATGGCGTCGGAGAATGCTGCCCTGAAGGATTTCAGAAAATTTTTTAGCGCAATGGACCATATGTTCTCAAGTGATGTGGAGCAGAGCGTGACGCGCAAAGAACTGATGGGGTGCAAACAAGGGAGCCAATCAGTGAGAGAGTACTGGTCGCGTTTTGCGATGCTTATCCACAAACTTGATTGGGAACTGGGTTCACAGCCAGTGCAAATGTTATTTGAGGAAGGCTTATCCCCTTGGGTAAAAGATGAACTTTCCCGCTCGCCCCGCCCGGAATCGATGGACCAGCTGACCGAAATGGCGCTTGCTGTGGGAGTACGGCAAGAGGCGCGAGCTCTAGAAAGGTGGGAAGGGAGAGCAGAGCGTTGGTATGACAACCGCATTCCGGACGTGCCGGAGCAACCTGTGCCGCCCGCGGAACCAATGGAGATTGGAGGAGTGCGCCCGCGCGGGGTTTCAAACTCCAGCGAAGTTCGCAAGAAGGAGGGAAAAACTAAAAGGAAGTGTTTTCTTTGCCAGCAGCCGGGACATTTTGCCAGAGTCTGCCCTCAGAAAAAGGCGTGGCAAGGAATGGTGGGGGCAGTGGGGAATGAGGAGGAACGAGATAAAGAGCAGGGAAACGGCAATGCTTGGCTGCAGGAAAGTGGGCACAGCAGCCAGGCAAGCAACCAGTAAAAGTGCCCAAACCAGACCCTCCCCGGGCAGCCATAGCCATAGAGGTGGTACTAGAACTCCCCAACGGACACCCAATTAAGGTGAAGGCGCTGCTGGATTCAGGCAGCTCTTGCAACTTCTTTAGCAGGGATTTTGCGCTAGAACACCAGCTCCACGTGGTGCCTCTAGCACACCCCTTGCAAGTAACGACCATTGATGGGAGAGAACTTCTGGGGGGGGGAGTGACCCACCAAACCCTTCCCATGAAAATGAGGGTTTCCAGACACACTGAGACAATTGCTTTTCACGTAGCCACACTAGCAGGACCACCAATCATACTGGGAATGAGTTGGCTGGCACTGCACGATCCAGTAGTAGGATGGCACCAGCGGACAGTCACCTTTGGGTCAGCCCACTGCGTAGAGCACTGCCACGGGGGGGGAACCCCAGAGGATGGCAGTAGCCAGGGTGGCAGGGATGGTGGTAGGAGAAAAGGAGAGAGTACCGCCTCAGTACGCCGACCTGGAAGGAGTCTTCAGTGAGAAGGAGGTGGATAGACTACCCCCTCACAGACCCTTTGACTGTCAGATCAACCTACTCCCAGGGGCTCAGCTGCCGGTGGGTAAGCTGTACACCATGTCGGACAGGGAGATGCAGGAGTTGCGGAAGTTTATTGACAAGAACCTGAAGAGGGGTTTCATACGAGAATCGAGGGCGGTGGGGGGTAGTCCAGTGTTCTTTGTGGACAAGAGAGACTCCAAAGAGCCCAGATTGGTCGTAGATTACTGGGCGTTAAACCTTGTGTCGGAACCAGTGACCTTCCCAATGCCCAGGATTGACGACATTTTGGCCAGAGTAAGGAAAGGGAAGGTCTTTACCAAGTTGGACCTTTGGGGGGCGTACAATTTGATAAGGATGAGGGAGGGGGATGAATGGAAAACCACCATGTTCACCCCTCTGGGGGCCTTTGAGTACTTAGTTATGCCTTTCGGATTACAATCAGGCTCAAGCACCTTTCAAGCTTTCATGCACCACGTGCTGGGGTCCCTACTGTACAAGAATTCCGTGGCTTTCTTGGACGACGTGCTAATCTACTCGGAGAATGAAGAGCAGCATGTAAAGGACGTCAGGGAAGTGCTGAAAAGGCTGCAGGAGCACCAGCTGTGGGTCAAACTGGAGAAATGCCAGTTCCACGCCCGAGAGGTGGAGTTCCTGGGTTACAGGTTGTCGGACAAAGGCTTAGCCATGGACCCAGGCAAGGTGCAGGCAGTGCTAGAATGGAAGACTCCCAAGAATCAGAAGGACGTGCAGAGGTTCCTGGGGTTTGGAAACTTCTACAGGAAGTTCATCAAGAACTTCGCCCACTTAACGGCACCCATAACCGATTGCCTCAGCAGCAAGAAGAAGTTTGAATGGACGGAAGAGCCTCAGCAGTCCTTTGAGAAGCTAAAGAGGGCGTTCACTTCAGAAGAGCAACTCTTACACGTGGATCTGCAGAAACCGATGAGGCTGGAGACAGATGCATCAGACAGAGCGGTGGGAGCCGTATTGCTCCAGCCGGGAAATCGGGGAGAGTGGAAGCCGTGCGCCTTTTTCTCAAGGAAGCTGAACAAGTCAGAACAAAACTACACGGTGTATGACCGGGAACTGCTGGCAATCCATGAGGCTTTTCGCCGCTGGAGACATTTTCTAATAGGTGCACAGCACAAGATCCAGGTGTGCACGGACCATAAGAACCTGGAATATTGGAGGGCTGCGCGAGTTCTGAACCAAAGACAGGTGCGATGGGCACAGGAGTTTTCCAAGTTTTTTTTTTTTGAGATTAGGTACATGCCGGGGAAGGAAAACGTCAGAGCAGATGCTCTCTCTCGCAAACCTGAGTACTTGGAAGGAGAGGAAGTGCTGGAAGTACATCATGTCATACCCGAGGACCGATGGGTGTTTGGGGGAGTGTTGGTAGGGAGACAAGAACTAGCCGGGTTGACGAGGGATGACCAGTACGCCCAAGCTAAAATCAGGGAGATCCGAGATGCTGGAGAAAATCAGGGGGGTTTTGAGGTTAAGGAGGGGGCTTTGTACTATAAGGGAGCGTTGTACATACCCGAAGGGGACTTGAGGAGAAGGATACTCAAACAACTTCATGACAACCCCACGGCGGGACATTTCGGTCAACACAAAACCATGTTGCTTGTCACTAGGCAGTTCTGGTGGCCAAGGGTGAGGGAAGATGTGAGGGAATACGTACGGGGGTGCGAGCGCTGCCAGCGAGCTAAAGGGGAGAGGGCAGCACCCGCGGGGTTACTGGAACCCTTACCCACACCAGAAAGACCATGGGAGGTGGTATCAATTGATTTTATGACAGATTTACCCAAGTCCAGGGGGAAAACAGCGGTCAGTGGTAGCTGACTTGATGACCAAAATGTGCCATTTTATTGCTTGCTCGCATGCAGTGACGGCAGAGGAAACAGCTAGGCTGTTTGTAGGTCATGTCTTCAGGTTGCATGGCGCCCCCTTGAGGGTTTTGTCCGACAGAGGCAGGCAATTTACTTCCAGATTCTGGAGGAAGCTCATGAGCCTGCTGGACGTCGAGGTGAGCTTCTCGACGGCCAGACACCCAGAGACCAACGGACAAGCAGAAAGAGCTAATAGCATACTTCAACAGTACCTACGCTGCTATGTCAACGAAAGGGAGAACGATTGGGTGGACAAACTAGCACTGGCTGAATTTGCGTACAATAACGCGGAACATGTGTCCACGGGAATGAGCCCGTTCATGGCCAATTATGGGTGTCACCCCAGGGCCTTCCCAGGGGAAGGGGAGGGGAGGTGGAGTGTACCGGCAGCGGAGCAGTTTGTGGAAGAAATGGAGGCCTTACACCAACAGCTTAAGATGAACTTGGAACGGGCCAAAGAAGTGTACAAGAGGCAGGCAGACAAGCACCGTAGGGAAGGGGAAACCATACGGGTTGGAGACCGGGTGTGGTTGTCAACTCAAGGGTTACCGTTCAAGGGAGGTTGCAAGAAGTTGCGGCCAAGGCGGCTGGGACCTTTCGAGGTGACACAGCAGGTTAATCCCGTGGCCTTTAGGCTCAAGTTGCCGACCAGTATGAAACTATACCCGGTGTTCCATAGGTCTTTACTCTCACCATATAGGGAGGGACTGGAATTTCCAGGGCGAGAGAGAGAGGTCCCCACACACTCACACGTAGAGGAAAGGGAACTTAGTAGTCAAGCTACGGAAATACTCGATTCAAGATGGCGAAGGGGACAGGTGGAGTATTTGGTGGCTTGGGAGGGGGAACCCGAGGCTGAAAACACGTGGGTTCCTGCGGAAACCATCAGGGATGAGTATCTCCGGGGGGAGTTTCACAGCAGGTTCCCAAGGAAGCCCAAACCAACAGCGAGGTTCTGGGAGGAGCAATTTGGCACCACAGATGAGGAAGAAGATTTTATGGGGTTTCCTGCCTCCGAAGAGGAGGGAGGAGAGATATCCGAGGGAGAGGAATCGGACTGGGAAGATTACCCGGTGCGAAGAGATAGTAGCAGGTGGAGAGCAATGTTTGAATCTTCAGGGGATGGGGATAGCTCCTTCCGGGGATTCCATGCATCACCGCCAAAGGAAAGGGACGGAGGTGAGGGGGGTCCTGGGAGGGAGGTGGATGTCAGGGAACTGACATCGGAGCCCAGAGTGGAGGTAGGGCTCTCCAACGATGCAGGAGAAGGGACCAGCAGGGAGAGGGAGAACACTTCCCTTGGGGAAGGGAATCGGCGTGACACCAGGAAAGAAGGGGAGGAGGGAAGGTCTTCAGAGAGAGGGCTCCAAGACCCTTCCACAGGGTCCAGCGGGGAGAGCCCAGGACCTCCGCTGGCCACGCCCACTCTGCGCAGGAGACTTCCGCGCAGGGAGGCTAGGCGGAGACTTGGCGTCAAACAGCTTTTATGTTGGAAGAAGTTCAGGGAACACCCACTGACGGATTCTGCCAGTGGCAGAGACAGTCACCTTGTAAGGGCTGTCAAATCAGGGAAAGGTTTAGCTACCCCAACAGCTGGGAGCAGTTTGGAATTTACGCACAAGCAACCCCAATTCCCATTACAACCTCAAAACATGCTCATGGGTTTTGTGATGCACCCAGATGCCATTGCGGGAAGCAGGACACTGCAGTAAATGGACAGGACAGTTAAAATATCTCTCCTTAGAATGGCAGTACTAAGAAACAATATACCTGTTAATATCAAGTCACAGTGTGCCATCAAATGTAACTCTATTGTTAAATCTGATGTAATATGAAGGCATTGTTTTATGTTGGGATTTCATTTCTTAATTTTTTTCAGATAATGTCTTGCAAAACCAATAACAACAACACCTCAATGATGCTTTATTTCATTTATTTTTAAGACAACTTCACAGGGCCATTTCTCCTCAAATTACTGCGTCAGTTTCACAGTTCTTTGGTTGAATCACTGCTTCTTCCTAGCCCTACATTGTGGTTACTCACTATGACTTTGGTAATATAGTACAAACTCATGATAAGCCATGGAACATGGGAAGGGGGTTTCCATACTCCGTTCCTTACTGTTCCAGTGGGTGTGGAGGGGGTCGGGGTGGGAGAAGAAGCCTCAGAAGACAGCACCAGATACAACCTTGGTCAAGAACAATCCACAGTTAGGGAAGCTAGACATTTGCCCATTTCATTGCAGAGCTTTTAACCTTTTATTCCCATTGTCTTTCATTTTCTCATTCACTCAAGCTGCATAACTATATAGGGAGCATCTTGTTCAACAACAGCGTTGGCGAGAGTGTAGCTTTTGATGAAAATGGAGAACTGATTGCAGATTTTGATGTTACAAACTGGGTCACTTTCCCCAACGGCTCTTTCGTTAGAGTAAAAGTTGGAAGATTGGCTCCTCGGGATCCTTCAGGCAAAGAGTTAACAATTAATGATGAGCAAATCGAGTGGCATAGAAGTTTTAACCAGGTGAGATGAAGCTGCAGATGCTGGAATGTATGAAATAACCGGTAATCGTTCCATTTTTAGCATCTAGGTTTCTTATTGCCTTCAGGTGTTGAATTATTCGGAGTAGCATTGCATTTTAAAACTACAGTTTCTTTCCTTCTTGGTAAATCAGTGCTGTTTTTCTAGAAAAAGAGGCACTGGAACTCACCCTGAACATCCTCCCTGTTCTCTTTGAAGGGCAATGGGGCCCACCTGGGCAGTGCCAGAACTGAGTTCTGGTGAGTTCTGGCTGATCAAAAGACCAGACTATAACCCAGCCTCAGGCAACATATATCACATTCCCAGAACAAGTCTCAGTAAACAATGCAACAATTCATCTAAGCAGTCCTGACCTCTCCAAAAATTGAGTATTTTCTTTTATGGCCCATAGCAATGCTTAGGAGACCACTCCTGAACTGAGGCTGCTCAAAATACCTGCTATTTCATGAACTGATTATTGAAAACAAAGCAAAAAGCAAAAACAAATTCTGCTTTCTTTCTAAATAAACTTTAATAAAAAAGTTAGAAATTTTGGTCATGAAGAGAAAAATTAAAAATGCTCCTCTGCTCCTAGTGGGGGCAAATTTGCCCCCCACCCACAAACACACCCCATTCTTGTGAGAAGACACCAGCTGGTCTCTCCCCAGAGGTTGTGTGTGTGTGTGTGTGTGTGTGTGTGTGGATCTTGGTGGGCAGCTCTATCCTCTCGATCTTCTCCTGATCATTTCCAGTGCCCATCCTACCTCTCTCTCCAGGGTGGGTTTTTCTTACTGGTCTCCCTTTATGGGGGCAGAGTGGGAATTGCCAAGAGATGCTGCCATTGGCCATTGGGATCCCTCCCTTTTGCCTACTCTACACTGTAAGGGTCTTTGATTGGCTTTTTGTGTATTTACTTTTTTGTTTTGACATTCAGGTAGGGAATTTAAGTGCTTAGTCGATAGGCAACCTGAGGCAATATTTGTCTAGGGCTACTCTAGAGTCACCTTCCGCAGCCTTTGGGGGTCCCTTGGGACTACTCCCTAGTCCTGAATTGTGAATGCTGAATAGTGGGGGCTGTGTGTGTATGTTGGGTTCACAGATGTAAGACTCGCTTAGCAAGAAGGAAGATGATTCTTGTTGTGGCAGAATGTGTCTGTTACATGCCTAGGGCTGGAAGGTGCTTCACTCCTAGATGGTACTTCAAAACACCTGCCTATACTTAAATAACTTGCTTATCGGATTGCCAGCCCTTATATCTAATATAGACATTTCCACCATGGTGGAGTCTCTTGAGTCTTCTTCCAGGTGTGTTGGCAAATGATGTTGATCTCAGTTTTATGTTTTTGGACAGGTGGTGCCCCTTTCTGTGTGCAATGACTACTGCTATCCTGGCTACAGCAGGAAAAAGAAGGAAGGGGAGAAATTTTGTTGCTATGATTGTGCTCCTTGTCCTGAAGGGATGATCTCTCACCAGATGGGTAAGAGAATAATGTAAAGTAACTGGGGAAATGGGCAGGGAAAAAAAATCTAGCCTTGTTGGGCATCTGCTTTTAAAACACTTTGGTGTGCAGAATGAGAAAGCAAAGCTTTTTATGCAGCATGGGGAGTTAGATGTCTTTAGCTGCCAGTTTCTGCAAACTGTTGTTGGTGACACAGCTAAACAGAATGATGGACTGCCTCTGAGATGTTCCTTTTCTACAATGCGGAATTCTTAATTCTCCCAAGCACTCCAATAGACAGGGCTATGAAATCAGAATTGTAACTGCTAATCTGTATGGGTAGGCATTACAAAAATTCCTTAGAGTAATGGACTGAGCAGGAGGGCTGACCAAGCCATCTTCATGGTTCAGGCCAAAGTCACATGAGACAAATGCATATTTTAGTTTCATCCACAACCTTTGGAATCAGAACATGAGGAACCATGGCAGCTATTATGAAATACAGAAGGGAACCCTTCAAATTCTTCATAGATTCATTAGGTAATTCTATTTATATATTTAAACTTTAGCCATTTGGAGGAGCAAACAGGCTCTTTGCTGTTTTCTTTGATTTATTATGATTTTAATTATTTAGTATTTATATCCCTCCTCTTTCCCAGATCAAAACTAAAGGCAGTTTACACAAATGAAAATAAGACAGATAAAATGCAAAGAGCTAAAAACATATTATAAAAAATCATTGCAAATAATTGAACTGCAATTCTATTAAAATACAGATAATAAAAACAAAATAGCACAGCACTATTAAAAGCAATTTGTTAAAAAGAAAAAAAAACACTCTGTCATTTCCCAAAGGCTTGTAAGAATAGAAAAGTATTCACCCCCCAGCAGAGCGATTAGGAGGGAGCCATTCTAACTTCTCTAGGAAGGAACCATCAAAGTCTGGGAGCAACTATTAATATAAATTTTGCAGGACCATCCCCTGCTGGGGAAGAAGTAGCTTTCAAATAGAAACAACAACAAAACTTCCTCCTTTTTGTGATTGTGTTACTGCTTCTATTTCTGCTTATCGGAATTTTATTCTTCCCATATCAGATGGGGAGAATCTTAGGCAATGTCTTGTCAAATCTGGTCTGGAACATTCATGGATGTATTCTGAATACTTTAGTCTCAGTCCTACATGTGACCATTTTCCTGTGTTCAAATTCAGTTAATAAACAAGTCTAAGTCTTAAAATGTTTCAATAGCTCTTTCTTCTTTTCAGACATGGCTGCCTGTGTCAAATGTCCAGAAGAGGAGTACCCAAATAATGACCAAAATCAGTGCATTCCCAAGGTGTCCAGCTACCTCTCCTATAAAGAACCTCTAGGAATCGCTCTGGCCATCTTGGTTGTTTCTTTCTCTTTGATTACAACCTCAGTACTTGGGATTTTCATGACGCACAGGGACACTCCCATAGTCAAAGCCAACAACCGGACCCTCACCTACGTTCTCCTCATTTCCCTCCTGCTTTGCTTCCTCTGCTCCTTCCTCTTCATTGGACAGCCTGGAAAGGCAACCTGCCTTCTCCGACAAACGGCTTTTGGCATGATCTTCTCTCTGTCCCTTTCCTCTGTTTTGGCAAAAACCATCACGGTGGTTCTGGCATTCATGGCCACAAAACCAGGATCCAGAATGAGACAATGGGTGGGGAAAGGACTGGCCAATTCCATTGTCCTTTCTGGTTTATTTATTCAAGCAAACATTTGCATGGTTTGGCTGATTACTTCTCCTCCGTTCCCAGATGAGGACATGAACTCACTCAAAGAGGAAATCATCATGCAATGTAATGAGGGATCAGCCTCCATGTTTTACTGTGTCTTGGGATACATGGGCTTCCTGGGCATTGCCAGTTTCACAGTGGCTTACTTTGCCAGGAAGTTGCCTGACAGTTTCAATGAAGCCAAGTTCATCACTTTCAGCATGTTGGTGTTTTGCAGTGTTTGGTTGTCCTTTATTCCAACGTACCTGAGCACCAAAGGGAAATACATGGTGGCTGTGGAGATCTTCTCCATCTTATGCTCCAGTGCTGGATTGCTGGGTTGCATTTTTTTCCCCAAATGCTACATCATTATCTTAAGACCTGAGCTGAACAACAAGGAACATTTGACAAGGAGAGAAAAGTAAAGAATTTAAGCTTATAAATTATTGCTGCTTCATGTGAAGCTTGTGGTCCACCAAGAGGCCTAGATACTTTTCACATGTACTGCTAATAAGCCAGGTGTTCCCCATCCTATATTTGTGCATCTGGTTCTTCCTGCCTAAATGCAGAACCTGGCATTTGTCAATATTGAAATTCATCTTGTTAGCTTGTGCTGAGTTCTCCAATCTGTTCAGGTTATTTTGAATTCTGATTCTGTCCTCTACGGCATTAGCTACCCCTCCCAGCTTGGTGTCATCTGCAAATTTGATGAGCCTCCCTTCAATTCCTTCATCCAAGTCATTTATAAAGAAGTTGAACAACAACAGGCCCAGGACAAAACCCTGTAGCAACCCACTTACCACTATTTTTCTAGGATGACGAGGAACCATTAATGAGTTGGGTTTGGGTTCAGTCAGTCAACCAGCTACAAATCCACCTAACAGTTACCTCATTCAACCCACATTTTACCAGCTTCCTCTCGAGAATATCATGGGGGACTTCGTCAAGAGCCTTACTGAAATCAAGATGCACTACGTCCACAGCAGTTCCCTGATTCACCAAGTTTCTAATTCCTTCAGTAAAGAAATGAGATTGGTCTGGCATGTCTTATTTTTGAGAAACCCATGCTGGGTCTTAGGAATCACAGCATCCTTTTCTAAATGCTCACAGACTGACTGTTGAATTACCTGTTCCAGGACCTTCCCTGGCATCAATGTCAAGCTCACCGGTCAGTAGTTCGGTCAGTAGTTACCTGGGTCTTCCTTTCCCCCCTTTTTTCATATGTTTTCATATATGAAATAAAGCATTATCCCTTTAACTGTGCAAGTGAAAACTCTTTCCAGTTGTGGTGCTCCCTTGCTGAACTGAGATAGCAATGGGCTTGGCTGATTTCAATATTTAGTTTGATTTAGCTCAAGTGAAAAGAAAAAGGAGAGTCTCTTCCCATCAAAAACTGGCTCTCTGTGCCTGAACCTCTCATCCCTGACACTTGCCTCTCTTCATTCCATTTAATCTACATTAAAATAGTTGGGGTTTCCTCAACAAGGTTCTCAATGGATCCCCCTATGCCCACACATGCAACCACACCCACAGCCTTCGTTCCCGTCAACAGTCTGAGCATTAACCACTGAAACATGTAACATGTAAATACAATACAATAAAATAGTGTGTCATGGGAGGGGGTGGGGAGAAGGGCCTTATGGGCTTGTTTTTGTTCTTGGTTTTATTGTGTATTCTGTGTTTCTTAATTTGCATTTTTATGTTGTGAACTGCCCTGAGAGCTACGAATGAAAGGTGGTGTCAGAGCTACCCTAGGTCCCAGCTCACAAAGGACCAACGCTGCTTCGTTGTTAAGTATAAAAGTCTCTATTGAAGTTCAGTTTCACTTCCAGAGCCGCAGCGCGCAGCCCCACGTCTAAAGTGTCAGACCACTGATGCTCCGTCTGAGTCTCCTCCCCCTTGACACCAATTTAAGATTCTAGCCTTGCTCCACCTTCTCCGCTGCTCCTTCCTCCTCTGGGTCCGCCTGCCCGCCGGGGTTCCGCCCTTTCTAGCCTCTTCTCCCGCTGATTCCCCTGAGCCTTCTCCCTCCCTCCGGTGGGCTTTAGGAGCTGGTTCCCCATCCGGGTCTCCTGCTGTTCCGCGCGCCTGCACATTTGAACTTGGCGCGCGCGCCCAGCCAGCAGCTTTCCTCCTGACCGTTCCACTGCTGCTGTCACTGCTTCCCCCATCGGGGGGGCTAGCTGCAACTGACCTCCCCTCCGTTGGAGGCGTGGTCAGCCCTGACTCCCTCTCTGGAGGAGACACTGCTCCTGACACATGTGACTCCTCCCCCCCACTACGCTCTGGTGGGGAAACTGGTCCCGATCCTCCACTGCTGCTTTGGGGTTCCCCTCTGGCTCCTAGTTTCTGGTGCGTCCCCCCTGGGACCCCCCTTGCCCTGACCATCGGCGCCCCCTTCTGGGAATCTTCTGATTCGCTGGAGAAGCTCATGGAATCTCTCAGGCCACTGTCATACTCCCCTACGCTGCCCTCGGATTCTTCCCCTTCGCTCTCCCAATCCTCTCTCCCTAGTGCTCCTGCTCCTGATTCCCTGACATCCATCCCCCCCTCGAAGCCCCCCCTTCCCCCCTCCCCCTCTTCGGGTGTGGGTTCCGGGTGCTCCAGTCCAGTGGGTGTGAGTGCGGGATACCATTCTTCCCCCCTGGTGTGTAGCCGGTCCACTGGATCCGGCCCAACCGCAACGGGCTCGTCGACGTCGATTTCCTCTGCTTCCATCTCTCTGCTGATGTGCTTGAATCCAGGATCCTCCCCCAACACGTCCATGTCCTCCCCTCCCCCGGGTACCTCTGGTGAGACTGCTTGCAAAGGTCCCCGCAGCAACTCCCTGCGCCACCCCACCTCCGGTTGAGTGTCATACCAATAGGAGCGGTCTGTGGCAAACCCCGAGAGAGACCCCTCCGAGGAGCTAGTATCCGGCGTCGTCTCTTCAGCTGATGAAAAACCCTCGAACGTACTGGCTGACAGAGTGGGTGTGAAGAGCCAGTCGTCGAAATACTCTGCCGGCATAGGTCTGTGTGGGAAGAGTGCATGGAACTCGTCTTTAAGATAGTGCTCCTCCACGGCATAGCACGGTACCCACCTGTTAGCGCTGGCTGGGGTACCTTCCCTGGCGAGGAGGTATTCCACCCCCTCTTCCCCCCACCTCGAGTCCAAAATCTCCGTGACCTCGTTGAGTGGCATCGCCCTCCGTGACCCCTCCCTCTTCGGAGATTCGTTAAGTGGGTCTGGCGTGTTCCCTGTCGCCTGAAACCTGTGGGGTTCCCTGTAGGGTGTGAGCACTGACCTATGAAAGACTGGGTGCATTCTGGAGCCCTCCGGGAGTGTCAACCGGAAGGCCACTGGATTGATTTGCGCCGCGACCTGGTAAGGTACCAGCTGCTTGTGCTTGAGCTTCCTCTTAGCTAGCGTCCTGGCCGGCACTGCCTGGGCTGCTAACCAGACCCAGTCCCCCACCCGGATGTCCTCCCCGACCCTCCTGTGCTTGTCTGCCTGCATTTTGTAGGCGTGTTTCGCCAGTTCCAATTGCCTGCGGAGTTGCTCGTGGACCTCCTGTAACTCTGCTGCTAAGTGCTCTGCTCCCCTTGGCTCCCCCTCCCCCTTCGTCTCTAACCCCGGGAAAGTTCTGGGATGCCGCCCATTATTGGCGAAGAACGGTGTCACTCCTGTAGACCCGTGCTTCGTGTTGTTGTAGGCAAACTCGGCCAGCGGTAGGTAGTCCACCCAGGTCGAGGGTTGTTGATTGGCGTAGCATTGCAGGTACTGCTGCATGATGGCATTGACCCTCTCCGCTTGTCCGTTGGTCTGCGGGTGTCGTGCCGACGCTAAGTTGATCTTGACGTTCAGGATGCCCAGCAGCTTCTGCCAGAAGCTCGAGATGAATTGGCGACCCCGGTCGGACAGGATGGACCGCGGCAGGCCGTGAGCTTTGAACACGTGGTCTATGAACAGCTTGGCGGTCTGTTCCGCTGTGGCCACCTTCGCGCACGGAATAAAGTGCGCCATCTTGGTGAACATGTCTACGACCACGAGCACCGCTGTTTTGCCTCGCGAGCTGGGCAGATCTGTGACAAAGTCCAGGGCCACTTTCTCCCACGGTTCGAGCGGCGTCTGTAGGGGTTCTAGTAGACCCGCCGGCTTCCTGTGTACTGGTTTGGCCCTTTGGCAGGTGTCACACCTGGAGACGTAATCCGCGACTTCTCCCCTCACCTTGGGCCACCAAAAGTCTCTGGTTACTAATTCCGCCGTCTTGTCCTTGCCGAAGTGCCCAGCGCTGGGCGCGTCGTGTAGCTGCTGCAAGACTTTCGCGCGGAGGTCGTCTCCGGGCACGTAGAGAGCCCCTCTGCGGATGAGCAGTCCGTCTCGTATCTGGAACTCGTCGTCCTTCGCTGTGCCTTTTCGCACCTCCTCCATCTTGGATTGTGCGAACGAATCCGTCTGCAGCGCTCGACGCACCGCGTCCAGGTCCACGGCAGCTGAAGCGCACGCCCACGCTTTCGGTGCGAAAATGTGCTTGGCCGCCACCGGCGCCGCTTCCTCGAGATACTGCGGCTTCCTGGATAGTGCATCCGCCATGACGTTGTTGTCTCCCGGGATGTATTCTATCCGGAAATCGAAATCCGCAAAGAACTCCACCCAGTGGATGTGTCTCTGGTTCAGGAACCGCGCCGTGCGCCAGTACTCCAGGTTCTTATGGTCCGTGCAGACTTGCACTGTGTGTCTGGCTCCGACGAGGAAGTGCCGCCACGCCTTGAAAGCTGCATGAATGGCCAGCAACTCCCTGTCCCAGATGGTGTAGTTCTGTTCCGCCTTGCTGAGTTTCCTGGAGTAGAATGCGCACGGCCTCCATTCCCCTTGCGGATCTTGCTGCAACAGGACGGCCCCCACCGCTCTGTCCGAGGCGTCCGTCTCAACCCTCATTGGTCTGCTGGGGTTTACATGTAGCAGCTGTTCTTCGGACGCGAAGAGACGCTTGAGTCTCCGAAAGGACTGCTCCGCCTGGTCCGTCCAGGTGAACTTCTTCTTCTTGGAGCTGAGGGTGTCCGTGATGGCCGCCGTCTCCTTCGCGAACCCTTTGATGAACTTGCGATAAAAGTTGGCGAAGCCGACGAACTTCTGGACCTCCTTCCGATTGCGCGGGCTCTTCCAGTCCAACACCGCGCGGACCTTGGTGCTGTCCATGGCGAGTCCCTTGTCGGACAGCTTGTAGCCCAGGAAATCCACCTCCGTCATGTCGAACTGGCACTTCTCTAATTTGGCGTAAAGTCTGTGCTCCCGTAGCCTCTGCAGGACCTCCTTGACGTCCCTCTCGTGAGCCTCCTGCGATTCCGAGAAGACCAGGATGTCGTCCAGGAAGCAAACGCACTTCTTGTAGAGGAGTCCCGCTAACACGTGATGCATGAAAGCTTGGAAGGTATGGGAGCCATTTTGCAGACCAAAAGGCATTACGCGATATTCATAGGTGCCTAAAGGTGTAAACATGGCTGTCTTCCACTCATCGCCCTCCCGCATGCGTATAAGGTTGTACGCCCCTCGTAGATCCAACTTGGTGAAGATCCGTCCCTTCCTCACCGTCGCGAGCAGGTCGTCGATCTTGGGCATGGGGAATGCTGCGGGCTTTGTTTTGGAATTTATGAGCCTATAATCAACTATAAGCCTGCGTTGGGGCGTGTCCTTCTTCTTCACGAAAAACACGGGACTGCCCCCCACTGCTTTAGATTCTTGGATGAACCCCCGCTTCAAGTTGTGATCTATGAACTCCCTGAGTTCTTGCAGTTCGTCTTCAGACATGGAATACAGTTTCCCAGTCGGCAGCGTCGCTCCCGGCAGGAGGTCAATCTTGCAGTCGTAAGGCCTGTGGGGAGGCAGGTTATCCGCTTCCCTCTCGCAGAAGACCTCCAAAAACTCCTTGTACTTGTTGGGTACCGCTTGCACCATGCCTAGGTGTAACTGCGGTTCATCCTCTTGCCCCTCCTCCTCCTGGCGGGTCTGGATGCAGTGTTCTGCGCAGTAGGAGGAGCAGAAGGTCAATTGCCGCTGGTACCATGCTAATGCCGGGCTGTGCCTATCCAGCCAACTCATACCCAACACTATGGGTGTGTCTGACAGGTGGGTGACGTTGAAGCTGATGACTTCGCGGTGGTTTCCAATATGCATCACCATCGGTGGTGTTTGCTGTACCACCTCTCCTCCAAGTAGCTTCCTGCCATCGACCGTGACGACGTTTAGGGGCATCGTGGCTGGCATGAGTGCTATGCGATGTTGCTTGATAAAGTCCACTCCTATAAAGTCTGCGTTGCTCCCAGAGTCAATGGTTATTGGTACTTGCATGGTGTGCCCAGTGGGCAACTGGAGCGATGCGGTGAGTTGCACCACTGGTTTGGGTGGGAGGGGGTCTGTGGGCTGTAAAATCTCTGGGGACTGCTTCACTGACTTGCCTGGTTGGGCCCCAGTGGCTCTGTTTCCAACCAGGCGTCTTCTTCCCCCTGCGGCTGCTTCGGCTGCTGACTTGTTCCCTTTACTGTTGCTGAGGCTGCAGTGTGCTTCTGGAGCCTCTGGGGACACTCTTTGGCCATGTGCTGAGCACTGTCGCAGATGTAGCACTTCCTGGTCCCTCTAGGAGCCTTCGCCTTGACTGCTCCCGGTGTTTGGGCTCTGCTGGCAGTCTGAGCCCTGGCACCACCAATCTCCATCGGCTCTTCTCCCCTTCCTAAAGGAGGCATGGACAGCGCCCGCCCCGCCTCTCTGGGAAAGAAAGGGGTTGTCCTGGCTGGGCTGCTTGCCTTACGTCCTTCCTCCCTGCTCCAAGGGCGTCCTTCCAGGCGCACACCAATCGCCAACGCTCTTTGGGCAACTTCTTGGGTACTTTGCGGTCGTTCCCCTCTTGCCAGCTCATCTTTCACCTCTCCACTTAGCCCCTCCCAGAACAGGTCTCTGACAGCAATAGAGTCCTTCTCCCAGCCCAGCACGTTCAATAAGGCAAAAAAGCGTGAGTGATACTGCCTCACCGTCGCTTTCCCTTGCTGTAGTCCATGCATTTCCCTCCGAGCAACATCTACATCTACCGTAGATTTAAAGCAAGCGTCCATAGCTTTGATAAATGCATCGGAATCTTTGAGGGTGGGGTCATTTTCGCGCCACAAATTCCGCAGCCACGCTTTTGCTTCCCCATGCAAATGAGTGATTATGAAGCCCACTTTCTCTTGCTCATCTCTAAAGTCCTTCCGAAGCAAATTGAGCGCGTAAACCACGTCAGCTCTGAAGTTAGGGTATTGCTGCAGGTTCCCATCGAAGTGGGCTACTAGGCTGCCCCCCCTCTTCCCGAGGCCAACTCCCTCCGGTTTGGGTCCTGGCAGCCCCTCTTTCCCCCAACGGTCCCACCTTGCCTGCAGATCCCGGCAGAGCGCTACTGCTTCTTCTTCTCTTTTCCTGGATGCTGCTACTTCTGCGTAAAGCGTCATCACTGCTTCTTGCAGTTCTTTCACCTGACTCTCTGTAGCCATCTTTGCCTATCTTCGTGAGCTTGCAAAACACCAAGTCTTGCCCCTCGCTGCACCAACTCACGCTGCGAGGTTTTTATAGGAGACGGAGCATACTGTCAGAGCTACCCTAGGTCCCAGCTCACAAAGGACCAACGCTGCTTCGTTGTTAAGTATAAAAGTCTTTATTGAAGTTCAGTTTCACTTCCAGAGCCGCAGCGCGCAGCCCCACGTCTAAAGTGTCAGACCACTGATGCTCCGTCTGAGTCTCCTCCCCCTTGACACCAATTTAAGATTCTAGCCTTGCTCCACCTTCTCCGCTGCTCCTTCCTCCTCTGGGTCCGCCTGCCCGCCGGGGTTCCGCCCTTTCTAGCCTCTTCTCCCGCTGATTCCCCTGAGCCTTCTCCCTCCCTCCGGCGGGCTTTAGGAGCTGGTTCCCCATCCGGGTCTCCTGCTGTTCCGCGCGCCTGCACATTTGAACTTGGCGCGCGCGCCCAGCCAGCAGCTTTCCTCCTGACCGTTCCACTGCTGCTGTCACTGCTTCCCCCATCGGGGGGGGGCTAGCTGCAACTGACCTCCCCTCCGTTGGAGGCGTGGTCAGCCCTGACTCCCTCTCTGGAGGAGACACTGCTCCTGACACATGTGACTCCTCCCCCCCACTACGCTCTGGTGGGGAAACTGGTCCCGATCCTCCACTGCTGCTTTGGGGTTCCCCTCTGGCTCCTAGTTTCTGGTGCGTCCCCCCTGGGACCCCCCTTGCCCTGACCATCGGCGCCCCCTTCTGGGAATCTTCTGATTCGCTGGAGAAGCTCATGGAATCTCTCGGGCCACTGTCATACTCCCCTACGCTGCCCTCGGATTCTTCCCCTTCGCTTTCCCAATCCTCTCTCCCTAGTGCTCCTGCTCCTGATTCCCTGACATGTGGCATGCAAATTTTAATGTTGATGGTGATCATGATAATTACTTACCTACCAAAGACTTGGCCAAATAGATAAATCACAGCAAGCTTAAGAGAAACCAAAGTGGTGTGCTTGAGTGGTACATCTCTCACGTCCTCTGCCACCAATATAAACTATATTTATAAAAATTGCCAGCATACCCAAGAAAACTTGAGACAAGAAGGATGGGTTCCAGGTTACATTGATTAAAATAAAACAACTGTAGAATGTGCAATCAGAATCATTCAACCAAATCAACCGAAGCCAAAGAGAATCCCAACTCTCCCATTTTGACCAAAATGGTCAAAGGCCTGGAAACGATGCCTTATGAGGAACGGCTAAGGGAGCTGGGCATGTTTAGCCTGGAGAAGAGGAGGTTAAGGGGTGATATGATAGCCATGTTCAAATATATAAAAGGATGTCACATAGAGGAGGGAGAAAGGTTGTTTTCTGCTGCTCCAGAGAAGCAGACACGGAGGAATGGATCCAAACTACAAGAAAGAAGATTCCACCTAAACATTAGGAAGAACTTCCTGACAGTAAGAGCTGTTCGACAGTGGAATTTGCTGCCAAGGAGTGTGGTGGAGTCTCCTTCTTTGGAGGTCTTTAAGCAGAGGCTTGACAACCATATGTCAGGAGTGCTCTGATGGTGTTTCCTGCTTGGCAGGGGGTTGGACTCGATGGCCCTTGTGGTCTCTTCCAACTCTATGATTCTATGATCTCCTGCGCCAGCTGTGATCCTGCAGCAAGGCCTGAGGAAACTCCTCCCCCCACTGTGTGCTCCTGGGGTGGATGAACCTGACATGTGCACTGTGGCCCCATTGGGGAACATTCACCCCAATGTGCCTGACAGGCCCAAACACCAGTCTGGGCAGCCTGATGTTAGATATTTCCTAAAATATCCAAAATTCACCCACCTGGACCAAACACCACAGGAGGCGATCAGCTTCTGCTTGTTCTCCTCCACCCACAAAGATACAAAAGCTCAAAAAGAGCTCTTTGCAGAGCCTCCAGAAAAATAATGTTATCCTCTACAGACAGTTGAACAACATAATATAACCCCAAACTTAATGCAGCTTTGGGGAATGTATGCACTCCCATCTCCTGGAACACAAGTTTTAATTGTATGTATGATCTTCCTTCCCTCAGCCTTATTAGGGCGATGGGGCCCCTGTCAGACCCACTTTTCCAAAAGGTCTGACCAAAAAAGCATCAGTTGATGCTTTCACTTGCTGGAAGCTGCCCAGAGTGGCTGGAGAAACCCAGTCAGATGGGTGACATATAAATAATATAATAATCACTTCTACTACTTCAGGGACAGGGAACTACAACTGCGTCCCAAACTCAGACATGGAAGCTTGCTTGTGGGCCCCAAACAAAACTGAATGGCCAAAGAATAGGATAATGGCAAGGTTCAGCAGCCCCAGCAGATCAGCTGAAGTGAAGAAAACCGTTAACAGCCATAGATCATATAAGCAAGCATAACTCTTGAAGGCTGCTGACTGCCAAAGGCAATGGCTTGAATACCTTGGCCAGAAAACCTGGCCTGAGCTGCAACTGTTGCTGCCCCAGTTCAGAATGAATGCCTGTTGTAAGATCTCGGGTTGCTGTCCATGGCTAACCAGGCCCTCCTAAGTACAGACAAGCCAGTACTGTGTAAGTGGGGACCAATCCACATGAATTAAGAAGGGGCCATTGCCCACAGGCTGAGTCAACGTATCCCTTAATGGTCACCACCAAAGAAAGACAGGGGTGTAGGCAACTGGCCAACACAACAGTAGCTCCCAAGCCCCTTTGGTTGGCCTCAGTCTGCCTCCAATGCAATTGCACCCCTGTGGAGTGATCACCACATCTCCAAAAAGCAGCGCTCTGCCAGAGACGTCTTGCGGTTTGGCATCAATTCACTGGAGGGAAAGGCTCCATAAAATGCCGGTAAGGCTGCCATAGAAAACAACAAACTCTCATAACTAGATAACTAGATAACAAACTCTCATAACTAGATGAAGAGAAGTTAAAAATGATAATAAATTAAATAATAATAAATGTGTCTTTGGCTATGTCTGAAGCAAGAGGAAGAACAAGCAAGTGGGAGGTCTCTGGGTGGAGAAGATGAAGAAATTCTATTGGGTGACAGAGAGGAGGCAGAACTGCTTGACATTTACTTTGTCTCTGTCTTCACCCAAAAGGAAAGCAGTGCCCAACCTCATGATAACATAATTTAATGTATTTTTAATCTTTGTTGGAAGCCGCCCAGTGTGGCTGGGGAAACATAGCCAGATGGGTGGGGTACAAATAATAAATTATTATTATTATTATTATTATTATTATTATTATTATTATTATTACCACTATTATTATTAATAACCATCAAGAAGGCTGACCGCCGAAGAATTGATGCTTTTGAATTATGGTGCTGGAGGAGACTCTTGAGAGTCCCATGGACGGCAAGAAGATCAAACCGATCCATTCTTAAGGAAATCAGCACTGAGTGCTCACTGGAAGGACAGATCGTGAAGCTGAGGCTCCAATACTTTGGCCACCTCATGAGAAGAGAAGACTCCCTGGAAAAGACCCTGATGTTGGGAAAGATGGAGGGCACAAGGAGAAGGGGACGACAGAGGACGAGATGGTTGGATAGTGTTCTCGAAGCTACAAACATGAGTCTGACCAAACTGCGGGAGGCAGTGGAAGACAGAAGTGCCTGACGTGCTCTGGTCCATGGGGTCACGAAGAGTCGGACACGACTAAACGACTAAACAACAACAAATTATTATTAATGATGTAAGGAGGGAGCTGCAGGCCAAGACAAGAAAAGAGGTGGTAAGGGAACACCTAGCTACTTCAAATGAATGTAAATCTCCAGGACCTGATGAGCTGCACAGAAGGGTACTAAAGGAGTTTACAGATGTAATTTCAGAGCCTTTATCTATGATCTTTGAGAATTCTTAGAGAACAGGTGAGGTTTCTGTGGACTGGAGGTGAGCAAATGTTGTCTCCTTCTTCAGAAGAAGAAAAAGAAGAGTTTGGATTTGATATCCCGCCTTTCACTCCCTTTAAGGAGTCTCAAAGCAGCTAACAATCTCCTTTCCCTTCCCCACAACAAACACTCTGTGAGGTGAGTGGGGCTGAGAGACTTCAAAGAAGTGTGACTGGCCCAAGGTCACCCAGCAGCTGCATGTGGAGGAGCGGAGACGCGAACCCGGTTCCCCAGATTACGAGACTACCGCTCTTAACCACTACACCACACTGGCTCTTCAAAGCAGGAAGAAGAAGACTCAAATAACTACTGACTAGTCAGTTTGATGTTGATACCAGGAAAGATTCTAGAACAGGCAATTGAACAGCTGATCTGAGAGCACTTAGAAAAGGATACCTTGATAACATGGGAAACTCCAATTCCCAGCATCCATAGTATAGCATAGAGTTGCCATATTTCAAAAAATAAAAACCAGGACACACAAAAAAATGAGCTTTTTTCTTTCTTTTTTAAAGGAAATCCGCAAAATTGTTGAGCTTTTCAACTGACTTCTCCAAGATCCAGGATAAAGTGCTGTTTTTTGGAAATTCCCCCCAGAAGTCAATTCTGCTTTTGAAATCCCAGTAATGTCCGGGGAAATCCGGAAGCATGACAGCCCTAATGTAACATCATTTCCTCTGGACTATTGCATGGCAAATGAGGAACAGGAGTGAGTTCCTCTCTGCAATTCTGCCATTGCTTGGAGAAGCAGCAAAGTTTTTGAAGTGATGAAAACCATCTGCCATCTCTCTTTAAAAGTACCAGGTATTCCTCAAACTACCGTTAACATATTTTCCCAACACAACACCTAAAATTGCTGAATATATTTTCATAGGGGACATAATGTTTCTCAAAATAGTAAGAATGTTAATATAATCTGAACCCCAGCAATTTAAGGCTTTGAAGGTGATTAGAAGCCAGTGAAACTGAAGCAAATATCAGGCCACAGAATCTAATATCTGGCGCCACAATATTCTAGCAGTTGCATTTTCTTCCACATACTCTTCAGAGGCAGCTCCACATGGAGTGTGCTGCAGTGGCCCATTCTTCATGCAACTAATGCATACCTTGCCATATTTGTTATGTGAAATAAAAATGATTTTTTCAGACCTGGCCGGTGGCCAGAAGTAGCCTAAAGCAGGAGCAGGCGTTGGGGAAATATCCTGGCTGTTTCATTATGTTGTGGCAAAGCCAGATAGACCAACAATGCATTGGGGAGATGATTATCTCTCCAACAACTGTAAACATTGCTGGAATAACAGCTTCTAAAAGAAAAAAAAAAATTCTTCCAGTAGCACCTTAAAGACCAACTAAGTTAGTTCTTGGTATGAGCTTTCGTGTGCATGCACACTTCTTCAGATACACTGAAACAGAAGTTGCCAGATCCTTCTATATAGTGAGAAGGTGGGGAGGGGTATTACTCAGAAGGGTGGTGGGAATGGGTGGTTGGCAGATAGCTGTGATGAGCCTGTTGACGACTCTTAACGACTGCAATAGGTCTTACAGGAAAAAGCAAGGGGTGAGAAGGTGAAAAATGGCTTTGTCATGTATAATGAGATAAGAATCCAATGTCTTTGTTCAGACCAGGTCTCTCCATGGTTTTAAGTTTGGTAATGAGTTGCAATTCAGCAGCTTCTCTTTCCAGTCTATTTCTGAAATTCCTTTGTAGTAATACAGCTACTTTGAGATCTTGTATAGAATGTCCTGGGAGATTGAAGTGTTCTCCTACTGGTTTCTCTGTCTTGTGATTCTTGATGTCCGATTTATGTCCGTTTATTCTTTGGCGTAAGGTTTGGCCTGTTTGTCCAATATAGAGAGCTGAGGGACACTGTTGGCATTTGATGGCATATACAATGTTAGACGATGAGCAATTGAATAGCAAAATATAGGTGGAGACACTGATCTGATCTGGATAGCACACTTTGCAAGGAAGATTAATCTGTGGGGCCAATCAGACAACATCCCACAGTATGCTGGGCTATATCCTGGCACCATGATGCAGGCTAGCCACCCCTGGTCTAGATCTATTAGGTTCTTTACTCAGTCTTTTCATACAGCGGAATAAATGTTTTAAGAAATCTATTCTAAATATTTCATCTAATGTTGTTGTTGTTTAGTCGTTTAGTCGTGTCAAACCTCTTCGTGACCCCCTGGGACCAGAGCACGCCAGGCACTTCTGTCTTCCACTGCCTCCCGCAGTTTGATCAAACTCATGCTGGTAGCTTCGAGAACACTATCCAACCATCTCGTCCTCTGTCGTCCCCTTCTCCTTGTGCCCTCCATCTTACACAACATCAGGGTCTTTTCCAGAGAATCTTCTCTTCTCATGAGGTGGCCAAAGTATTGGAGCCTCAGCTTCACAATCTGTCCTTCCAGTGAGCACTCAGGGCTGACTTCCTTAAGAATGGATAGGTTTGGGAAAAGATGAAAGAGAAAAATTGGAGATACAGTATGGAATTAAGGTGGCAAAAAAAATAAAGTATCTGGGAATTTGGCTAACTACAAAAAACATAAATTTAATTCAAGATAACTACCTTACAATGTGGAAGGAGATTAAAAAAGATCTAGATACGTGGAACAGAGTGAAGCTTTCGTGGACGGGAAGGATGGCGGCAATAAAAATGAACATACTCCCAAGAATGTTATTTTTGTTTCAAAATATCCCAGTGATTAGAGGCTCTAAAATGTTTACAGATTGGCAAAAAACTCTTTCGAAATTTATATGGCAAGGGAAAAGACCGAGAATTAGATTTAAACTTCTTACAGATCGGAAAGAAAGAGGGGGATTCTCGGTACCTAATCTGAAATTATATTTTGAGGCCGCCTGTCTCTGTTGGATCAAAGATTGGATTAATTTGGAAAACACCGATTTATTAGACCTAGAGGGGTTCGACAATAGGTTCGGTTGGCACGCCTATTTATGGCAAAACAAAGAAAAGGTACATAAAGGGTTTTCAAGTCATATTATTAGAGGGCCTCTATATGAAGTGTGGGAGAAAAATAAAAAACTATTGGAATGGAAAACACCCTGGTGGTTATCACCAATCGATATTTTAATAACTAAAAAAGCAAATATGGAAGGAGAAAGACTGACCTATGAAGACCTACTGACAAGATCAGAAAGCGGATGGAAGATGAGAACATATGAGGAGTTGAAAGATAAATTAACAGGCTGGCTACAATTCCATCAAATAAATGCAGCATGGATAGAAGACAAAAAAGTAGGGATGAACGAGAAGAAATCTAAATTTCAGATAGAAATAATTGAAGGTAAATCCAAATTATTATCCAAAATGTATAATATATTATTAGAATGGGACACCAAAGATGAAGAAATAAAGGAGGTCATGACAAGATGGGCAATGGATCTAGGATATAATATAGAATATGATAAGTGGTTGAAATTATGGACTAGTGGAATGAAATTCACGGCATGTGTCACACTCAGGGAAAATTTGGAAAAGATGATGTATAGGTGGTACATCACACCGGCAAAACTAGGGAAAATGTATAAAACAGGAAATAAGGTTTGCTGGAAGTTTAAAATCAAAGAAGGCAATTTCTTCCATATGTGGTGGACATGCGAAGAAATGAAGAAATATTGGGAACTTATTTATAATGAGTTAAAAAAAATATTCAAATACACTTTTCCCAAAAGACCAGAGGCCTTCCTACTAGGAATAATTGGGGATGAAATAAAAAAAGAAGACAAGACATTATTCCAGTATGCTACAGTTGCCGCTAGAATATTAATTGCCCAAAATTGGAAAAATCCAAACACCCCAGCGATTAGAGATTGGCAAATAAAATTATTTGAATTTGTTGAACTAGCAAAAATGACACAAAAAATCAGAAACCAAAAAAATACAAAGTTTATTAGCGACTGGAATAAATTTATGATATACATTGAAGGGAATTTTACTTGGCTAGTCTAGATGTATTCAAGTCTCCAGGGCCAGATGAACTGCATCCAAGAGTATTAAAAGAACTGGCAGATGTGATTTCAGAACCACTGGCAGTCATCTTTGAGAATTCCTGGAGAACAGGCGAAGTCCCGGCAGACTGGAGGAGGGCAAATGTTGTCCCTATTTTCAAAAAGGGGAAAAGAGAGGACCCAAATAATTACCGCCCAGTCAGTCTGACATCAATACCAGGGAAGATTCTGGAGCAGATCATTAAGCAAACAGTCTGTGAGCACCTAGAAAGGAATGCTGTGATCACCAATAGTCAGCATGGATTTCTGAAAAATAAGTCATGTCAGACGAACCTGATCTCGTTTTTTGACAGAATTACAAGCCTGGTAGATGAAGGGAACGCAGTGGATGTAGCCTACCTTGATTTCAGCAAGGCATTTGACAAGGTGCCCCATGATATTCTTGTAAAGAAGCTGGTAAAATGCGGTCTTGACTATGCTACCACTCAGTGGATTTGTAACTGGCTGACTGACCGAACCCAAAGGGTGCTCATCAATGGTTCCTCTTCATCCTGGAGAAGAGTGACTAGTGGGGTGCCACAGGGTTCTGTCTTGGGCCCGGTCTTATTCAACATCTTTATCAACGACTTGGATGATGGACTCAAGGGCATCCTGATCAAATTTGCAGATGACACCAAACTGGGAGGGGTGGCTAACACCCCAGAGGACAGGATCACACTTCAAAACGACCTTCACAGATTAGAGAACTGGGCCAAAACAAACAAGATGAATTTTAACAGGGAGAAATGTAAAGTATTGCACCTGGGCAAAAAAAATGAGAGGCACAAATACAAGATGGGTGACACCTGGCTTGAGAGCAGTACATGTGAAAAGGATCTAGGAGTCTTGGTTGACCACAAACTTGACATGAGCCAACAGTGTGACGCGGCAGCTAAAAAAGCCAATGCAATTCTGGGCTGCATCAATAGGAGTATAGCATCTAGATCAAGGGAAGTAATAGTGCCACTGTATTCTGCTCTGGTCAGACCTCACCTGGAGTACTGTGTCCAGTTCTGGGCACCACAGTTCAAGAAGGACACTGACAAACTGGAACGTGTCCAGAGGAGGGCAACCAAAATGGTCAAAGGCCTGGAAACGATGCCTTATGAGGAACGGCTAAAGGAGCTGGGCATGTTTAGCCTGGAGAAGAGGAGGTTAAGGGGTGATATGATAGCCATGTTCAAATATATAAAAGGATGTCACATAGAGGAGGGAGAAAGGTTGTTTTCTGCTGCTCCAGAGAAGCGGACACGGAGCAATGGATCCAAACTACAAGAAAGAAGATTCCACCTAAACATTAGGAAGAACTTCCTGACAGTAAGAGCTGTTCGACAGTGGAATTTGCTGCCAAGGAGTGTGGTGGAGTCTCCTTCTTTGGAGGTCTTTAAGCAGAGGCTTGACAACCATATGTCAGGAGTGCTCTGATGGTGTTTCCTGCTTGGCAGGGGGTTGGACTCGATGGCCCTTGTGGTCTCTTCCAACTCTATGATTCTATGATTCTATGATTCTATGAATTCTAGAAACTTAAAAACTATAGCAGGTTTGATATAGATCTTACGATGTGTAAACCATTAACAATTATCGGCTGCAGGAGAAAGAAATTATTTACATTAAGAAGCCTGAAATCGGGAGGGATGGAGGTCAATAGGTGTGTAGAGGAATGATTTAAGCATTTAAAGATATAAAGATTCAAGTGTGAAGACAAAGAACTGTAACGGAAATTGATGTTATTTTTATGTTATGTTTGGATATCTTTTTTGTAATTGTTGATTTGTTTTCCCTTTTGGTTATCTAAGTGAAATTCAATAAAAAGAAATGGAAAAAAAAAAGAATGGATAGGTTTGATCTTCTTGCAGTTCATGGGACTCTCAAGAGTCTCCTCCAGCACCATAATTCATAAGCATCAATTCTTCGGTGATCAGCCTTCTTTATGGTCCAGCTTTCACTTCCATACATCACTGCTGGGAAAACCATAGCTTTTACTATACGGACCTTTGTTGGCAAGGTGATGTCTCTACTTTTTAAGATGCTGTCTAGGTTTGTCATTGCTTTTCTCCCAAGAAGCAGGCATCTTTTAATTTCGTGGCTGCTGTCACCATCTGCAGTGATCATGGAGCCCAAGAAAGTAAAATCTCTCACTGCCTCCATTTCTTCCCCTTCTATTTGCCAGGAGGTGATGGGCCCAGTGGCCATGATCTTCGTTTTTTTGATGTTGAACTTCAGACCATATTTTGCGCTCTCCTCTTTCACCGTCAATAAAAGGTTCTTTAATTCCTCCTCACTTTCTGCCATCAAGGTTGTGTCATCTGCATATCTAAGGTTGTTGATATTTCTTCCGGCAATCTTAATTCCGGCTAGGGATTCATCCAGCCCAGCCTTTCACATGATGAATTCTGCATATAAATTAAATAAGCAGGGAGACAATATACAGCCTTGCCGTACTCATAGAATCATAGAATCATAGAGTTGGAAGAGACCACAAGGGCCATCGAGTCCAACCCCCTGCCAAGCAGGAAACACCATCAGAGCACTCCTGACATATGGTTGTCAAGCCTCTGCTTAAAGACCTCCAAAAAAGGAGACTCCACCACACTCCTTGGCAGCAAATTCCACTGTCGAACAGCTCTTACTGTCAGGAAGTTCTTCCTAATGTTTAGGTGGAATCTTCTTTCTTGTAGTTTGGAACCATTGCTCCGTGTCCGCTTCTCTGGAGCAGCAGAAAACAACCTTTCTCCCTCCTCTATGTGACATCCTTTTATATATTTGAACATGGCTATCATATCACCCCTTAAGCTCCTCTTCTCCAGGCTAAACATGCCCAGCTCCCTTAGCCGTTCCTCATAAGGCATCATTTCCAGGCCTTTGACCATTTTGGTTGCCCTCCTCTGGACACGTTCCAGTTTGTCAGTGTCCTTCTTGAACTGTGGTGCCCAGAACTGGCCACAGTACTCCAAGTGAGGTCTGACCAGAGCAGAATACAGTGGCACTATTACTTCCCTTGATCTAGATGCTATACTCCTATTGATGCAGCCCAGAATTGCATTGGCTTTTTTAGCTGCCACGTCACACTGTTGGCTCATGTCAAGTTTGTGGTCAACCAAGACTCCTAGATCCTTTTCACATGTACTGCTCTCAAGCCAGGTGTCACCCATCTTGTATTTGTGCCTCTCATTTTTTTTGCCCAAGTGCAATACTTTACATTTCTCCCTGTTAAAATTCATCTTGTTTGTTTTGGCCCAGTTCTCTAATGTGTCAAGGTCATTTTGAAGTGTGATCCTATCCTCTGGGGTGTTAGCCACCCCTCCCAGTTTGGTGTCATCTGCAAATTTGATCAGGATGCCCTTGAGTCCATCATCCAAGTCGTTGATAAAGATGTTGAATAAGACCGGGCCCAAGACAGAACCCTGTGGCACCCCACTAGTCACTCTTCTCCAGGATGAAGAGGAACCATTGATGAGCACCCTTTGGGTTCGGTCAGTCAGCCAGTTACAAATCCACTGAGTGGTAGCATAGTCAAGACCGCATTTTACCGGCTTCTTTACAAGAATATCATGTCAAATGCCTTGCTGAAATCAAGGTAGGCTACATCCACTGCGTTCCCTTCATCTACCAGGCTTGTAATTCTGTCAAAAAACGAGATCAGGTTAGTCTGACATGACTTATTTTTCAGAAATCCATGCTCCTTTCCCCATTTTGAACCAATCAGTTGTTCCATATCCAGTTCTGACTGTAGCTTCTTGTCCCACATAGAGATTTCTCAGGAGACAGATGAGGTGATCAGGCACTCCCATTTCTTTAAGAACTTGCCATAGTTTGCTGTGGTCGACACAGTCAAAGGCTTTTGCATAGTCAATGAAGCAGAAGTAGATGTCTTTCTGGAACTCTCTAGCCTTCTCCATAATCCAGCGCATGTTTGCAATTTGGTCTCTGGTTCCTCTGCCTCTTCTAAATCCAGCTTGCACTTCTGGGAGTTCTCGGTCCACATACTGCTTGAGCCTTCCTTGTAGAATTTTAAGCATAACCTTGCTAGCGTGTGAAATGAGTACAATTGTGCGCTAGTTGGAGCATTCTTTGGCACTGCCCTTCTTTGGGATTGGGATGTAGACTGATCTTCTCCAATCCTCTGGCCACTGCTGAGTTTTCCAAACTTGCTGGCATATTGAGTGTAGCACCTTAGCAGCATCATCTTTTAAAATTTTAAATAGTTCAGCTGGAATACCATCACTTCCACTAGCCTTGTTATTTGCAGTGCTTTCTAAGGCCCATTTGACTTCACTCTCCAGGATGTCTGGCTCAAGGTCAGCAACCACACTACCTGGGGTGTACGAGCCATCCATATCTTTCTGGTATAATTCCTCTGTGTATTCTTGCCACATCTTCTTGATGTCTTCTGCTTCTGTTAGGTCCTTACCACTTTTGTCCTTTATTATGGTAATCTTTGTACGAAATGTTCCTTTCATATCACCGATTTTCTTGAACAGATCTCTGGTTCTTCCCATTCTGTTGTTTTCCTCTATTTCTTTGCATTGCTCGTTTAAGAAGGCCTTCTTGTCTCTCCTTGCTATTTTTTGGAAATCTGCATTCAATTTCCTGTATCTTTCATTATCTCCCTCGCATTTTGCTTGCCTTTTCTCTCCCGCTATTTGTAAGGCCTCGTTGGACAGCCACTTTGCTTTCTTGCATTTCTTTTTCATTGGGATGGTTTTCGTTGCTGCCTCCTGTATAATGTTGCGAGCCTCCACCCATAGTTCTTCAGGCACTCTGTCCAACAAATCTAAATCCTTAAACCTGTTCCTCACTTCCACTGTGTATTCATAAGGGATTTGGTTTAGATTGCATTTTACCGGCCCAGTGGTTTTTCCTACTTTCTTCAGTTTAAGCTTGAATTTTGCTATAAGAAGCTGATGATCTGAGCCACAGTCAGCTCCAGGTCTTGTTTTTGCTGACTGTATAGAGCTTCTCCATCTTTGGCTGCAGAGAATATAATCAATCTGATTTTGATGCTGCCCATCTGGTGATGTCCATGTGTAGAGTCGTCTCTTGTGTTGTTGGAAAAGAGTGTTTGTGATGACCAGCTTGTTCTCTTGGCAGAACTCTATTAGCCTTTGCCCTGCTTCGTTTTGAACTCCAAGGCCAAACTTGCCAGTTCCTTTTATCTCTTGATTCCCTACTTTAGCATTCCAATCCCCTATAATGAGAAGAACATCCTTCTTTGGTGTCACTTCTATAAGGTGTTGTAAGTCTTCATAGAATTGGTCAATTTCAGTTTCTTCCGCACCAGTAGTTGGTGCATAAACTTGGATTACTGTGATGTTAAAAGGTCTGCCTTGGATTCGTATCGAGATCATTCTATCATTTTTGAGATTGCATCCCAGTACAGCTTTCTCCACTCTTTTGTTGACTATGAGGGCCACTCCATTTCTTTTACAGGTTTCTTGCTGACAGTAGTAGATATGATAGTCATCCGAACTGAATTCGGCCATTCCCGTCCATTTTAGTTCACTGATGCCCAGGATGTCAATATTTATTCTTGCCATCTCATTTTTGACCACATCCAACTTACCCAGGTTCATGGTTCTTACATTCCAGGTTCCTATGCAATATTTTTCTTTACAGCATTGGACTTTACTTTTGCTTCCAGGCATATCCACAACTGAGCGTCCTTTCGGCTTTGGCCCAGCTGCTTCATCAGCTCTGGATCTACTTGTACTTGTCCTCCACTCTTCCCCAGTAGCATGTTGGATGCCTTCCGACCTGAGGGGCTCATCTTCCAGCGTCATAACTTTTATATGCCTGTTGTCTTTGTCCATGGAGTTTTCTTGGCAGGGATACTGGAATGGCTTGCCGGTTCCTCCTCCAGGTGGATCACATTTGGTCAAAACTCTCCACTATGACCTGTTCATCTTGGTTGCCTTGCTCGGCATAGTTCATAGCTTCTCTGAGTTATTCAAGCCCCTTCGCCACAGCAAGGCAGTGATCCATGAAGGGGATTTCATCTAAAAGGACCTGCTAATGGATTATATCTTGCAATAACTGTATATCCCAACATTTACATACTTTTTAAAGTTCCAGCTCAACCATGAGCGTAGTCAGAGGTGTAACAATGAAAGCAAGAAATGGCCTTTCCTTTGCCTCATGAAACAGACAGTAACTCTCATTCCAGGTCTGTTCCTAAGAACTACCAGCACATCTTGGCTTTGCTGCTTGCTGTCAAAGAGATCAATGAGAACCCCCAAATCCTACCCAACATCTCTTTGGGCTTCCACATCCTCAACAGCTACTATGTGGCAAGGAAGACATACAAAGCCAGCCTGAGCCTCCTTTCCACACAACACAGGTTTGTTCCCAACTACAAGTGTGATACTCAGAGTAAACTGATAGCTGTCATTGGCGGACTTGCTACTGAAACCTCTGCCAACATGGCTAGCATTTTTGCCACCTACAAGATCCCACAGGTGAGACATATTCATTGATTTATGGGCATTTTACAACAATGGCTCATATTTTTGCATTCTTTTAATCCATACAACACACCCTCCTTCCTTTCAGCTCACATATGGATCATTTACCCCAGTGCAGGATGACAAAACATTGTTTTCTTCCTTATATCAGATGGTTCCAAAGGAAGCCCACCAGTGCATTGGGGTAGTCAGGCTCCTTCACCATTTCAGATGGACATGGATTGGGCTCTTTGCTGTGGATGATGACAATGGGGACAGGTTTTTGCACACAGTGGTTCCATTGCTTGATCAGAATGGCATCTACTATGCCTTCATTCTAAGAACAGCAAAGAGGACATTTATGGAAGAGCTGATGAACATTATATTTGCACAACTGGAAAAATACCCACTTCTTCAAGATAGAAAAATCAGTGCATGTTTTGTATATGGAGAAGATCCAGCCATGCCAGTTTTGAGAATGTTGTTGTTTTTTGCAGTAATAAAATCATTGCCACCAGTGGGTAAAGTCTGGATTGTTACATCCCAATGGGATTTCTGTGCCTTCTCCCTTCAAAAGCTTTGGGAAATGGAAACCTTCCACGGTGCCCTACCCATCACGGTTCGCTCAAGGGAGCCACTTGGATTCCAAAGTCTTCTTGAGATCATTGAACCTTCTTGGGCAAAAGGAGATGGTTTCATTCAGAATTTCTGGGAGCAGTCATTCAGCTGCTCATTAAAAAAAATCTGATGGGAATGTGGAGGAAAAGCAAGCCTGCACTGGCTGGGAGAAGTTGGAGAGTCTTCCTAGTACTCTTTTTGAAATGGGCATGACTGGCCACAGCTACAATGTCTACAATGCTGCTTATGCTGTGGCACATGCTTTGCATGTCCTATGTGAATCCAGATGGAAACATAGCAGACTGTTAGAGGGAGTGAGACCAACAGACTGTAATGTGCAGTCTTGGCAGGTAGTTACACCTTTAATACAACACACGCACAGAGAAATATATTCAAAGCAGTAAGGTATGCCCTAAAAGATGTTTAAATATGACTTTCCCACCACAGTTCCTCTTTAGAACAACTTTGACTTGTAACCTGAAACTAACTTTGCTTATTCCCTTTTCCTTTCCTATCCACTTTCATGATGTCCCATGTCTTTTTTAAATTGGAAGTCTGAAGGCCATGATTTTCTGCTCTGGGTCCATTTTGTTTGGCTGAGTATCACATTTAAAAAATAACAGATAAATAATATAACAAACTCATCAATAGCTGTATCAAATCCATGGCTCCCTTAACCAACTGCCCACTTGGGTCACCCCTTGCCTGCAGAGCTGGCAGCCTCTCACCCTTTTTCCAACACCCTCCCTTGTGCAGTGTTTCCTCAACCCCCTCTCCCCTCTCCTTAGGAGTCCTCCAGGCAGCTGGTGCTGCCACCCCTGGTCTCTGAGCTGCCCCCCACCCCAAAGAGAGGTGCCTCCCAGAGGGAACATTCACCTGTGGAGCTTGTAGCCAGGGCTGCTGCAATAAACAGCCGTGCAAGCCTTTGGGAGGCAGAGACATGAGAGGGCATCAGAGGAGGGAGGGAAGGAAGGAAGGGAGGAAGGAAGGAAGGAAGGAAGGAAGAGAGGCCAGTGTTGCCCATGGCACCCCTGACCATCATTCAAGGCACCCCAGGGTGCCATGGCACACGGGTTGAAAACCACTGAGATAAACTGTTTAGCTTTAGCTATAATACAGGGGGATATCCACATTCCTTTTGCTGCTGGCATCCGTGTGTCTTGAGAGACAATGAAGTGTGTCTCCCGAGGTGAATTCAAACTCCTTCATTATTACTATGATGCCACAATGTGCTGCTCTATGCAACTCTATTACTAAACCCGAACCACGACAAAAAATGAATTTTATGTTTGGATTTCATTAACTTTTATATAATGCCTTCCAAAGCCTCAAAGATGTTTTATTGAAAAGTGGAGCAAAACTTTACATAGTGTTGCATGCCATTTGGTGTTGGTGTGTATCAGATATTAAAAGTACAATCCTCTGCATATCTGATCAGAAGTCAACCCCTTGGAGTTCAATCAGATTTAATTCCAAGCAAATATGCTGAATCAGGGAAATTAGTCATGGATTCAAATACATTCTTGAGCCAGAACAATCCAGTCCTGGAAACAAAGACCTTTTAAAAGGATGACTGTAGAGGTTTCCATATGGCTAGAAAAGCTGGGTGCCTGCCCCTCTCTCTGCCAATCGGTGGCAAGAACCCATGGGGTCTGTGTCCCTTTGGAGAATAGAAGACACAGCAGAGACTGTCATGCTTTGAGAAATATGCTTTATTCACCTCTTTACACCTTAAGTCTGCCTGGAGGGAGTCCAGATCATAAGGCATAGTCATTCCAAGAGGGAGCAGCAAACCTGCCTGCAGTCAGACCCTCCAAAGATGGATCTCAGCCCGTCTCCCTCCTTCGTCCTCCCAGAAACCCCTGTCTCTCTTCACACCCCAGGGCAGGGGAGAAGTCCTCTTGCACTGGCAATGACCATCAATGGGCCCTCAATGGCTCTCCATTGTTCCCTTGGCCAGGCTGGTTTGCATAAGCCAGCCCAGGAATTCCCTGTCTAGCACAGCTCTGCTGTTGGTTTCTTAATCCATACCCCAATTAATCAAAATCCTAGCATTTATTCATTCCTAGGGTTTAGGGGGACCACCACCCTGATCTATAACACCATTTTATCCTTACCAGTCTTCATTTTCTCTTTCACTCAAGCTCCATCGTTTTATAAGGAAGATTGTGTTCAACAACAGTGTTGGAGAGAGCGTACATTTTGATAAGCATAGAGAACTACTTGCAGATTTTGATGTCACAAACTGGGTCACCTTCTCCAACGGTTCTTTTGTTAGGCTCAAGGTTGGAAGACTGGACCCGCTGGCTCCACAGGGGAAAGAGTTAACCATTAATGAGGACCAAATAGTGTGGCATAGAAGCTTTAACCAGGTGAGATGAAGCTGCAGATGCTGGAACATGTGAGAGAATGGAAAAGAGTTGCATATTTGTGAGTTCAGTTTTCTACCTGCCCTCAAGTGGTTAACTCTCCTGAGAAGGATTGCATTTTCAAGCTACATTTCCCCCCCATTCTTGGCAAAACAAACTGGGGGAAATGTTGCTCTGCATTTTCACTTGAAGTACACCACATTTCCTGGGTAGATCTGAGTAAACAACCTCCACAACACATTTTAAAAGTCCTGACCTCGCCAACAATTCAGTGTCTTTTTCATAAATTAATTTCTGGAAACAATTAAGTCAGCGTTTCCTCCCTGAAGCAAATTTTCACCTAAGAAAAATATTCCCACGTTTAGGGTAGGGCAGGAGGATAATATAAACTTCTTGATGCTAATCTTGTTTGTTGCATTTCTGGACAGGTTGTGCCTCTTTCTGTGTGCAATGACAACTGCTATCCTGGTTACAGCAGGAAAAAGAAGGAGGGAGAGAAATTCTGCTGCTTTGATTGTGCTCCATGTCCAGAAGGGATGGTCTCCATGCAGATGGGTAGGAAATGCAATAGATGCCAACTTGTTGGGGGTGAGGATTAGGCCTTGTTGAGTCTCTGTCTTATGAAGTTGCTTGATATGCAGAATGAACAGCTGAAGCCATCTACCTGGCCCAGGGCGGGGCCTGAAGCCTCACAGGGACTGCTGTGCTCTGCTGCCCAGGAGGACTCTCCTGTGTGAGTGTCTGAGGGCCCTGCTCCTTCCTGCCACTCACCATCTGGCCTGGGGTGGGGCCTGACGGGCCTCACTAGGACAGTTGCTGTTACTGCTGGAAGGGTGCAGAGTGCTTTTAAAATGTTTTAAAATTTTTCTTTTGAATTTTTTGTATGTGGGGGTGGTGGGGTGGGATGAATGTTTATTGGGCCTGGGAATTTGTTTGATTTTACGTTTTTGTAATTTTTCTTATTTTTTGTTTGTATTGTTTTATTTGTTTTTTTTAAGGTGTTATGGTTGGAGCATGTTCCACAGGGGGGGGATGCACTGGGACAACCGATCTCAGTGATCACGGGTAGGAGGAGGAGTTACGCTAAGACCAGACCATGTCATTACAGAGGAGGCAGGTTTAGTCGTTGTCTGAGGACTATCCCTGCCTCCGGGTCTGGTCCTGACCCACTACACTACCTTTGAAGGTGACTCAGAAACTGCAACTAATCCAGAATGTGGTAGCCAGGCTGGTGACTGGGACCATATAACATTGGTCCTGAAAGATCAAGCACAATTCAAAGTGTTGGTGCTGACCTTTAAAGCCCTAAATGGCCTCAGCCCTGGATACCTGAAGGAGCGTCTCCTTCATTCAGCCTGGACAGGTCCATTCAGCCTGGAGGTCCAGCTCTGTGAGCCTTCTGGCGGTTCCCTCACTGCAAGAAATGAAGTTTGGGAACCCAGCGTGGGGCTTTATGCATAGTGGTACCCTCCCATCAGAAGTCAAAGAGATAAGCATTTGTATGACCTTCCATAAACATCTGAAGGCAAACCTGAATCAGGAAGCTTTTAATGTTTGATGTATTGTGTATTCTCTTATATTCTGTTGGAAGCCACCCAGAGTGGCTTGGGGAACCCAGTCAGATGGGCTGGGTACAAGTAATAAATTACTGTTATCATGATCGGTAAGGGACTACAAACCAGAATTTGCAAAGGGTAGTGATGAGCCACAATCTTTGTGACCCCCTCTTTGGCATACTTTCAGAACCAAACCTGTTTGTTCGCATGAAGTACCGTATTTTTTGCTCTGTAAGACTCACTTTTTCCCTCCTAAAAAGTAAGGGGAAATGTGTGTGCGTCTTATGGAGCGAATGCAAGCTGCGCAGCTATCCCAGAAGCCAGAACAGCAAGAGGGATTGCTGGTTTCACTGCACAGCGATCCCTCTCGCTGTTCTGGCTTCTGAGATTCAGAATATTTTTTTTCTTGTTTTCCTCCTCCAAAAACTAGGTGCGTCTTGTGGTCTGGTGCATCTTATAGAGCGAAAAATACGGTATGTGGAAATGCTCTGAATTAAAAAGGGAAATTACAAGGGGAAAACTATAAACAGTAATGGGGAGAAGACAGGAGTCTTTTTCACAGATGACTCATAAAACCAGGAAATTTGGGAACAGGTTTCAGCATAGTATGAGGTATTTAAACCAGCCAAGGCTATTTCTCTCCCAAGCCAGTAAAGGAGAAGCAGCCTTCAACTTGTGAATTTCATGGGATACCATGGCACATTCAGATAGGCATTGATATGCACAATTTAGTCCTCATTGCTGGTTCAAATGAAACTCAAGTTAAGCTCTTAAGTCTGAGATATCAGCTCTGTCCTCATCTGATATGGATGCCTGTCCCTCATTGGACCAAATTTTGCCCATGTCTGCAATTGGCACAGAATCTGTCTTAGGTTCTGTGAGCAAATGTCTTAACTCTAGAATGTGCTTTTGAGAAATATTATTTTGCAAAGGTTAATGTGTTAAAGCTTTATTTTACAGATGAAAGAAACTCTCAGACAAACTTGAACCTTTTCTACATTAATATAATAGCAATATTATTATTTTTAAGCGCTTGAAGAACTGGTGTCAATCAAAGATGTAATGATCTCCATGGTCAATTTGCCATGTCCAGTGAACTATGTATTAATGAAGAATACAAAGACAATGCGACTTAAACAACAGCAACTATGATCTCCTTATTAAATGTTCTTTGCTGTTCAGCTCAGGCCTCAGAATAATGATATAGCATTTGGGGAAGAAAACAGAACCCAGCAACCCAGCACTGGAGGACAAGATGGAGAAGATCTCCACAGCTACCATGTATTTTCCTTTCGAGCTCACGTATGCTGGAACAAAGGACAGCCACACACTGCAAAACACCAACATGCTGAAGGTGATGAATTTGGCTTCATTGAAACTGTCAGGTAACTTCCTGGCAAAGAAAGCCACGGTGAAACTGGCAATGCCCAGGAAGCCCATGTATCCCAGGACAGAGTAGAACATGGAAGCGGAGCCCTCATTGCATTCCATGATGATCTCCCCATTCACAGACTGCATGTCTGCATCAGGGAATGGAGGAAAATGAGCCAGCCAAACCATGCAAATGGCCACTTCAATCAATGAGCCAGAAAGAACAATACCATACGCCAGTCTTTTCCCCACCCATTTTCTCATCCTGGATCCTGGTTTGGTTGCTATGAATGCTAGAACCACAGTGATGGTTTTTGCCAAAACAGTGGAAACGGAGAAGGAGAAAACAATGCCAAAAGCCATTTGTCGGAGAAGACAGGTTGCCTTTCCAGGCTGCCCAATGAAGAGCAAAGAGCAGAGGAAGCAAAGAAGGAGGGAGATGAGGAGAACGTAGGTGAGGGTCCGGTTGTTGGCTTTGACCATGGGAGTGTCTTGGTGCTTCCTAAAGACTGCAAGTATTAAAACTGTGATCACAGAGAACGAAACGGCCGACACGGTGAGGAAGATTCCTAAAGGTTCTTTGTAAGAGAGGTAGCTTAGAACCCGGGGAATGCATTGGTTTTTATCCTGGTTGGGATATTGGTCTTCTGGACATATGAAACAAACATCCATGTCTGAAAAAAGGATGGCACATAGAAATGTTTCAGCTGATTCAGGGAGTAACTGAATTTGAGCAGATTAGAAGCACCTATAAGCCAGGAAATATTTGATTCAGAACTGACAACTCTCATTTATTTTCTACAGTATGTGTGTTGTGGCAAAATTTTCACCCAGCTTTAGGATTCTCCCAAAAGAGTGCTATGGGAAGACAGTATTTCACCACATAATGGTCACATTTTTCATGCTGATTTTTCTTTACAAAAAAGGGGGGTGCGGCAATTATGTGAGGAAGAACCTGAGGCATGACCATTACGCAAGGAAACATTTTTTATTCATGAACAGACTACTGTTTATGTTGCTCATGGCAGCTTCACACCCCCCCCCCCGCCCACTCCCCTTGTGTCTTTGGCTGGCACAGAGAATCCACCCTGAGGATGTCCTGCCACTATTATGCGCTGAATGCTCTGGAACTGATTTTAGGGACCAAAGAAAGGGGGTGTGACTATTATGCAGTGGCGACCATTATGTGGTGAAATACTGTAATAATATTAAAAGGAGAAGAGCACCATGTGTTTGTCCATTACAATTGCCTGGTATGCAAAATTAGAAAATTCAGCCTTTAGAGTTTTATATTCATGCTAACCAGTCTCTTCAGTGGAAAGTTTTTGTCCATCAGCCCCCTATTTCTGCCCCTCCACCAGCTTTGACTTTTCCTCCTCTCCACTTATTCCTGTCTTCTCTCCTTTCAGACTCCACCCACCCGCCTGAACTTAGGCTACTGGCCACTTGTATTAAGGTTCTAGAGCAATGTGCGTGCTGCAATGAAAAACCAAAAGCTTTTCTATAAATGATAGGTATTATTATTTTGTTTTATTATTATTTTGTTTTATTATTTTCGCATCTTAAAAAGTAAAGACATCACCTTGCCAACAAAGGTCCATATAGTAAAAGCTATGGTTTTCCCAGTAGTGATGTATGGAAGTGAGAGCTGAACCATCAAGAAGGCTGATCGCCGAAGAATTGATGCTTTTGAATTATGGTGCTGGAGGAGACTCTTGAGAGTCCCATGGACTGCAAGAAGATCAAACATATCCATTCTTAAGGAAATCAGCCCTGAGTGCTCACTGGAAGGACAGATCATGAAGTTGAGGCTCCAATACTTTGGCCACCTCATGAGAAGGGAAGACTCCCTGGAAAAGACCCTGATGTTGGGAAAGATGGAGGGCACAAGGAGAAGGGGACGACAGAGGACGAGATGGTGGGACAGTGTTCTCGAAGCTACCAGCATGAGTTTGACCAAACTGCGGGAGACAGCGGAAGACAGGAGTGCCTGGTGTGCTCTGGTCCATGGGGTCACGAAGAGTCGGACACGACTAAACAACAACAACAACATTTTTATTTTGTATGTTATGAAAATACTAGATGGAGACTAGGAACATAGGAACCCGTACTATACCGAGTCAGATCCTTAGCATTGCTTACCGTATCTAAAGTCGAAGATGACATTTGTTCCTACTGAAATTCATTTTGTTACTTTTTGCCCAGTTTTGCAGTCTCTCTCTCTTTAAACCCTTTAGCAACTACTTACTCTGCAGAAAATGTCTACACAATGATGTCAGCCTCCAGATGGTGCAAAAGCTCTCACCTGCTCATTCTGCCAATCAGAAAACTCCCAGAGACAGGTGCTTAGACCAGAGCTAGTTGTTGACTGACTGTGGCTCCTACCTTTCTGGTTAGAGATCATCCCTTCTGGACATGGAGCACAATTATAGCAGCAAAATTTCTCTCCCTCCTTCTTTTTCCTGCTGTAACCAGGATAGCAGTTGTCATTGCACACAGAAAGAGGCACAACCTGTCCAGAAATGTGACCAGTAAGATAAGCATAATTTCCCTCACTCATGCCCTGAGCTTGGAAAAATTTTCTTAGGGGACAAAGTGGATTCAGGAAGGAGTCCCTGACTTGGTTTCCCAAATCAGTTCATGAAATAATTGGCACATTGTGGCATTTAATCCAACTTATTTCAGAACTGATCTCTTAAGCGTTAAAAAAGATGGCATTTTTCAAGGATGAATGTATGAAATCAAATGTCTGCAAACGTAATGCTACCCAGAAGAATTGAACAGGCAGAACTCTGCACTGGCAAAATAGGAACTATTTCCGTTCATTTTATTCATTCCTGCAGTTGAAGTTTTGTCTCACCTGGTTAAAGCTTCTATGCCACACAAGTTGGTCATCATTAATAGTTAACTCTTTGCCTGCCGGAGCCTGAGGATCCAGTCTTCCAACTTTGACTCTGTCAAATGATCCATTAGGGAGAGTAACCCAATTGGTAACATCAAAATCTACAATTAATTCTTGATTTGTATCAAAATATACACTCTCTCCAACACTGTTGTTGAACATGGTGTTCTTTAGAAAGCCATGGAGCTTTGGTGAAAGAGACAATGAAACACGGTGAGAATGTGAGTTATTGAGTTCTATGCTTCTCTAAAGATGGAGCGGACTTGTGTCAGATGGTATCAGATGAAGCTATTCTCCCCAGTACTAGGTATTACCCCGCAGTCTGTAATATTGTCTCTTTCCCCCTCAATATTTAATTTAAAGCTCTCCTCATCAAGTTCATGAGACTCTTAGCAAACACATTCTGGCTAACTGCTGTGAGGTGCAATCAATCTCTTGCCAGATGTCCTTCCTCAAGGAAGTGGAGGCCAGGTCCAAGAAGCCAAATCTTTCCTGATAACACCACCTGTCCAGCCACTGGTTTATTTCCAGTATTTCCCCCTCTTTTCCTGGGCCACAACCTTCAACAGGAAGGAGTGATGAAAAAAACCACCTGTGCCTCTAAGCCCTTCAACTTCTTACCCTGAGTCTCCTAGTTCCTTGCTATATATTGAAGGCTGTCTTTGGCAGTACTGCTTGAACCATAGGGGCCAACTCCTAGGGGCCGAGGTCCCTTCAGTCCCCGCAATAAAATATTTGAGGAGGTCAGACCTCTCAAAGTTGATGGGCATTGCATGTCAAATGGTGTGCATGTGCCACATCTTGTGATCAGTTATGTGGGGCTGGGCTTACCTGCCCCCTAATATTGTATTCAAGTTGCACCCCTGGTTTTTACCCCCGTGAATCAGAAGGAAGGGGAGTGTGGTCTGTCTTTGTAAGGTGTGGCAACTTCTCTGTCACGTCATGCATCTTTGCACCTAAGAGACAGCGCACTTCGTGGGACTTCCTGTTATCTCTCTATACTGCTGCTTTTGTCCCCGTCAGTAGGGGGTCTCCTACTACCCCCACATGTCTCTTTCTCCTCTGTACACCATAGGAGCCAACTCTAATGCAAGAGGCAGGACACCCTACAAGTGGGAAACCTTCTGCTTCCCCTTCATTGGAGAACCCTGCTTTTCCTGAGTAGAGCTATTGGCAACCTCCCATGGCTGCTGGGATGCTACCTTTGTCACACTGACATGACCTCACATTCTTCCAGGGATTCGCCTCCTGCACTGGGTGATCTTTCTCCTCCCGAGGGACACCCCCTGTGTCACTGTCCCAGGACAGTCCACTCTGTTTTATCAATGAATTCCTCATTTTGCCTGATGTCTTGAAGTGTGGATATATGAGCCTCAAGCTATCGTACCTTCCCTTACAGGAAGGAAAGCAGCCTGCCCTCACAAACTCCCCTGGTTACAAGTTCACGAACTCCCAGAGTCTGCAAGCAGCTAAGGAGAACTGCTGCTGGCAGAGAACTCCTTGCCCAGCCCACTTCTTCATGCAGCCTGGCTTCCTCTCAGATCATGTGCTTTAGCAGAGCATGCAGCCAAGCACACTAAGAGCCACAAACCAGCTCACAGTCGAGCCTCCAAACAGCTCAGACAAGAAACCGGCCTGAATCCTAAAGAAACAGGCTCACTCTCTTCGGTCTCTTCCACCAATCCCTCGCAAATGAGCCTGTTTAAAAGTCCTCTTTACAAGCTCAAGTTTATATGGCAGTAAGTCTCATTCCATGAACTTCTGATGAGACACACATAGGACTCCCCTCAAAAAGCAACATAAAACACTGGGATGGGTGCCCTTAAATCTTTGCATCTACTTTAAAATTAAGCACATTGGGGTTTGGGTTGTTGTTTTTTTGTTTTTTTATAAGGTATTATTATTTTTACCTTAGATGTTTAGCCCACTGTTTCCTTATAGGAGGATTATTTGATTGTATTGCCTCCTTCCTAACCTGCTGAAGGAACAATCTGCTGACTCTGTACATATGGATCATTTTCTGTAGATACTCAACTGTTGCCTAATATAATGGTGGCCCCCAGTCAGGGCCTAAGGAGGAATCCATCTTTTTAATGGGCTCATAGATTCAGAAAACCCCAGGTACCTGGGAACTGGGGGAAATCGGTTGTTGCTCATTCCAATTATCTTCTGCAAATATAGTCATTTCTCCACCCCCACTCCAACCACCAAAAGGAAACAGCCAAATTCCATTTGGGTAAAACACATGAGAAATTGCGTTCATCAGTTCAGTACAGCCTGAGTGCAATATGTTTTGTTTTATGACACAGTTGCTAGATCTCAGCAAAGAAGTGGAATTACCTGCCATGGCTGTATATTGTGAAATGCTGCCCTCTCTCCTTTTACTAATAGTTCATATTTGGATGCGAACATATACGTGGCATGTAAAGCATGCGCCACAGCATAAGCAGCATTGTAGACATTGTAGCTGTGGCCGGTCATACGCATTTCAAAGAAAGTATGAAGAAGGCTCTCCAACTTCTCTTGGCCTGTGCAGGTCTCCATGCTTTCCACATTCCCAGTGGAATCTCTTAATGAGCAGCTGAATGCCTGCTCCCAGAAATTCTGAACGAAACCATCTCCTTTTGCCCAAAAGGGTTTTATGCTCCCAACAAATGTTTGGAAGCCAGGGGGCTCCTTTGAATGAACTGTGAAGGATAGGGCACCATGAAAGATTTCTATATCCCAAAGCCTTTGAATTGATATTGAATAGAAATCCCATTGGGATGTAACAATCCAGACTTTACACACAGGTGGCAATGTATACATTGTTGCAAAAAACAGTAACATTCTTAAAACTTGGAGGGAGGGATTTTCTCCATATACAACACATGCATTGGTTTTTCCATCCGTTAAAACTTGATATTTGTCCAGCTGTCTTAAAACCATGTCTATCAACTCTTCCATATAAGTCCTCTTTGCTGTTCTAAATATGAAGGCACAACAGATGCCATTTTGGAATAACATTGAGTCCATTGTTTGCAAAAACTGATCCCCATTGTCATCATCCACAGCAACAAGCCCAATCCATGTCCATCTGAAATGGCGAAGTAATCGGACAACCCCCTTGTACTGATGGGCTTCATGTGGAACCATCTTGTACAAGGAAGAGAACACGACTTTGTCATCCTGCACTGAGGAAATTGACCCATAGGTAAGCTGAAAAGAAATATATAACAATTCATCGCATGGACTATAGAGCATTACAATATCAGTCATTCTTCTAAAATGCCCATATCTCCATGCTTGGGTCTCACCTGTGGAATCTTGTAGATGGCGGAAATGGTGGCCACATTGGCAGAAGTTTCAGAAGCCAGCGCCCCAATGAGAGCAATGAGGTTGCTCCAGGCATCACACTGGAAGTTGGGAACAAGCCTATACTGTCTGGTAAGCAGGTTCAAGGTGGCCTTATAAGTCATTCTTGCTACATAGTAGCTGTTGAGAATGTGGAATCCCAAGGATATATTTGGAAGGATTTGGGGGTTCTCATTAATCTCTTTGATGGCAAAAACCAAGGCCAGAATATGCTGGTAGTTCTTTGGCACGGAACTGCAATGGGAATGGTTGACTATTAACCAAAGAAAATAGTGCTGGCATTCATTTCTCAGGTAATTGTAAAGAGAGTTACTGGCTATTTAATCAAACAAGCTAAAAAGGATTTCTCCTTTCATGGTCACACTTCTGTCTACTTTGATGATTATGGCAGAACCTAATGCAAAAACAGAATAAGAAACGGGTGCACGTGCTCCTTTTGGAGGGCACTAGCAGGAGCAAATGTGTTGGCCCCACTTCCCCCCATACCCTCAACTGCACCTTGAGTTAGAACCGTCTGTATTCATGAATGCTTTCCCTGTTAGCAACCCCCTTCACTGGAGAACCCTGCTTTTCCTGAGCAGAGCTATGAGCAAGCTCCCATGACTGCTGGAATTCCACCTTCCTCTGCTGTTGCTCTGCTGAATGATCTGAACTTGTCCTCATACTGAAAGGGAAAGAGTCTTCCTTACACTGGCTTGCCAATCAATGTCTGGGTGGGCCGTTCCATGAAAGAGGGACTGCGGTGAAAGACAAAGACCTGGGAAGCAATCTCTCCGATTACAAAGTCTCCTGGCTGATAAAATTGATGAGGTATAGGAAGAAGATCGTCAGATATACTGCAATTAATGGAATGGGTTTGGCATACAGAGTAAGGCAGCAGCAGAAGGGAGAGCAGGACTGGCAGTATGATCCTGTGGACCTCAGCCTGTTCTTTCCACAGCATCTTCTGTCTGAATCCTCACTTTCTCTTCTCGCTGAGAAAGGGAAAAAGTTGAACTCAAGGTGCTTTTCTTTTAAAAAGGCTCAGAGGCAGCTGTACAGCTTGAGGGTGAAAATAAATGAAACCGTAAAGTTTGTAAATAGACAATTTCACATATGGGGGGGGGGGGAATCCTACGGTACTAAATCAGACAGAATAATTGACAACAGGAAATGCGCTGTAAAATCTTTACCCTGAAAGCTCACAAACAGATATTGCAGTGAAGCAGATTTATTTCCTTCTGCCCATGTTATGGAATCCAGTTTTTCACACTTTGAAATACGGAAGTGGAGGACTGTATTATCATAGGTGTTCTTTGAAGGTAACCTGAAATATGCCCAGCCTGTCCTGAGATCCCCAGCAATGACCTACATGTTTGTGTTTTTAAGCATCTGGTTTTCCTTATGGTTGATCTTGCAAGGCTATCCATTGAATGACAAGAAGATAACATATTATTTAAAAATGGTTGGGAAGATAATCACCTCCCTGGTGTCTTGGCCTGTGAGATGGCATCACACATGAGAATATGATGAGTGGAATTGTTTTCTTTTATCAAATGTTTATTAATTATAATCCTCTCTTTTGAAGGGGATCAGGATGAAAGTAATGCTATCTGTCAGAGCTACCCTAGGTCCCAGCTCACAAAGGACCAACGCTGCTTCGTTGTTAAGTACAAAAGTCTTTATTGAAGTTCAGTTTCACTTCCAGAGCCGCAGCGCGCAGCTCTACGTCTCAACCGTTAGACCGCTGATGCTCCGTCTGAGTCTCCTCCCCCTTGACACCAATTTAAGATTCTAGCCTTGCTCCACCTTTTCCGCTGCTCTTTCCTCCTCTGGGTCCGCCTGCCCACCGGGGTCTCGCCCTTTCTAGCCTCCTCTGACGCTGATTCCCCTGAGCCGTCTCCCTCCCTCCGGCGGGCTTTAGGAGCTGGTTCCCCATTCGGGTCTCCTGCTGTCCCGCGCGCCTGCACATTTGAACTTGGCGCGCGCGCCCAGCCAGCAGCTTTCCTCCTGACCGTTTCACTGCTGCTGTCACTGCTTCCCCCTTCGGGGGGGCTAGCTGCAACTGACCTCCCTTCCGTTCCTCCACTCTCCGATGGAGGCGTGGTCAGCCCTGACTCCCTCTCTGGAGGAGACGCTGGCCCTGACACATGTGACTCTTCCCCCCCACTACGCTCTGGTGGGGAAACTGGTCCCGATCCTCCACTGCTGTTTTGGGGTTCCCCTCTGGCTCCTTGTTTCTGGTGCGTCCCCCCTGGGAGCCCCCTTGCCCTGACCATCAGCGCCCCCTTCTGGGAATCTTCTGATTCGCTGGAGAAGCTCATGGAATCTCTCGGGCCACTGTCATACTCCCCTACGCTGCCCTCGGATTCTTCCCCTTCGCTTGCTTGATTTCTGGTGTGGGGTAGCCAGGGAGAATGTCCATTTGCTGGATATTTCCATATTCTGGGCATGATGCTAGTAATCCATTTTCCATATTCACTCATGGCCATGCTGAAGTCTATCTCCTTATCAACAAAGCCAATTAAACCAGGAGCTCAGAATCTTTGTCAGTCCTTTGCCCACATTCTCTTAGGGGAAACCATCCAGGGATCATACGCCAGTGGTGAGTGGGGAAGAGGGAAATGACTGCGCCCAAAGAGGGTGAAGCAGCAAGCATGACTCTGGCCTTTGTTGAATAGGCTACATTCCAGCAATTCCAAACACAGAGGCTTCTGGATACATCCCAGTAGTTCTCTCTGTTCTCCACAGAGGCAAGCAAGATGGATTATTGCTGCTCAGGGCCACAATCTAGCCTAGCAGAAGAGCTAGAGGAGGTGCAGAGCAGGGCTGGTGGGGGGAACATGGAAAGCATGACTTGGGATGAAACCTGAGGCATGAAGAGAAGCACCTTCACGGCCACATGCCCCCCCCATCCTGGCATTTTCTCCCCAGGAATGATTATTATTGGTTACATTTCTATCCTGCCCTTCCTTGGTAATACCAAAATAACAAGCAAAAACAATACCCCCCTGACCCAACCCTTACTCTCATTCTGGGGGGAAGATGGGATGGCACCTTTCTTTCAGGTGGCATTTGTTCAGTGCACAGGTGGCAGCTGAGCTATGACATTGGAAAGAGGTAGAGAATATGATTAGCCTCCATAAACCTCTCTGCAATGCTTTATTCAGGTCAGCCCAGGCTTCCTTCTGAAGCCAGCTAGGATTCCACATCCTTGGGACTCAGCATGCCAGCCCTCTTCAGGCGTTCGCTCCTCACACAAGTGGAGTGATCTGACAGGGGGAGATGTTGACTGTCACCTCTCCATCAGGACCATCCCTGTCTCCCTCCGGGTGTTGAGCTCTGAATGCAGGGTCCTAAAACTGTTCTGAAAAAGGATAAATGTAGAGGACACTCCCTGCTACAGGTATCCAGCCCTCAACATGTGGAGGAAAGCTGGAACATCTGACTGCTCCATGCTCACTTTCCTCAGCACGTAATCCTAATCATGCGACAGTCGAATGACGGATAATATGCTCTTGCTAATCTTCCTTTCTTGTTTTGGTGCAGATGCTGCCAGTTTCTGTGTGCAATGACAACTGCTATCCTGGGTACAGCAGGAAAAAGAAGGAGGGAGAGAAATTCTGCAGCTATGATTGTGTTCCATGTCCAGAAGGGACCATCTCTAACCAGAAGGGTAGGAGCACTGCTTTTTTTCTAGAAAAATAGGTGACGGTACTCAACATGAAGCTGTTGCAATATGTGCCACACTTTTTAACAATAGCCAAAAGAAGTGCCAACACTGCGTACCCCCTGAAAAAGAAAGTACTGGGTAGGAGGCAATATGTACAGAGAAATAATGATGTATATTTAATATGACTTGTTTGCTATTTCCTCCTTTGAAAATAGTGTATTCCTTTAAATATATTTTGCAATACATATTTTAAAGAGCATCAAACAAGTAACATTCTTTTCTCCAATAGTTTCAAAAAGAGAGCACTGTGACCTTATGTCAGTTACTGTCTCTCAGTCTAAACACCTTAAATGGGTTTTGAGGATCAAAAAAGGGAAATAATATATGCAGAATAAAATTTAACACTATATATATATTACTTTAAAGAAATAAAACGAAGGTATCTTTAGAAGCACACACAACAGCAATGTCATTTGTCAAATGACTGAGCATTTCCAAAAGGCCAACAGACTTCCAAGGCTAAGGAGCATTGGAGTCCTCAAGGCACAAACAGATTTGTGTGGCTAGAGGAGCCTATTCCTACTCTTGGTATTTCTAGATCTAGATGGGTGTGTTGCATCCAGACTAAGTTGGTTGTGCTTGGTTCCCAATGAGAACAATGGAAATTACTTTAATTCATCTGTAGATTTTCACTTTAATTTCAGCTCCACCTATCTTTATCTTTATTAAAAAGTAGAGACATCACCTTGCCAACAAAGGTCCGTATAGTAAAAGCTATGGTTTTCCCAGTAGTGATGTATGGAAGTGAGAGCTGGACCATAAAAAAGGCTGATCGCCGAAGAATTGATGCTTTTGAATTATGGTGCTGGAGGAGACTCTTGAGAGTCCCATGGACTGCAAGAAGATCAAACATATCCATTCTTAAGGAAATCAGCCCTGAGTGCTCACTGGAAGGACAGATCGTGAAGCTGAGGCTCCAATACTTTGGCCACCTCATGAGAAGAGAAGACTCCCTGGAAAAGACCCTGATGTTGGGAAAGATGGAGGGCACAAGGAGAAGGGGACGACAGAGGATGAGATGGTTGGATGGAGTTCTTGAAGCTACCAGCATGAGTTTGATCAAACTGCGGGAGGCAGTGGAGGACAGAAGTGCCTGGCGTGCTCTGGTCCATGGGGTCACGAAGAGTCGGACACGACTAAACGACTAAACAACAACAAATCTTTATTGCACCATTTGTCCTGTCTTCTTTCTTTAATGAAATTCAAGAAAACGTACATGGGGCTGTCATGTGGTCCATGCCTTAGGAATAAAATGTACCAGAACTGCAAAGAACACATTTAACAAATTATACTTGGCAATCAAAAATAATTTGTGAGTGTTTACCCCAATAAATCATAGGAAAATCCTGGAAGAGAGATTATGATGCTAGTTCCCACCTTCCATGGCCATGGGTCTGGGGTGTGTAGGTCTTCTTTGAAGTCCATTAAATATTTTTACCATTTCCTTCAGTCTCCCTGGTTGCTCTCAGTTCCTTATTTGAAAAGATCTTTTGTCATGACATCTCCTCCTGGCTTTAATTGAAGTTTGAATACTAAGTGCTTGAAAATGTTGAAAATGTTAACAGGCTGTATGCTAAAAACAAGTTCTTCCTTTTACCTTAAGAAATGTATTTCAGCTCTGGTTTCTTCGGAAGTAAAAATATTTGAGTCAAAATGAACAGCTGTCAGGTGAATCATGGGGTATCTCAAACAAAGCTCAGCTGAGGGTATCATGGGTATTCAGAAAGCATGGGCATGTGGGAAGGGTTGTAGAATAAAGGAAAGTACATCTAAAAACCCCAGTAACCAGAAAAATAAATAAGTGCAACAAAAGCTCTGCACATCTCCAGAAATTTCAGCAAACTTTCCTTTCCCCATGGAATACAGTTTAATTTATGGAAACTTTCAACAACAGGAACAGGAACAGCCACAACAAAATAATAATAATAATAATAATAATAATAATAATAATAATAATAACAACAACAACAACAACAACAACAACAACAACAACAACAACAACAATAATAATAATAATAATAATAAAGTATTGGAATAGGATAACAGCCTAGTGTATTCATGGTTTTCAATGAGAGCAGAATTTACTATCTCACGGAAAAACAATCTAGTAGACCAGTTCAACATCATCCAAACATTCTCACTGAAATCACAAGTGTCCTATGTTGTTCAGTTGGTCAAAGATGGCTGCTCCTCTTCCCAGAGGCAGGCCTTGTGTACTCCCTGTGAACAACAGGGGGTATGGCAAAGCCACCCGCATCACTGGGAGTCCCGGCTGCATCACGCCTCCCCGGCCGACCAATCCAGTTGACAGGGGGGCATGGCTTACCCTATTTGAACCACCACATGGCCAGGGAACTCCCTCTCCTTACCTCCTCCTTCATCGGATCTCCCACCCCCCTGCCCTATTTTCATATGTTCACAATTTGGCCTTGCTATGTACCATGGTTGGTCGCCTGTTGAGGGTGCCAGATAGGAATTTTTCCACTTGGCAAATTGGCACCTGCCATGTGGTTTTTGCCTGCCTCGTAGCAATTGTCACAACTTTGTAAGGTTTGGCAGTTAGGCATTGGTAAAACCTGGTTTTTGGAGGGGAGGTTGTGGCCTTCACCTGTTCCTCCTCTTTAAGGGTATTCCATTAAAGGGATCCTGGGGTGTGGATCTTATCCGAAGCCCTCAACTAGGGCTAGGGCCATGCCACGACCCCAACGGGAACCCTGGGGCAGCTCGTAGCTGATGTACATCAACAGGGCTCCCCCTTGTGGTGGTTGACCCTTAGGAGACTGACTACCTGCATGGTGGGCAGGAGTCAGATATAGTCAGTTCAGTTCCAATGCCTTCCAATACTGCTCACATCTGTAACCAATAAAGTTGTGGCCTTAATTATCCCATCAACCCAAAATATTGGTGTCCGTGTGTTTTATTATACAAGAAATGGAGGAGGGATTGGGGCAGTGACATGCAACTGCATGAACACAAAAAGCACTTTCATTTCTTTTTAAAATAAGATTTTATCAAAGCTTTTTCACAATACAATAATACAAAAGAAGCCACTCTACATAAAAACGGAGAGCTAGAGATAGAATGCCGAGTCCTCCCTCCAAAGCTGCTCTTGACTCTGGTCCCACTCAGGAAGTGGGGGACCTTCTAGCTCTCACCTGGGAGCTTTCATTTTCCCAGTCCCAGAGCAAAGGAAACCCACAGAAAGGAAAAGAAAGGGGGAAAGGAGATGAAGGAGAAGAATTTCACTGCCTGCCATAACTGATTCTTTCAGGAGATGTACATAGGTCATCATCTTGACATTTTAAATTGTTCCTCCACCCTCCAGATATGGATGCCTGTGTCAAGTGCGCAGAAGAAAACTACCCAAACCAGGACCAAACAGGGTGTATTCCAAGGGGGCTGAGCTACCTCTCCTACCAAGAAAAGTTAGGGCTCAGCTTAGCTGTCTCCGCTCTGGCTTTCTCCCTGATCACCACCTTTGTGCTGGCGACTTTTGTGAAGCACAAGGACACTCCCATTGTCAAAGCCAACAACCGCAGCCTCACCTACCTCCTCCTCATCTCCCTCCTTCTCTGCTTCCTCTGCTCCTTGCTCTTCATTGGTCAGCCTGGAAAAGGGACCTGCCTCTTCCGACAAATGACTTTCAGCATCGTCTTCTCAGTGGCCCTTTCCAGTATTCTGGCCAAAACCATCACTGTGGTTCTAGCATTCATGGCAACCAAGCCAGGATCCAGAATGAGGAGATGGGTGGGGAAGGGGCTGGCCAATTGTGTGGTCTTTTCCTGCTCTTTCCTTCAAGCTGGCATTTGCACCCTTTGGCTAAGTGCTTCCCCTCCATTCCCAGAAACAGACATGCAGTCACTGAAGAGTGAGATCATCCTGGAATGCAATGAAGGTTCAGCTGCCATGTTTTATTGTGCTTTGGGTTATATGGGTTTTCTGGCCCTTGTGAGTTTCCTTGTGGCTTTCCTGGCCAGAAAGTTACCTGACAGTTTTAACGAGGCCAAATTTATCACGTTTAGCATGTTGGTTTTCTGCAGTGTTTGGCTGACCTTTGTTCCAACCTACCTGAGCACCAAAGGGAAATACATGGTAGCCGTGGAGGTCTTCTCCATCTTGTCCTCCAGTGCTGGGTTACTGGGTTGCATCTTTTCCCCTAAATACTACATCATTGTGCTGAGGTCTGACCTGAACAACAAGGAAAGCCTAATAAGGGGAAGAAAATAGTGTGTGTGTGTGTGTGTGTGTGTGTCCATATCTTAGAGCTTGAGTTGTCCTGGGATATCATTCACTCTAACCTCTGATCTTGATCTTTGAATAAATTTGTGTCTCATTAGTTTCCTCTGTGTTGGTTTCTTATTCTTGACCACCTCCAGACTGGGGAACTCTATTTTCTGGATCATGATCATGATCATGATCTGGATGTAGATGCAGGGCAGGGAAATCAGGTTTGGGTTAGTTTGGACCCTATAGAGTCTGATCCAGATTTATAAATCCGGGCCAGAAACTGTGCATAATTGCCGAAAACATAGATTGATCAAAAAATATTTGAGGGGTCCAGGCCCCCTCAGGACGATGGGCACTGCCATTCAAATGCTGTGAGTGCGCCACTTCTTGTGACCAATTATGTGGGGTGGGGCTTACCTGCCCCCCTATTTTATTCAAGTTGGCACCCCTGGAATTTAGGGTGTGATGCAGGCAACAAATTTAGTAATAACAACAACCTCTCTCTAGGACAAAAGCGGCCTTCAACTTCCTCATCAAGTGCCACTGACTACATATATCTCAAAGAAGAAAATAATTGTTGTAGAGTTCAAAAGAGAAAAGGAAGGAAAACTTTTGCCATTCATTATGCAACTTCAAATGTCATCAGCACACAAGGGAAATTATAATAACACCTATCTATGCCAAAATTGCTAGTTTAGATATTCTTGTGCATTATGCAAACAAATGTCATAAACCATCAGAATTGGAAAAATTATGGGCTCCATGGGAGGCACTGATGACACCCTGGGTGTCTGCAGCCACCACCTGGGTGCCCATTGCTTTAAGCCCAGACTTTTGACAGTGTGTGTGTGTGTGTACAGCTCACCTGGGAACTTTATGGAGAAGGCTAGGTAAAGATGATGATTGTGGTGGTGTATGCCAAATGTGTGTGAGCCATGTGTGATAATTTATTTCCAGTCAGGGACAAAGAAGTCTTCCTAGCTAAGTGCAATCAACTGCATTTCATTCAAGGAAGAAAAAAATAGTTGTAGAGTTCAGATAGAAAAAACCCTACTTCTTCAATTGCTCATGATGCAATTTCAAGGAACATCAACACTCAGGGGAAATTATCATCACACCTCTCATTGTCAAAATTACTGGTTTCCATCCTCTTACACAATGTATGTCATTGGCAAGACCATCAGACAGAATCAGAACAAGAAAGAAAGATATAAAACCCTTGTGTTGATGACCAGTGGATCTGGACACAGGTAGGGCTCTGTCATTCACCTGCATCATCATTTTCCCTGTGCAGGTTAGGGTCTGCTTCCCACCAGATGATTCTGCCATGATTTTAACCCCCAAAATATACTCTGTTCTTCATCATTTTTTACATACCTGGCACTCAGCAGGTTTTTTGGGGGGAGGGGGAGTGAAGGGAGAAATAGAACACCCTCTTCAGGAACACTGATGATCACAGAGCCATTACTAAATACAAAACCAGGCTATAGTTCATGCAGTCCCTAAAATGCCATGCTCTGGTGTAAATCAGTGTAGCACCACCATTTGGCACCATTCAAGGGAGTTTGTAGCAAAACAGATAAGAAGATTGAGGCAAAACATGACAGTCTATGTTGGGAGGCAAAGTTTTTTCCATAGGATTGTGTTGGTTATGGTGTTTCTGCTGTTACTGCTTTGTCATACTGTGTGCAAGACACATTCTATTAACTGCAGCATCTTTGATGATCCTCTTCCTATTCCTCATAATTTTTACCAGCCGGGCGACCTGGTCATTGGGGGAATTGTTTCTCAGGTCTTTTTCCTCTACAATAACCTCTCTTTTACAGAACAGCCTTCACAGATAATGATTGATGAACCCATGTAAGGCATTATTTCATTTATTTTATTCTTCTCCTATAAAATGTTCAGGCCATAGTAATGGAGCACACATTATAAAGCAACACTGTGCTTCAGTAAGAATTAATTTATTGTCTGTTATGGGCACTTAGAAAAGGATGCTGTGATTATTAACAGCCAGCATGGGTTTCTCAAAACTAAGACCTTCCAGGTGAATCTTATTTACTTTTTAAATTAACATTATAAGCTTGGTGGATCAGCAGGAATGCTGTGGATGTAGCATATTTTGACTTCAATAAGGCTTTTGACAAGTGAAATGTGGGCTAGACAACATTAGGTAGATTCCTAGCTGGTTGCTTACCATTCCCAAAGAGTGCTCAATGATGGTTCCTCATCCTTCTGGAAAAAAGTGACCAGTGTGATGTTGCAGGGTGGTGTCCTGGGCCCAGTGTTGCTTAACATCTTTATGAATGACTTGGGTGAAGGAATAGAGGGGATGCTAATCAAATTTGCAGATGACACCAAACTAGGGGGGTAGCTAGTATGTCAGCAGAAAGAATTGCTACTGAAGGTTACATTAACAGATTGCAGAACTGTACCAAAACTAACAAAATGATTTTCAGTAAGAACAAATGTAAGGTTCCACACTTAGGCAGGAATAAACAGCAACACAAATATAGGATGGGGGACACCTGGTTTGACTGAAGGGGTCTGCTCTGTCCCGCAGGTCCAAATACAGACCAGGGAGAAACATTGACTGATTCTCTGAAGGAGCCACTTGCAGGGATTGCAAAGAAAAATGCACAAAATTCCAGAGCAATCGGTTCTAGTGCTTTATTACAGAGATATATCAGAAAACTTATATACAGCAATACATTGTAGGATTCCATGCTGCTACAGCTCAGGATGGACACGGAAGGGGCAAGCAGCCTGGCTTTGTCCATCAGCATGATATGGCCTGGGATACAGGAGTCATCCTAATCCAATGCACACCCACCCACCCCAAGCTGTATCCATTGCTCCACTTGTTGAAATTAATAAACCTAATTAATCATGGCTGTTGTTCTGAAAGCATTTAATCTGAGTATGTTAATGTTTGATATAACCCTAACACACATTTTCCCATATACCATGGACTGATCATTGGTGTTGGATGTAAGAGAATGACAAAAACAATTTCAGGGAGGAATCTTTGAGCATGAGAATGATCCCAATTTATTTAGACCATTTTGTTCTTAATGGGAAAAATGTCTACTTCAATTGTCAATTTTTTTTATGTCATTATCTTTTAGGGTTTAAGGTAAACCTGTCTTGAAAACACTCAGCTGAACAATGACAATAAGTACAATACATTTTGTTGTTGCTCTTGGTACAAATATTGCTTTTTTATTAAGGAGTTGTAATCCTCTCCTAGTTCAGTGCCTAAGAACTACCAGCACATCCTGGCCTTAACATTTGCTGTCAAAGAGATCAATGAAAATCCTGCAATCTTGTCAAATATCTCTCTGGGTTTCCACATCCTGGACAGCTACTATACTGCACGAATGACTTATAAGGCCACACTCAGTCTGCTTTCCACACAACAGATGTTTGTCCCCAACTACAGATGTCACAACCAGAACATCTTGATAACTCTCATTGGAGGATGCATTTCTGAGATCTCTGCCAATGTGGCCATCGTTTCAGCAAGCAAGAAAACTCCACAGGTAAGCTGTGTGCATGATGTACAGTGGTACCTCGGGTTAAGAACTGAATTCATTCTGGAAGTCCGTTCTTAACCTGAAACTGTTCTTAACCTGAAGCACCACTTTAGCTAATGGGGCCTCCCGCTGCCGCCGCGCAAGTTCTGTTCTTATCCTGAAGCAAAGTACTTAACCCGAGGTATTATTTCTGGGTTAGCAGAGTCTGTAACCTGAAGCATCTGTAACCCGAGGTACCACTGTATAAATTTTTCACACTTTAGGCATAACTTCTTGATTTTAGAAGTGCTTTTGACCAAGTTCCTCCTGCTATGTTGATATGCAAATTGGATAAATGCAGGCTTAATGGTGGGTTGGGAAATTTTAAATTTCTAGCATCAAACACAGTGTCGGGCTACATGAGTTGCCGAGCCCATTGCAATTCCGTAATTCCAAAATAAAATATCTTAATCAGCAAAATTATTACCATTTTCATTTCAGCTCACTTATGGGTCATTTTTACCATCACATGATGATAGAACACATTTCCCTTTTTTGTACCATATGGTCCCAAATGAAGCCAAACAATACATGGGAGCTGTGCAGTTATTTCAGCATTTCAAATGGACATGGGTTGGGCTCTTTGCTGTGGATAATGACAAAGGGGACCAGTTTTTGCAGACCATGGTGCCAATGCTTGATGAAAATGGTATCTGTTATGCCTTCACCATAAGAATACCAAAATGGAATTATGTGGATGAGCTGATACGTTTGCTTGTACAACACTGGGAAACCTACGTAACTATCATCCAGAGAAATGCCAACGTGTTATTTGTTTATGGAGAGCCTCCATCCTTTCAAGTATTGAGAGTATTACTCTTTCTAGCACCCTTTATGGCACTGCCTCCTCTGGGGAAAGTGTGGGTTGTTACATCCCACTGGGATTTTGAATCACTGTCTGTTCAGAAGATTTGGGAAATGCAGACTTTCCATGGTTCCATATCCTTCACAGTTCACTCAAATCAGCCATTAGGATTCCAAGAGTTCATTCAAAAGATCAGACCTTCCTGGAACAAAAGGGACGGTTTTATTCAGGACTTCTGGGAACAGGCATTCAGCTGTTCATTAAAAATGTCCAAGGAGGTAGAAAAAAAGGAGGAGAAAACCTGCACTGGGGAGGAGAAGCTGGAGAACATTCCTGGAATCTTATTTGAAATGGAAATGACAGGCCACAGCTACAGTGTTTACAATGCGGTCCATATTGTGGCCCATGCTTTGCATGCCATATATGAATCCCGTTCCAAGCATAGAAAAATGGCAGAAGGCAGGAGATTGAAATTTCAGAATGTGCAGCCATGGCAGGTAATTACAATTTCTTTATATATATTAAAAAATCATTCATTTAAAAGTATGGCAGGTTTCCATGCAGAGGTGAAAATGATATCTAAGATTCTATAAAACAATTCCATACCAAAAAAATCTTTTTGTGGTGCTGTTCTTTTCAAATTTGCTTAGGTAAGTAATAACCACATAATGATATAGTGGGTTTTAAAAATTATTCAGAATCAGAAACAATCAGAATCAAAGACAAATGTAGTGAAATCACAGCTTTAAAAAGGGATGTTATCATGTCTACTTTTCCCTTCTCTTTGAATCCAGATCCATCACTTTCTAAGGCATATTGTATTCAATAACAGCGTTGGAGACACTGTGTGCTTCAATGACAATAGAGAATTAGTTACAGTCTTTGATGTTACAAACTGGAAAATGTTCCCTAATGGGTCGGTGGTCAGAGTCAAAATTGGAAGACTGGAACCTCGGGCTCCTCCAGGCAAACAGTTAACCATTTATGATGGCCAAATTGTCTGGCATCAAAGATTTAATCAGGTGAGATATCATTGTAGATCCTTAATTCTTCTTTAAAACAAAGCATAAGAATATCTGTCTCCAGAGTAACATCATTTGGAGTATCTTGAGTCAAAACCTCGTCATATAAGCAAATTTTAATGCAATTTAAATATCTTATTGCACCCTAGCCTTGATTCTGCTAAAATGCCACAGTCTCTCCTGTTATTTCATGAAGTGAATTCTGAAAAATAAAGGGGGTTAATTTCTCCCAGGTGTGTCCTTTTTGGTGCTTGCTGCAACAACAACAAAGACTTGTGTGTCTTGGGTGGGGTTAGGGGCTTGCTATGGCCAAAGAAATCATCACTGATCAGTCCATTCTGATCCTTTTCTGACAAGTCTCTCATAAAATATCTTAAAGTGATTTCACCATAAAAACATCACAATAAAAATCATCACACAGTTCCCTGCATACAGTGCTATTTTCCTAGAAAAAGAGGTGCCAGAACTCACTAGGAACACCTCCCTTGTTCTCTTACAATGGCAATGTTGCCCACATGAGAGGTGCCGGAACTGAGTTGCATTTAGTTCCTGCTGATAAAAGCCCTGCCTGCATAAAAACAATGATAATAACATTCTTGGATGTGTCAAGATCCAGCCTTACTCTCTTATTGCTAATCTCTCTTTTATTATTTCATGCAGGTGTTGCCTCTTTCTGTGTGCAATGACAACTGCTATCCTGGTTACAGCAGGAAAAAGAAGGAGGGAGAGAAGTTCTGCTGCTATGATTGTGCTCCATGTCCAGAAGGCATGATTTCTGACAAAAAGGGTAGGGAGCATGATGTTAAAGATATAAACTTAATATGCATAGGATGCAATGCTTGTATGCACTGAAGTTTAAAACATATGTAAAGGTTTGCAAGTGAATGTGGCAATAAGAGGCTGTTTGAGTGTTTAAGGCTAATGGGACTTTCAAATGGTCAGGTTCCTAGAACTATCAAGATACGGACTTCTGTAGCTTCAGCAAGATGACTGTTCTTTTTATTTATTTTATTTAACAACAAAAAAATGAACTGTTTAAACCAGGCCTGAACCAAGACTGGAATGTTTGCAGCCACCTTATGTGCATGCAGATCAAGGTTCTTCAAAACAAATCAAATGGAAACAGTCAGAATTATAATAATATTCATTGCATTGCATTTAAGGAAACTATTTAAACAGAAAGCATAAACCATGATTTAATCAGGAATTTCCTGGTGTACAGAGAATCAATCAGTCACTTCAGTCCACCAGCTCAAGTTAAAAACATCAAGTTTTTAAAGAGTATTTTTTTAAGACACTCTTTCATTGGCTGCTACAACAGATTCCATTTGATGGATGTTTGTCAATATCTTGAAGTATTAAAATTGTTTTTTCTCTTTTTCAGATGTGGATGTTTGTGCCAATTGTCCTGATGACAAGTATGCAAACAAGGGCCAAACTCAGTGCATTCCCAGGGTTCCAAGTTTCCTCTCTTACAAAGAAACTTTAGGATTCGTTTTAGCTATCTTTGCCATTTCTTTCTCTTTAATCACTCTTTTAGTACTTGGAACTTTTGTGAAGCACAAGGACACTCCCATCATCAAAGCCAACAACCGGAGCCTCACCTACGTCCTCCTCATCTCCCTCCTTCTCTGCTTCCTCTGCTCCTTGCTCTTCATTGGTCAGCCCAGAAAGGTGGTCTGCCTTCTCCGACAAGCAGCCTTTGGCATCATTTTCTCGGTGGCCCTTTCCAGCATTTTGGCCAAAACCATCACTGTGGTTCTAGCATTCATGGCAACGGAACCAGGATCCAGGGTGAGAAGATGGGTAGGGAAAGGGCCGGCCAATGCTCTTGTCCTTTCCTGCACCTCCATTCAAACCGGAATTTGTGCTCTGTGGTTAAGCACTTCCCCTCCATTCCCAGATAGGGACACACACTCATTGAAAGGGAAAATCATCCTGGAATGTAATGAGGGATCAGTTACCATGTTTTACTGTGTCTTGGGCTATATGAGCTGGCTAGCCTTTGTCAGCTTCTTTGTGGCTTTTCTAGCCAGGAGGTTGCCAGATAGTTTCAATGAAGCCAAGTTCATCACCTTCAGCATGTTGGCATTTTGCAGTGTTTGGTTATCATTTCTCCCAACTTACCTAAGCACTAAAGGGAAATACATGGTGGCTGTGGAGATCTTCTCCATCTTATCATCCGGTGCTGGATTACTGGGTTGCATCTTTTCTCCGAAATGCTACATCATTCTGCTGAGGCCTGAGCTGAACGACAGGGAGCAGATCATAAGAAAAGCAAAATGAAAGAGTATGCACATCTCTTCATTATGCATCTAGACAAATGCTGATGATAGAGATCTCGAGAGAATTTGGCTATGCGTATTTGCTTAGGGAAACCCCTGTCAGCATGGTTCTTGACTCAGTCAATGTGCCACAAATACCCCCATTCCTACTTATATTTTGTTGTTTTCCAGAGAGCTTGGAATATGACCCAAAGCTGATTCTTCTATTCAGGGTTTTTCTCATCCCCATATAGCTCAATTCATGTTGGGAATAAATTAGGAGTGAAAGGCATCTCAAATCCTGATGGCAGCGTCAGAGGCCAGGCCTGCATTCTGTTACTCAGGCTTTCTCATCTCAAACCAACCATGCATCCTGCCATAAAAGTATAAAATCTTAGGACATAAAGACATAAATCCTCAGTTTCACGAACATCAATTATATGCAGTAAAACCACAGTCACAGTGAAGTCATTAATTACTCATATTCTGAATTGTCAGTTGAAGTCAATTAGGTATTCGCTGAAGAATGGATGCTTTTGAATTATGGTGCTGGAGGAGACTCTTGAGAGTCCCATGGACTGCAAGAAGATCAAACGTATCCATTCTTAAGGAAATCAGCCCTGAGTGCTCACTGGAAGGACAGATCGTGAAGCTGAGGCTCCAATACTTTGGCCACCTCATGAGAAGAGAAGACTCCCTGGAAAAGACCCTGATGTTGGGAAAGATGGAGGGCACAAGGAGAAGGGGACGACAGAGGATGAGATGGTTGGATGGAGTTCTTGAAGCTACCAGCATGAGTTTGATCAAACTGCGGGAGGCAGTGGAGGACAGAAGTGCCTGGCATGCTCTGGTCCATGGGGTCACGAAGAGTCGGACACGACTAAACGACTAAACAACAACAAATCTTTATTGCACCATTTGTCCTGTCTTCTTTCTTTAATGAAATTCAAGAAAACGTACATGGGGCTGTCATGTGGTCCATGCCTTAGGAATAAAATGTACCAGAACTGCAAAGAACACATTTAACAAATTATACTTGGCAATCAAAAATAATTTGTGAGTGTTTACCCCAATAAATCATAGGAAAATCCTGGAAGAGAGATTATGATGCTAGTTCCCACCTTCCATGGCCATGGGTCTGGGGTGTGTAGGTCTTCTTTGAAGTCCATTAAATATTTTTACCATTTCCTTCAGTCTCCCTGGTTGCTCTCAGTTCCTTATTTGAAAAGATCTTTTGTCATGACATCTCCTCCTGGCTTTAATTGAAGTTTGAATACTAAGTGCTTGAAAATGTTGAAAATGTTAACAGGCTGTATGCTAAAAACAAGTGCTCTGGTCCATGGGGTCACGAAGAGTCGGACACGACTAAACAACAACAACAGATATTTTTGCCAATTCAGTGGAAATCAGCCCGGATGCCATTTCGCTGCCCAATTCCTGGATGAGTTTGGGTGGGAAAACCCGGATGTATGGCAGCCCTAAGTAGTAGACAAAGCTTCGGTACATAGTGCAGGGTTCTATATAAGTCACGTGACCTGGAAGTGTCTGCGGACAGCGCTGGCTCCCGGCCTATAGAGCGAGATGAGCGCACAACCCTAGAGTCTGTCAAGACTGGCCCGTACGGGCAGGGGTACCTTTACCTTTACTTTTTATGCTTTCCTGGACAAAATGGAGATTTAGAATCAAGGTATTTGGGCATCCTCAAAAGAAAAGCACACACCCAAAAATAAATGTTAGAAAGGGACAAGATTAGATGTGGATGAACAAAACATTTTTGTTATTAAACAAAATCAAGACTCCTTGTGCTCCCCTCTGCTCTCCTTCCCCTTTCTCCCCACCCAGGGGAGCCCTGCCCTCCGCCTGCCCCTCAAAGTCAGTGCGTCTTGCGGGGTTGGCCTGGGCAGCGACAGCCTCTCCTTCCCACCTGCTCCCCAGCAGCTGCTATGTGCTGCCCAAGGGAGGAGGCCAGCTGCGGCAGCCATGGAGAGGCAAGAGGCGGCTTCCTAGCCACCTCCACTGTTGCCACCACTCAGGACAAGCCCTGGCTTATCCTTCGAGTTGGTGCTGGCAGAACTGGCTTGGGAAATAGGGACAATCCAGGATCAAATCAGAAGCCATGATGGCTTTTGGAATTATGGAACTGTCCCTGGAAAATCAGGAGACTTGGAGGGTATACTATTCCTCTTTTAACCTTCTTGCCAGATACTGCCCTTTCTTTGCTTTCAAGGGTGATGGGAACTGATGTGCTAATGGAGCTTGGATTCACGTCATGTGAACCCCAGAAACAATTCCAGTGCTCAGGTGAAACGAGACTGTTTGAAGAAGCAGGAAATAGGTGGGAAAAAGTTTGGGTGTGCAGTCACTAAACAGGAAAATTATTATGAAGTACTGTAGGTTCAGCTGCTTAATTTACTGCATATTGGGCAACGAGGCCTTTCTCTTCATCATCATCTTCATCATCATCTTTCCTAGCCAGGAAGTTATCCTGCTGTTTCAATGAAGTCAAATTTATTACAATAGCAGCACAGGGTTTTGATTTTGTTTCCTTTCTGGAAACAGTTATTCTTTGCTCCAACCTACTTGAGCACCATTGGATAAAGTTGCTAATTATAAAATGTATAGGATAAATCTAGTGTTAACTGGCCCTTCATTTGAAACCTACAATCCCCAGAGTTACTCATAGAGATTGATTGCTCTGGCAGAGGAATAGGGATCCCCTAACAATTCTGTTATGATTTGTGGGTGAACATAATTTCACTTCTTGGCAGAGCCAAATGCGGCCCTACAGCTGGAGACTGGCCTCCTCTCCGTCGAAACCCAGACCTGGCTAAGAACATTCAACTATTGGCTTCGCTTAAACTTAAACCCATCTGGACTACTACCTCTAGTAGCACGAGATGCTCATAGAAGTCGGTGGTCCAAAGTAGTGCATCAAAAACATGTGGCCTCCAAGCACAGCATCTCCTGAAAATGGGTCTACCAAAGGCAAAAACCGTTACTGACCAGCGCATGAAGGATATTGAGCAACAGAATAATCTGGCCTATATTAAGAAATTTAGTGCTTGGTACGCTTATCTGCCCCCCTCCCACTTTGATTTTCAGGCACCTTATTTGTCTACCTTAACCATTCCAAAACTTAGACGGGCCTTTACACTGGCCAGACTAAATATGTTACCATCAGCTGTTCTTGAAGGTAGATATCAAAAAATTTCATTCGAGAACCGGCTCTGCCCCTGTGGAGCTGGTTACGTGGAGACTGTGTCACACGTTCTCTTGTCCTGCTCCCTGTATAAAGATCTCAGGGACGAGACCATCACGCCGCTACTATCTGCCATCCCGGGCCGCTCTTGTGAAGCCAAGTTGTTCTCACTCCTAGCCGTCCAGAGCAGCTCGACAACAGAGAAGGTTGCCAGGTTTGTCGAGAGAGCAATGAGACTGAGAGCTGCTGTCTGAATGACATCAGTGTCGTCGCCTAGGATCTTATTATTATTATTATCATTACCTCTGCCAAGTTTTAAGTACTGAGATTATTTTATGATAACTATTTCCGTAATGTATTTTTGTTTCTGTCTGTCCTTCGATGCAATGGCCTGTTGGCTATGCAAATAAAGTCTATTCTATTCTATTCTTCTTGGCAGAGCTAACCTGGACTTACTGGGATATATCCTCTAGCTATTTTATTATCCCTCAGAATTGTAGGAATTACATGTGTGTGTTGACTCTTAACAGTTTTTTCATGTGTGAGGCAAATTCAGAAGTCAAAAACACACTAGGAAAATCACAACCCCTATCATTATGAAAATTACTGGTTTTTATTCTCTTATACAGTGTAAACCTAGAGCCTGTTAGTGCCATGAAGTATCAGCATATGATTAAAAATATATAAAATCTTCATGATGTTGAGAACCCTATTTAGACATATACACTGTAGGCATTCTTTTGTGTGAATTTTTCTTTATAGAGTTAATTTTGCCACAATCTTTATCTAAATAATGACTATCTCTCATTCTCAATCTTTCTACTCTGCAGTTAATCTTCTGCACCAAAGATTCTTAATGTGAAAACTTAGAGCTTGCTGAATAGTGATTATTAACACACACATGGACACAGCCATGCCCTTTTGTGCCTGATGTGCTTTTGGATAGGTGTTAGAGATCTCACAAGGTTGTGTTTTCCCCCTCTTTTCAGACAGAGAAAGAGTTAATACCTTGAAATATACTCGGAGTCGAGAGTGGATTTCATGCTCTTTATTCAGCTCATAGTAGTGAGGAATGAAAGTTCCCCCAAAATATCTGCTTTATATACATTAGTTACACAATGGGCCGCACGTGATTGGCTAACTCTGGGATTCTCCTTTAGGCCAATCAGGTTGCGGATTCACTTCCATTTGGAGCTGGATTGGGTGGCTCCTGCTGCATTGTTCTAGGACCAATCAGACTGCTGCATTCTGGATCCTATTGTTCTAGGACCAATCAGACAGCTGCATTCTGAATCCGATTGTTCTAGGACCAATCAGACTGCTGCCTTTTGGATCCTATTTAACTCAGTACATAACATACCTGTAGCTCAACAGCTTTGTGTGAAGATATTAAGAATAGAATATATATAATGCTCCCTCACCCTTTGAGATAAATCAAAAACAAGGAAATGTGCTGGTCAGAGCCACTTAGCAACACCGTTAAATGAGTGTAGTAACTCAGGGTTAGGGTTAGGGTTAGAACAGCCGATCTGGGAAGAATGCTTGATGCCTCTTGGGGTCCCATCTGGGAAGAAAAAACAGAAGAAAATACAGCCTTTGTCTGTTCTTTCTATCTATGGTATATACACACACACATATACACACATACATACAAACATATATATAAATATACGTGTGTGTGTTTATGTTTATATACACACACACATACAGTGTATATATATATATATATATATACACACACACATACATATACAGTACACACACACACACATATACAATACACACATACACATATAAATACACACATGTACATACACATATAAACACACACATATATATATATACAGTACACACACACACACACAGTACACACACACACATATACACACAGTACAAACACACACATATGTACACACACACACACACACACATATATACACAGTACACACACACACACATATATACACAGTACACACACACACACATATATATATATACACACAATACAAACACACACACATATACAGTACACACACACACACACACACACACACATATATATACACACACACAGCACACACAGCACACACACACATATACACACAGTACACACACACACAGTACACACACACACATATATACACATAGTACAAACACACACACACACCTATATAAACAGTACATACGCACACACACACACATATACACACATAAATATATGTGTGTCTTTATGTTTATATATATACACACATATATACAGTACACACACAGACATACACACACACATATATACAGTACATACACGCACACACATATATATATACACACACACATACACACACACATATATTATGCAGTACATACACGCGCGCGCACACACACACATATATATATATATATATACACACACACATACACACAGATATATATACAGTACATACACGCACACACACACACACACACATATATATATACAACACACACACACATACACACATATATTATGCAGTACATACACGCGCGCACACACATACATATATATATATATACACACACACACACGCACACACATATATATACAGTACGTGCGCGCGCACACACACACATATATATATTTATATATACAGTACATATATATATACACACATACACACATATATATAGCACTTCCAATAGCACTTCACACAATGCTCCCTGTTCAGAGGGAAAAGCAGCAATATACCAGAGGATCGTCTTGTCCAGATACTCATTCTTCAAGATGCAAACTTCACAGATACGAACTTCAACGACAGAGTTACTTCGATTGTGGCGAAATGACTTCCTACCAATAATAATAATAATAATAATAATAAATTTTATTTATATCCTACCCTCCCCAGCCGAAGCCGGGCTCAGGGCGGCTAAGAACAAGAAAATAATACAACATTCTAAAATCATTTCATTATACAATAAAATAAATAAAAATAAAATCGAAATCGAAATAAAAGATTCTGCATCTAAGCAATCTCAAGTCTACACCCAGCTAAGAATGCGTTTCCCCTCCTGACTTTGAGAACTTAATAATACAAGTTTCTTTTCACTATTTGGCACATTTGAGACTTTAATAGGCCTGTGGAGAGGCAAAGAGACTTATATTATAGCTTATATCTTATATTATAGCTTATATCTCTTATAACTTATATCTTATTATAGCTTATATCTCAGCTTATAAGCACCAATGGTTCCAAACTCTCTGCAGGAAACAGAGTCTGTTGTCAACACAGAGAGGGAATTTGTCTGTTGCATCGACAGTGAGAGCGGTAGATCCCTGCCAGATCGCAGTCCCTTGGGAGTTGGACGTCCCTGTATTGAAATTAAAATCTGGTTCTAGCCACAGTTGAGGCTACCAACCAAAATAGAGATTATTGGGAGCCAATATGCAGTTTTGAATTTGGAAAAACAAGATTTTGAGCTGTCAGGAGTGTCAACTTGCATCCAACCTTGGGGAGGGGTGCAGCGAAGTTCGGAAATTTCAATCTCTTCACTTTGGTCAAGTGAAGAAAAGCACTGTGGGAAGAGGAAGGGCCAAGGGTTTGATGGGAAACGTGTCCTTGTTACTTTAAGCTGGAGACTAGCTGTCTCTGGGAGGGTGAATGCTTATCTCAGGCATCTGCAGGAAGGAAAAACCTCTAGTTGATTAATAGTAATTTAACACCTGGTTTTTAAGCAACAAGGGTGATCAAGCCTCCTTCCAGGAGAAAGGGAACTGGTGTGTCTCTGAGAAATGTAGGGAGGGAATCTTTGATCCAAGGTCTTGAGAACAAACAAGCCTCAGCTGTCCCAAGCTGAGATATTGCCCAGCTAGCTGACCATTGGGGAATTGAAAATTAATCCAGAATTTGGATTGGATTTGAGGTCCGATTCCACATGGGGTTTGAGAAAGGAAAGGAGTTTGTGGGCGCGATCCGCCCTTCTGTCAGTTGCCATCATGCTACATTTGTAGCGTGTCTTTGTGATATATTAATAATAATAATAATAATAATAATAACAACAATAATTTATTCTTTCTACCCCACCCATCTGGCTGAGTTTCCCCAGCCACTCTTGGCGGCTTCCCATCAAGTGTTAAAAACAAGACAGCATTAAATAGATTTCTTCATCTTGGGATGAAGATTTCTACTGTCTTTGAGATGCGGGGACCTTTGAACTACTCCAACCTTTGCTATTGTTCTCGTGTTGTAAGTAGGTTTGCTAGCAATACTAGCTAAATATTCTTATTTTCTCTGTCTGAAACGTTGTAAGAGATGGCCTGCTTTTAAGTAGGTTTAATCTTGTTTTTTAAATAAATTTTAAAAAGAGGATTTCCGATTTGTTCTGTGTGCCATTCTGGGGGGAAAGTCTGAATCCAGAGTCTGACCATTTAGCCGCCTATTGAACCTGTTGAATTTTTGCCTGCATTTTCTGGAAGCAACTTGCAGGGTGGGGCAGCCGGTAACTAGGAAGAATAACCTTCTCCCTTGGGTTAATCTTCTGGCTATCCCCGGGTACAAGGGAGTGGTGGCAGCAACTACCCCTTTTGATGTATTTTCCTTCAATAGGAAAATAAACAGCGACCTCGTGTGGCCAATACTGGAATAGACTTCAATAGGAAAATAAACAGTGACTCAGAGGAAGTGGGACTTACAGGAGATCTCTCCAGGCTGTTTCAAGGATGAGCCGGAGAAATGGCCAGAGCAACTGCAATACTCCAGGACGAGTCAAGCCCCAAAACGCATCAGGCCGGGAGAACCAAGGGAGGCAGCGCAAACGCCCATCAGACGCGTTCTAGAGAAAGAGACAGGCTTCAGGGTTAACCAGAAAGTTCATTTGTTTGGCATCCACATTTGATTGAGTATGCGGTTGAGCAGTGTCAGAAACTCAAGATCTGTAAGCCCATTTTCATAGTTTTAGATGCCCCAAACTGATATTATGTGCCCTGGCTCCGATTTACGTTGGAGCAGAGGCAGATGAGACTACAATCTTAGTTTGTTTTTAAAGGGAACAGCTGTAACGTCAGTGGCTTTGCCTGCAGAACACCAGACGCTCAATCCCCGGCTTCTCCAGGCCTGAAACTCTGGCAAACTGCTGCCAGTCAGTGTTGACATTACTAAGCTAGATGGAGTAGTGGGTCCGACTCAATATAAGGCAGCTTCCTAGGTTCCCATTTATGGTTCAGATCTGTGTGAGGCTTGCTGTCCCGTTTAGTGTGGCGAGGGTGGTTCTTTGCACATCTGGAAGACGACTGTGTCACCTCCCATCACCCTCTTGAAGGTGCTTTTTCAGCTCAGGGGAAAGGGCAGGCTGACACAGCATCTGTAGACTGTAGCATCCTGAATTAAGGGAGGGGGAATTCCCCTTGCAGCCAAAGGGTTGTTTGATGCCACCACGAAAGAGCTGATCTTCAGCTTGAAACCAGGACTTGCTCTCTGCCCATGCTGCTCCTCCAGCTGCCAATGCCACCCATGGAACCTGTGTGAATATCAAGCGTGCGTTGTGTCCAGAACCTGGGAGGATTTCTTTCACGCGTGCGCATGTTTTCGTCTTTAAATAAACAGCCCATGCCAGTTTCCAGCTCTTATGGCCATCGAGATTAGCCTGGCCGTCTCAGAGGAAATCTGGGGAGGCTGAGGTGGACTTTCCAGTGGTCCAAGGGTGGTTGTGTCTTCCTGCCCGGCATCTATTTCCTGCCCTCTTTCCCCCATGCACCCTGTTTCAAAGCAACCACGGAGGAGGGAAGGAAGCGGAGCCATGGATCCTCCGCTCGCAACTGCACCAGATTCTTTGAAGCAGGAAAGTGGGAGAGGAGCTGCTTACACGAGTATGGAGCGAAAAATATGGTACCTGGTTAAAGCAATGGTTCATCTGAAGAAATTAAGTTTCCAACCCATTGCTTTGTCACCTTTAGATGGCCTAACAAGAAAAGGAAAAGGAGACAAACCTCACCAACATGGGGGAAGCCAGGAGGTGCCAATCAAATAAATAAAAACACTTTACTGTATTTTTACTGTGCTGTACTGTGCTGGTTAGGGGGGTCGGTGTGATATATCAGGACTGGGGTGGTTTAAAAATGTTCTTAAGTGTTAGATGTTCATTTCTATTTTTCCCCTTTTACCTTCATGACTTTTCTTCCACCTCTTCTCCCTTCGTCCGGTGAAGTTTCCTCCTCCTCCTTTTCAAAGCAGGAATTCAGCAGAGCAGACCTAAGAAATATCAATAATGTCCATTATTTTCCCAAGAAGGTTAAGAGGGGTCCCCGTCCAAGCAGACATCGAATATGTCCAGCCCAGATTGCAGTGGAAGAAAGAATCAAGTGGGAAAGGAGCCAGCATACGATTAACTGGAAGAAATGTGCTTTCCCCCCTGTTTCTTCTTTCTGAAGCCCTTTCCCAAGAATCATATAATGGTGCATCTAGCTGGAAGGGACCCCAAGGGTCATCCAGTCCAACCCGCCGCAAGGCAGGAATCTGCGAAGGAACCACAAGGGGACTGCATTTAATAAAAAGTGGAGGAATTGGGATCTTGAGGAATTAGATGGTTACCAAAGCACCGCTTCAAGCAGTGCTTCATCTGCACAATACACTGTTCAGGTCCAGTTTCCAATACATTAAGGGCGGCCTGAGGGGGAAAGCAATGGAGATCTTCACTTTATTTTATATAAATAATAAATAATTATTTAGTTCTTCTGGAGTTGCGGTAGCCAAGGGGAGCTTCCCCGCCCCAATTCAAATAAATAAAAATACTATACTGTTAATGCTTAGGGGGGAAGAGGCCACGTCCCACTTGGGTGGGTGTGATTTATAATAATAATAATAATAATTTAACAGTTAATGATAATAATTTATTACTCTTTCCCAGCCAGCAACAGAGTATTTAAAAACACGATAAAACATAATATACTACAAACTTTTATAAGTTTTATAAGAATAACCATTATAATAATGATAAGAATTTAAAAATGAAGGATAAACCTCATTTATTCCCCTTCTCCAGCCACTGCCAACAGAATATTAAAAACGCGACAAAACGTACTTGCAAACTTCACCAAGCCTTTTCTAATAATAAAAATAATAAAAATAAAAATAATTTAAAAAGTACTGCTAATAATCCTTTCTTGTAATAAAAACGCGCCAAAACTTCCTTGGCGTCCCGGGCGTGGGAAACAGCTGAGGAGAAGTAGCTGAGAAACAGCTGGGAGGAGAAAAAGCGGGAAACGGCTGGCCCCGCCCACAGCCCGGCCTGGGATTGGCCCAAAGGCCGACCTATCGCCGCCGACATGGCGGCGGTGGCGCGGCTTTTGCCCTTTCTTCCCCCCCCCCCTCTTTCCAGTCCCTTTGCCCTCGTCCAAAATGGCCGCCCCAGGAACCCCCTCGCTTCACGCACGCGTCCGCAGCCGCAGCAGCAGTAAACTCGGCGGCGATAGGTCGGCCGTTGGGCCAATCCCAGGTCGCATTATGGGCGTGGCCGGCCGCGTGGCGCTTCTTCTCCTCAGCGTTTCCCTCGCCATTTTCTCGAAGGCAGCGCGTGAGTTTGGTCGCGTTTTTAATACTGTCTTCTGTTGGGAGTTGGCGGGAAATAATAATTAAGTTTGTAATATATGATGTTTTATATATGATGTTTTAAATTTTCTGTTGGTGGCTGGGAAAGAGTAATACATTATTATCATTAATTTTATTATTATTGTTATTATAAAAGGGTGAGGGAATTTTGTAGTATATTACGTTTTATCATTTTTTAAAAAATATTCTGTTGGTGGCTGGGAAAGAGTAATTCATTATTATTATCATTAAATGTTAAATTATTATTATTATTATAAATTACACCCACCCAAGTGGGACATGGCCTCTTCCCCCCTAAGCATTAACACTATAGTATTTTTATTTATTTGAATTGGGGGGAGAAGCAACTCCAGAGTAACTGGCTGTGATAATAATCATAATTTATTCTTTATATAAAATAAGATCTCCCTTGCTTTCCCCCTCAGGCCGCCTTTAATGTCTTGGAAACTGTACCTGAACAGTGTTCAGATGAAGCACTGCTGGTTTTGTAACCAGCTAATTCCTCAAGATCCCAATTCTTTCACTTATTACTATTTTTATTAATTCAACCCTTGTGGTTCCTTCACAGATTCCTGCCTTGAAGCGGGTTGGACTGGATGACCCTTGGAGTCCCTTCCAGCTAGATGCACCATTATATGATTCTTGGGGAAGTGCTTTAGAAAGAAGAAACAAGAATAAACAAGAAAAAATAAAGAAGAAAAACACATTTCTTCCAGTTAGTCGTATGATGGCTCCTTTCCCACTTGATTCTTTCTTCCACTGCAATCTGTGCTGGACATATTATATGTTTGCTTTGACATGGATCCCTCTTTCCCTTCTTGTGAAAATAATTGACATTATTGATATTTCTTAGGTCTGCTCTGCTGAATTCCTGTTCTGAAAAGGAGGAGGAGGAAACTTCGGGTGATAAAGGGAGAAGAGGAGATGGAGGAAAAGTCATGAAGGTAAAACGGAAAAAATAGAAAGGCATATTAACATATAACATATAGGAACATTTTTAAACAACCCCACTCCTGATATATTACACCCACCCAAGTGGGGCTTGGCCTCATCCCCCTAACCACCACAGTATAGTACAGTAAAAATACAGTAAAGTGTTTTTATTTATTTGATTGGGGTAGGCCAGCACCTCCTGGCTTCACCCATGTTGGTGAGGTTTGTCTCCTTTTTCCTGTTCTTGTTAGGCTATTGAAAGGTGACAAAGCAATGTGTTGGAAACTTAATTTCTTCAGATGAACCATTGCTTTAACCAGGTAATTACTCAAGGCACCGATTCTTTCACCTATCGATTTATCCACATAATCCAAGCGGAGATTAATTAGCATCCCAAAGTGGTACACTTGCACGTTAAATCTTAAGATAAATGTTTTGGAAGAGGCATAAATTTAAAAAGATAATTAATTTGCAAGCAAGCCCAGTGAATTAGAGAGGCAGTGAGCTGGCTGATTTGTCTAATGGAGCATCCCTAAACCCAGTTTGGGTCTAAAAGACCCAGTTTGCCCTCTCGCCCCAGCCTTCATGGCAACCCTCCATTGCTTTCTGTTTGATTTTTTGAGCAGATACTCTGAATTGAACAGCAGCAGAAGAAATGGGGATCAGTCCCTGCTGTAGTGGCCAGCACTAGAAGCCATTTGAGTAATTCAGATCAATAAAGTAGGAATATTTAATATTTACAAACCAGCAACTTCACACCAGTTTTGGACACTTGCATCAGCTTGCAATGTCAAGAGAGGTGCTCTCAAGAAAAGCACTTTATACACTCATGAGCATTCCCTTAGAGCAGGCTCATTGTTGTTTCATTGTGTAGCTTTGTGAAGCTTCAGGCCTCCTCCTGACTGTTGAAATGCTCCTGGGGAGACTGTAAGCAGTACCTCCTCCGCTCCCAGTCAGCAAACGGGGATGGCAAGGTGTGCTTCATGGTGCAACTTGCAACTGCCGTTTAAAGTGCCTTAAAAGTGCCATTTCATAGGGAAACACTGACAGCACAACCAAGGTTGGTGGTGGTTCTCCTGCATATTCCTGCCTTGCAGTGGGCTGGGCTGGATGACCCTTGAGGTCCCTTCCAGATGTAGACATATACACCATCATAGGATTCTTTTGGAATGTGCTTCAGAAAGAAGAAACAGAAATAACATTCCTTTAAGTTAGTTGTATGATGGCAAAGTTGCCTCAGTTCAGGCTGTGATACCTAACAGTTAAATGCTACCACCTTTTGGTACTGTGAGCACCAAGGTTGCAGGGGGATCTCCATAAGGGATGCCTGCATATTTCTAAGAGCTGCAAAGTGCCACACAAAGAAGAAACAGGAAAACATACCTCCCGGTTAGTTGTATGATGGCGAACAACTTCCCCTTCCCAGCCTGCTACTTTATTGTGCTTGTTTTATACTCCTAGTCTTTCAGTTCATCTGAAAGAAATCAGGCCCACAGGTTTGCTGTGTTCTTTAATGTCAGATTTTGTGGATTTATTATCACCCATATGTTCCGTGCATAAGCCTACTTAGGCATGGAAAACGAAAGGGTGGGGGAAAACGAGGATTCCTGAAATGAGTGGGATTCCCTGCACACACTTCAGGGCAGAAGGGGGAGATAGAAGGAATGCTCTACCTTCTCCCCCCTAATCTGTCTTCCCTACCTAATCATGGCGGACAAGGTCCCACCTTCAGCGCCTGCCCGGAAGAGGAGCAGCACCCATACAGAGAACGGTAAGAGCCAAATTGTCCAGGGATCTTCTGGGTATGAAGGGGCGAGGGTTTTCTTCACCAACACCAGTGTGCAGTGCATACACAACTGTAGAAACAAGTCAGAATAAACAGGCTTCCAGAAAGGTATAGTCTTTATACCCTAAATTCCCTAATTCCCCTAACCCCTGGGTCACGAAGTCAGTTTTGTTTTGGGACTGCCCTGCAATGCACACCTGAGGCCGCAGGTACAGAAAAATCTCTTTATGAGATGTTTTCCCTAATGAAAATGGTACTTCTAGACAGGTGCACAACAACCTGGACAATTTGGGGTTGGAGTAAAGAAGGCCACAGAAAATCTAGTTTTTAACTAGGGATCAAGGGTCAGAAAGCAGGTGGCGCCGTGGGTTAAACCACAGAGCTTAGGTGTTGCCGATCAGAAGGTTGGCGGTTCGGATCTGCTGGCGGTTCGGATGCGCTGGGGTGAGCTCCCTTTGCAGGGTCCCTGCTCCTGCCAACCTAGCAACTTGAAAGCACATCAAAGTGCAAGGAGATAAATGGGTAGCGCTCCGGCAGGAAGGTCAACGGCGTTTCTGTGCGCTGCTCTGGTTCGCCAGAAGCAGCTTAGTCATGCTGGCCCCATGACCCGGAAGCTGTGTGCCGGCTATTAAAGTGAGATGTGCACTGCAACCCCAGAGTCGGCCATGACTGGACCTAATGGTCAGGAGTTCCTTTACCTTTACCTTTTACAAAGGTCAGAAGTTGTAAGTCTGCTGTTGTAAGTGTAGCGGTTGGGGGTTGGGTCATTATTAGGGTCGGTTAGGGAGAGGCTTGGGGTTAGACTTAGGGGTCAGGGTCAGGGCCTCACCTTGACTGTTGAAATGCTCCCGGGGAGGATGTAAGCAGGACTTCCTCTGTTTCCAGTCAAGAATAGTGATGGCCATGTTGGCTTCATGGCTGCACTTGCAGCTGCAGGAGAGGTGTGCCACTTAAGAGAACAACATTTGCTGCACAACCAAGGTTGCGGGATTGTTCCCCATAAGGGACTTCTGCACGTTCCTGCGATGCAGCAGGTTGGACTGGATGACCCTTGGGGTCCTTTCCAGGTATAGATATATATGTAGCATCATACGATTCTTTGGAATGTGCTTCAGAAAGAAGAAACAGAAATAGCATTCCTCTAAGTTGTGGGACGCAAGTGGCACTGTGGGTTAAACCATAGAGCCTAAGACTTGCCGAACAGAAGGTCAGCGGTTCGAATCCCCGCCATGGGGTGAGCTCCCGTTGCTGGCTCCCTGCTCCTGCCAACCTAGCAGTTTGATAGCACGTCAAAGTGCAAGTATATAAATGCTCTGGCAGGAAGGTTAACGGCGGTTCCGTGCGCTGCTCTGGTTCCCCGGAAGCTGTACACCGGCTCCCTCGGTCAGTAAAGCGAGATGAGCGCCGCAACCCCAGAGTCGGTCAGGACTGGACCTAATGGTCAGGGGTCCTTTTACCTTTACGACGGCAAAGTTTCCTCACTTTAGGCTGTGAAACCTAACAGTTAAATGCTACCACCTTTTGGTACTGTGAACACCAAGGTTGCAGGGGGATCTCCATAAGGGACGCCTGCATATTCCTAAGAGGTGCAAAGTGCCACACGAAGAACCAGAAAAACATACCTCCAGGTTAGTTGTATTACGGCCAACCACTTCCCAACAGGCTTCCCAAAAAGTATAGTCTTTATACCCTAAATTCGCTAATTCCCCTAACCCCAGGGTCAGGAAGACAGTTTTGTTTTGGGACTGCAATGCACACCTGAGGCCGCAGGTGCAGAAAAATCTCTTTATGAGATGTTTGGTACTTCTAGACAGGTGCACAACAACCTAGACAATTTGGGGTTGGAGTAAAGAAGGCCACGGAATATTTAGTTTTTAACTAGGGGTCAAAGGTCAGAAAGAAGGGATGCGGGTGGCGCTGTGGGTTAAACCACAGAGCCTAGGACTTGCGGATCAGAAGGTCAGCGGTTTCAATCCCCGCAACGGGGTGAACTCTTGTTGCTCAGTCCCTACTCCTGCCAACTTGCAGTTCGAAAGCACCTCAAAGTGCAAGAAGAAAAATAGGTACCACTCTGGCAGGAAGGTAAACGGCGTTTCCGTGCGCTGCTCTGGTTCGCCAGAAGCGGCTTAGTCATGCTGACCACATGACTAAGCCATAAAGCGAGATAAGGGCTGCAACCCCAGAGTCGGCCACGACGGGACCTAATGGTCAGGGGTCCCTTTACCTTTTACAAAGGTCAGAAGTTGTATGTCTGCTGTTGTAAGTCTAGCGTCATTGTTAGGGATGGGTTTAGGGAGAGGCTTGGGGTTAGGCTTAGGGGTCAGGGTCAGGGCCTCCCCCTGACTGTTGAAATGCTCCGAGGGAGGATGTAAGCAGCACTTCCTCTGTTTCCAGTCAAGAATAGTAATGGCCATGTTGGCTTCATGGCGGACCTTGCAGCTGCAGGAGAGGTGTGCCATTTAAGAGAGCATCATTTGCTGCACAACCAAGGTTGCAGGGTTGTTCCCCATAAGGGACTCCTGCGATGCAATGGGTTGGACTGGATGACCCTTGGGGTCCCTTCCAGAAGTTTATATACCATCATTATTCTTTGGAAAGGGCTTCAGAAAGAAGAAAGAGAAATAGCGTTCCTTAAAGTTAGTTGTATGATGGGAAAGTCGCCTCGCTTCCTGTGAGCTCCCTTATTATTCCTTCACATTAATTTGAGCTTGGCAGATCCTGTGCCTGTTTTTACACGGACCCCTCTTTCAGTTCTTGAAAAAATCTGCCCCCCTGTTATTTCTCAGGTCTCTATGGGGCGTGCTGAATTCCTCCTGCCAAAAAGGGGGAGGAGAAGGAAGGGGGAAGTTTTGCCTGACAGAGGGAGAAGAGGGAATCTTTTGAGACGAGATGCCAGTGCCCCAAAGATGCCAGTGCCAGGGCCCTCCTGCTGCTGCCTTGTGGGGCGAGAGGGGGAAAGGGCATCTTTTGAGACAAGTCCCAAACAGCTCGTTCAACCAAACACCTGATTCGCCCAGCAGCGCGGCAGTGAAAGGAAAGAGAAGAAAAAGAGGCAAGGCAGCAATGGAAAAAGATGGGTTACCTGTATGGGCTCTGCTTTATTCCTTAATGTCGAATGCTACATCTGCCTAAGTCCACTTCCATCCACCGGAAAAGCTTCTTAGCCGCAAGGAGCCAAGGGAACGGTGGGAAATACCTAGCTATCTGTCTAAATCGGTAAGACCGCACAGTTCCTACACTTCCACAAGGCCTGGTCCTTTCCAGAGGTGCAGCCTGCTTTCTCCAAAGGTGGATTTCGGCTCAAGCAGCTGGTTGAAAAGTCTCTTTCCTATCACACCCGTAACCCAGGCAGCCTCCCGGAGAACAGTCTCTATTGCTCGATGGTCAGGGAGATTGTATTTTCCCACGTCTCTCCAGATAGTGAAACCCTAGCATTTACTAATCTCTTAATGCAGTTTTGGGGTGTGTTTGTGTGTGTCAGCCCTTAAAAATCAACTACAAAGATTTAAGCCTGTCCCCCGCTATGCGCCTGGGCTGGGAGCCCCAATGGCACAAGACTAAGTGGGCTGAGCCCCTGCAACGGGCCAAAACCCAAAGCCAGTTGAATCATTTACATTGACAAATACTGGCACGTTTGTATGCGTTTTGGAAATTTGGAGCAGTTTGTAATGTTAAGAGAGGTGTTTTAAAGAAAAAACACTTTATACACTCACGAGCATTCCCTTAGAGCAGGCTCATGGTGGTTTCCTTTTTCTGGAGGTATAAATGATCTTAGCTTATGTACAATCACCCCAAAGGCTTCAGGCCTCCTGACTGTTGAAATGCTCCTGGGGAGACTGTAAGCAGCACCTCCTCCGCTCCCAGTCAGCAAACGGGATGGCAAGGTGTGCTTCATGGCGCAACTTGCAGCTGCAGTTTAAAGTGCCTTAAAAGTGCCATTTCATAGGGAAACACTGACAGCACAACCAAGGTTGGTGGTGGTTCTCCTGCATATTCCTGCCTTGCAGTGGGCTGGGCTGGATGACCCTTGAGGTCCCTTCCAGATGTAGAAATATACACCATCATAGGATTCTTTTGGAATGTGCTTCAGAAAGAAGAAACATTCCTTTAAGTTATGGGACGCGGGTGGAGCTGTGGGTTAAACCACAGAGCCTAGGACTTGCCGATCAGAAGGTTGGCGGTTCGAATCCCCGCAACAGGGTGAGTTCCCATTGTAGGGTCTCTGCTCCTGCCAAAGTAGCAGTTTGAAAGCACGTCAGAGTGCAAGTAGATTAATAGGTACTGCTCCGGCGGGAAGGTAAACGGTGTTTCTGTGCGCTGCTCTGGTTTCCCAGAAGCGGCTTAGTCCTTCTGGCCACATGACCCGGAAGTTGTATGCCGGCTCCCTCAGCCAATAAAGCGAGATGAGCGTCGTAACCCCAGAGTTGTCCATGACTGGACCTAATGGTCAGGGGTCCCTTTACCTTTTACAAAGGTCAGAAGTTGTAAGTCTGCTGTTGTAAGTCTAGGGGTTTGGGTCATTGTTAGGGTTTGGGTTAGGGAGAGGTTTGGGGTTAGGCTTAGGTGTCAGGGTCAGGGCCTTCCCCTGACTGTTGAAATGCTCCCAGGGAGGATGTAAGCAGGACTTCCTCTGTTTCCAGTCAAGAATAGTGATGGCCATGTTGGCTTCATGGCTGCACTTGCAGCTGCAGGAGAGGTGTGCCACTTAAGAGAACAACATTTGCTGCACAACCAAGGTTGCGGGATTGTTCCCCATAAGGGACTCCTGCATGTTCCTGCGATGGAATGGGTTGGACTGGATGACCCTTGGGGTCCCTTCCAGAAGTTTATATACCATCATTATTCTTTGGAAAGGGCTTCAGAAAGAAGAAAGAAATAGCAGTCCTTAAAGTTAGTTGTATGATGGGAAAGTTGCCTCGCTTCCTGTGAGCTCCCTTATTATTCCTTGCACATTGATTTGAGCTTGGCGGATCCTGTGCCTGTTTTTACACAGACCCCTCCTTCAGTTCTTGTGGAAAAAATCTGCCCCCCTGTTATTTCTCAGGTCTCTATGGGGCGTGCTGAATTCCTGCTCCCAAAAAGGGGGAGGAGAAGGAAGGGGGAAGTTTTGCCTGACAGAGGGAGGGAGAAGAGGGAATCTTTTGAGACGAGATGCCAGTGCCCCAAAGATGCCAGTGCCAGAGCCCTCCTGCTGCTGCCTTGTGGGGCGAGAGGGGGAAAGGGCATCTTTTGAGACAAGTCCCAAACAGCTCGTTTAACCAAACACCTGATTCGCCCAGCAGCGCGGCAGTGAAAGGAAAGAGAAGAAAAAGAGGCAAGGCAGCAGTGGAAAAAGATGGGTTACCTGTATGGGCTCTGCTTTATTCCTTAATGTCGAATGCTACATTTGCCTAAGTCCACTTCCATCCACCGGAAAAGCTTCTTAGCCGCAAGGAGCCAAGGGAACAGTGGGAATACCTAGCTATCTCTCTTAAATCGGTAAGACTGCACAGTCCCTACACTTCCACAAGGCCTGGTCCTTTCCAGAGGTGCAGCCTGCCTTCTTCAAAGGTGGATTTCAGCTCAAGCAGCTGGTTGAAAAGTCTCTCTTCCTATCCTCACACCCGTAACCCTGGCAGCCTCCCGGAGAACAGTCTCTATTGCTCGATGGTCAGGGAGATTGTATTTTCCCACGTCTCTCCAGATAGTGAAACCCTAGCATTTACTAATCTCTTAATGCAGTTTTGGGGTGTGTTTGTGTGTGTCAGCCCTTAAAAATCAACTGCAAAGATTTAAGCCTGTCACCCGCTATGCGCCTAGGCTGGGACCCCCAATGGCACAATACTAAGTGGGCTGAGCCCCTGCAACAGGGGCCAAAACCCAAAGCCAGTTGAATCATTTACATTGATAAATACTGGCACGTATGTATGCGTTTTGGAAATTTGGAGCAGTTTGTAACGTTAAGAGAGGTGTTTTAAAGAAAAAACACTTTATACACTCACGAGCATTCCCTTTGTGCAGGCTCATGGTGGTTTCCTTTTTCTGGAGGTATAAATGATCTTAGCTTATGTACAATCACCCCGAAGGCTTCAGGCCGCCTCCTGACTGTTGAAAAGCTCCTGGGGAGACTGTAAGCAGCACCTCCTCTCCCAGTCAGGGGATGGCAAGGTGTGCTTCATGGCACAACTTGCAGCTGCAGTTTAAGTTCCCTTAAAAGTGCCATTTCATAGGGCAAGACTGACAGCACAACCAAGGTTGGTGGTTCTCCTGCATATTCCTACCTTGTAGTGGGCTGGGCTGGATGACCTTTGTGTGGAATCTGCTTCAGAAAGAAGAAACGGAAGTTTGTGGAATAAACGATGCAGTACAAACGATGTGTGCCTCTTTTATACTCCTACTCTTTCAGTTCATCTGAAAGAGATCAGGCCCACTGACAAATTCTCTGTGCTTCGTTCCTTAATGTCAGATTTTGTGGATTTATTATCACCCATATGTTTTGGGCACAAGTCTACTTATGCACAGTAAACAAAAGGGTGGGGGAAAATGAGGATTCCTGAAGTGAGTGGGCTTCCCTGCGCACACTTCTGGGCAGAAGGGGGAGATGGAGAGAATGTTCTGCCTTCTCCCCCTAATCTGTCTTCCCTCCCTAATCATGACAAGACAAGGCCTTCATCCCACCTTCAGCGCCTGCCCGGAAGAGGAGGAGCACCCATACAGAGAATGGTAGGAGCCAAATTGTCTTGGGATCCCTTGGGTTTGAGGGGGTGAGCGTTGGGATGGGACCCCTGTCTCCTAAAGCAGTGCGCTTGCACCCGGATCAGTCTGCCGTTTCCTTCACCAACACCACTGTCAGAATAAACAGGCTTCCAAAAGATTAGTCTTTATCCCCTAACCCTAATTCCCCTAAGCCCTGGGTCAGGAATACAGTTTTGTTTTGGGATGCCCTGCAATGCACACCTGCCCATGTTCTAAGGCTGCAGCTGGGGGGAAATCTCTTTGAGATGTTTTTCCTAATGAAAATGCTACTTCTAGCCAGATGCACAAGCTGGACAATTTGGAGTTGGGAGTAAAGAAGGCCACGGAAAGTAGTTTTTAACTAGGGGTCCAGGGTCATAAAATAGGGACGCGGGTGGCGCTGTGGGTTAAACCACAATCTAGGACTTGCCAATCAGAAGGTTGGCGGTTTGAATCCCCGCGACGGGGAGAGCTCTCTGCTCGGTCCCTGCTCCTTCCAACCTAGCATTTTGAAAGTGTTTCTGTGCCCTGCTCTGGTTCGCCAGAAGCCTTTTACATGACCCGGAAGCTGTACACTGGCTGCTTCTGTTAACAAAGTGAGGTGCGCCATACAACCCCAGAGTCGGTACACAACTGGACCTAATGGTCAGGGGTCCCTTTACCTTTTACAAAGGTCAAAAGTTGTAAGTCTGCTGTTGTAAGTCTAGGGGTTAGGGAGAGGCTTGGGGTTATGCTTAGGTCTCAGGATCAGGGCCTCCCCCTGACTGTTGAAATGCTCCCAGGGAGGATGTAAGCAGTACTTCCTCTTGTTTCCAGTCCAGGATAGTGGATGGCCATGTTGGATTCATGGCTGAACTTGCAGCTGCAGGAGAGGTGCCATTTAAGAGGGCAACATTTGCTGCACAAGTAAGGTTGCAGGATTATTACCCGTAAGGGACTCCTGCATGTTCCTGCGATGCAGCAGGTTGGACTGGATGACCCTTGGGGTCCCTTCCAGAAGTTTATACACCATCATTATTCTTTGGAAAGGGCTTCAGAAGAAGAAACAGAAATAGTGTTAAATGTTCTTAGCAGATGTACGATGCCCCTGAAGGCTTCAGACCTCCTCCTGACCGTTGAAATGCTCCTAGGGAGACTGTAAGCAGCACCTCCTCTGCTCCCACTCAGCAAAAGGGGATGACAAGGTGTGCTTCATGGTGCAACTTGCAGCTGCACTTTAAAGTGCCTTAAAAGTGCCCTGTCATAGGGCAATACTGACAGCACAACCAAGGTTGGTAGTGGTTCTGCATATTCCTGCCTTGCAGTGGGTTGGGCTGGATGACCCTTGAGGTCCCTTCCAGGTATAGATATGAATACAGCATCATATGATTCTTTGGAATGTGCTTCAGAAAGAATAAAAATTGCATTTGTCAGAGCTGCCCGAGGTCCCAGCTCACAAAGGACCAACGCCGCTTCGTTGTTAAGTACGAAAGTCTTTATTGAAGTTCAGTTTCACTTCCAGAGCCGCAGCGTGCAGCTCTACGTCTCAAACTCTAGACCGCTGAAGCTCCGTCTGAATCTCCACCCCCCAGACACCAGTTTGAGACTCTAGCCTTGCTCCACCTCTTCCTCTGCTCTTTCCGCCTCTGGTTCCGCCTGTCCGTCGGGGTCTCGCCCTTTCTAGACTCTTCTGACGCTGAATCCCCTGAGCCTTCCCCCTCCCTCCGGTGGGCTTTAGGAGCTGGTTCCCAATCCGGGTCTCCTGCTGTCCCTCGCGCCTGTAAATTTGAACTTGGCGCGCGCACCCAGCCAGCAACTTTCCTCCTCACCGTTTCACTGCTGCTGTCACTGCTTCCCCCTTCGGGGAGGCTAGCTGCAACTGACCTCCCCTCCGTTCCCCCACTCTCTGATGGAGGCGTGGTCAGCCCTGACTCATCTTCTCTCCCCGCTGGAGGAGACGCTGGTCCTGACACATGTGACTCTTCCCCCCCACTACGCTCTGGTGGGGAAACTGGTCCCGATCCCCCACTGCTGCTTTGGGGTTCCCCTCTGGCTCCTTGTTTCTGGTGCGTCCCCCCTGGGACCCCCCTTGCCCTGACCATCGGCGCCCCCTTCTGGGAATCTTCTGATTTGCTGGAGAAGCTCATGGAATCTCTCGGGTCACTGTCATACTCCCCTACGCTGCCCTCGGATTCTTCCCCTTCGCTCTCCATTTCCTCTCTCCCCTGTGCTCCTGCTCCCGAGCCCCTGACATCCATCCCCCCCTCGAAGCCCCCTCCCCCTCTTCGGGTGTGGTTTCCGGGTGCTCCAGTGCTGTGGGTGTGAGTGTGGGATACCATTCTTCCCCCCTGGTGTGCAGCCGGCCAGCGGGATCCGGCCAGACCGCAATGGGCTCGTCGACGTCAATTTCTTCTGCTTCCATCTCTCTGCTGTTGTGCTCGAATCCAGGATCCTCCCCGAACACGTCCATGTCCTTCCCTCCCCCGGGTACCTCGGGTGAGACTGCTTGTAAGGGTCCCCGCAGCAGTTCCCTGCTCCACCCCACCTCCGGTTGATTGTCCCACCAATAGGAGCGGTCTGTGGCAATCCCCGAGAGTGACCCCTCCGGGGAGCTTGTTTCCTGCGTCGTCTCTTCAGCTGATGAAAAACCCTGGAACGTACTGGCTGAAAGTGTGGGTGTGAAGAGCCAGTCGTCGAAATACTCTGCCGGCATAGGTCTGTTTGGGATGAGTGCATGGAACTCGTCTTTGAGGTAGTGCTCCTTCACGGCATAGCACGGTACCCACCTGTTGGCGCTGGCTGGGGTACCTTCCCTGGCGAGGAGATATTCCACTCCCTCTTCCCCCCACCTCGAGTCCAAAATCTCCGTGACCTCGTTGAGTGGCATCGC
>NC_139618.1:0-5000 GCF_964270895.1 Podarcis filfolensis
GGCGGCCGCGCCATCGTCTCCGGCTCGGAGGGCCCCTGGACCCCACCCCGACGCCGGGCGGCGGCGGGCGAGGGGAAGCTGTCGGCGCGGCAGGGCCGCGAGAAGACGGGGCGGGACGCAGCGGCAGCGGCGCCGCCTGGGAGCGGGCACCGCGCCTGGATCGGGTCGCTAAGCGAGGGCGACGCAACGCCGGACGGACGCGGGGAAGGGGAGGCTGCCGCTCCGCCTGAACGCCAGTCTCCGGCCGGCCCGCGGAGGGCCCTCCCCGAGGCGACCGTCGCTGCCCGGGAGGCCGGGGATAGCGACGTGGGCCCTGTCCCCACTAACCAAGCGCGGGGTCCGCCCCACCGCGGGGCAGTCCCCACCCTCACTCCCGCGAGAAGCTGGGAAACGCTGCCGCGGCCACGGGAGCACAGGGGCCGCTCGAGGGTCTCAGGTCCTGGAGCCGGGATCGCAGCCCGCCGCCAGCCGCTCTCCCACCTCGCCGCCCCTCTCCCGGCAGAGACCCGAAGGCCAGTGGCACGGGATCGGAGAAGGAGGCTGCTCGCCGCTGCTCCGAGGGAACCGGGTCGGACGCCGCGCCTGCCCCGCGCCGTGGGTCTACACTGGCCGTGGAGCGCGGTTGGGTCGTCGTCGGTTCCCCCCGGAAGAACCGCGTCGGACGCCGCGCCTGCCCCCGCCGTGGGTCTACACTGGCCGGGGAGCGCGGTTGGGTCGTCTTCGGTTCAACCAGAAGTACCGCGTCAGACGCCGCGCCTGCCCCCGCCGTGGGTCCACACTGGCCGGGGAGCGCGGTTGGGTCGTCTGCGGTTCTCCAGAGGGTCCTGAAAACCCTGTCGCCAGAAATCTCCGCGCGCATGCCGTCCTTGCCCGACGAGAGCGGACGGCGTCAAGGGCGCCGGCGCCGGCGCCGCGGCAGGCCGGCGTCTCGGAAGCCCCTGGCGGCCAGACGCGCCAGGCTCACACCGGCAAGAGGCTCCGCGGCTCTCCGGTCGTGCCGGTCTACCCATGCGCCGGGGCGGCGGTAGACCGTTCCCGGCGCCCGGCCTCTGCTTCTCGGCGACGGGCGGAGGGTGCGAAGGCCGGAGAAGGGCGGGCTTCCGGGCGTCTGTGTGGGTCCGGCCCCTGCCCGGTCCGGTTTCCGGTGGCCCCGGTCTACCGGCCGGCAAGCGGCGGTGGCTCGGCCGGTCTTCCCGGCGGAAGGAGCGGAAGCGCTGGCCGTTTTCCGGGGGGGGGGGCGGCCGGTTCTAGCTCCCCGCCGGAGGGGCCGGCAGCGTGGCCCGTTCTTCCCGCGGCCGCTGGCGGCTCTCGCTCTCCCCCGGTCCACTTCCCAGGACGGAAGGCTTTCCCGGTCTACCGCTGGGAGGTCTGCCCGCCGCCCGGTCCCCCCGGCCGCCCGGGCAGTCAAGCTGACGGTGGGGCTGGAAGCAGCGCCCGTTCTCCGCCCGGCCTAGGCGGCTGGGGCTTTCCTGTCCTCCCCGGTCTACCCGCCGGAGGCCCGCCGGAGGCCCGGTCTACTCGCGAGGGCCACGGTCTTCCCGGCGGCGGGCGGGCGGGCGGGCCTGCGACCGCTGTCCCCCCCCCAGTCTGCCGGCCCGGGAGGCTGGGCCACGCCGGCTCCCTTCCGAGAACGGGGGGCCTCCCGGTCTACCCACCGAAGGCCCGGTCTACTCGCGAGGGCCACGGTCTTCCCGGCGGCGGGCGGGCGGCCCTGCGACCGCTGTCTCCCCCCCCAGTCTACCGGGCCGGGAGGCTGGGCCACGCCGGCTCCCTTCCGAGAACGAGGGGCCTCCCGGTCTACCCACCGAAGGCCCGATCTGCTTCTCGCGTCCACGGTCACCCCGGTCTCCCGGCCCCGGGCTCCCCTCCGGTCTGCCGGCCGGGGAGGCTGGGTCTTGCCGGTCTACCTCCGAGGAAGGGAGACTTCCCGGTCGGCCCGACGGAGGCCCGGTGGGCTCCTCGCGTCCACGCTCACGCCTGCCTGCCTGCCTGCTTGCCTGCCTGGGGCTTCCAGCTCTACCTCGAGGACAGACGGCTTCCCGGTCTCCCCTGCTTGGGGCTGGGAAGCGCCGGCCCACCACCTGACGGCCGGACTGGAACCGCTGCCCGGTCTACTAGCCGGTCTACCTCCGAGAACGGGAGGCGGACGGAGGCGAGGCGAGAGCGGTTGGCGGAGGGTGCGACGGCCGGAGAAGGGCAGGCTTCCGGGCGTCTGTGTGGGTCTGGCCGCTGCCCGGTCCAGGGGCGAGGTTGCCGGTGGCCCCGGTCTACCGGCCGTCACGCGGGGGGGGGTCGGTCACCCGGTCTTCCAGGTGGAAGGAGCGGAAGCGCTGGCCGTTTCCCTGGGGGGGGGGCGGCCGGGTCTAGCTCCCCGCCGGAGGGGCCGGCAGCGTGGCCCACTCTTCCTGCGGCCGCTGGCGGCTCTCCTCCGGTCCACCACTGGCCAGGGAAGCTGGGACGTGGCAGTCCCCTTCCCGAAGGCGGAAGGCTTTCCCGGTCTACCGCCGGGAGGTCTGTCCGCTGCCCGGTCCCGCCGTTCTCCGCCCGGACGAGGCGGCTGGGGCTTTCCGTTCCTCCCCGGTCTACCCGCCGGAGGCCCGCCGACCGCCCGGTCTACTCGCGAGGGCCCCGGTCCTCCCGGCGGCGGGCGGGCGGGCGGGCGGGCGGGCCTGCTGCGACCGCTGTCCCCCAAGTCCGCCGCCCGGGGAGGCTGGGCCTTGCCGGCCCCCTTCCGACCGAAGGCCCAGTCTGCTTCTCGCGTCCGCGGTCAGCGCGGTCTGGCCGGGGGCTGGCAGCGATGCCCGGTCTCCCGGCCCTGGGCTCTGCTGGCCGTGGAGGCTGGGTCCTGCCGGTCTACCTCCGAGGAAGGGAGGCTTCCCGGTCGACCCGCCGGGGGGCAGGTGACGTTGCCCGGTCTGCCGGCCGGGGAGGCTGGGTCTTGCCGTTCTTCCTCCGAGATCGTGGGGCTTCCCGGTCTACCTGCCGGAAAGGGCGCCTCTGCCAGGCTTCCTGGCGTACGGCGCGGCACCGCTGGCCGGTCTACTCGGTGTCAGGCCCGGTGGGCTCCTCGCGTCCACGCAGCACACCACGCCCTGCCTGCCTGCCTGCCTGCCTGCCTGCCGCCTGACCAGCTCTCCTAAACAAAGGAACGGGCTCTTGCCCGGTCTACCTGGAAGGCAGGGAGCGGACGGCCACCCTCCAGGCCAGCATGCCTGCTTGCTTGCTTGCTTGCCTGCCTGCCTGCCTGCCTGCCTGCCTGCCTGCCTGCCTGCTTGCTTAGGTCTACCTAAGAGGAGAAACGGCTTCCCGGTCTACCCTCCATGGGGCCGGGAGGCGCCGGTCCACTAGTCGGGGGGGGTGGAGCCGCTGGCCGGTCTACTGGGGCCCGGACCTCGGGAAGCCCTGTCTACCCGCCGGAGGAGCCAGTGGCGTTGCCCGGCCTCCCGGCCCTCGGCTCCCCTCCGGTCTACCATCCAGGAAGGCTGGGTCTTGCCGGTCTTCCTCAGAGAACGTGCGGCTTCCCGGTCTACCAACTGGAAGCAGCGGCCCTGCCTGCCTGCCTGCCTGCCTGCCTGCTCGCCGGAGTGCCTGTGGCTTCCAGGTCTACCTCCGAGGAGAAACGCCGGTCCACACGGAGGTGGGCCCGGAGCGGCTGCCCGCTCTAGTTGCCAACGGAGGTGTGCAGGCTGGGTCTTGCCGGTCTTCCTCCGAGATCGTGGGGCTTCCCGGTCTACCCACCGGAGAGCGCGGCTCTGCCGGACAACCTGGCGCACGGCGCGCAAGCGCTGACCGGTCTACCGGGCGCCGGACCTCGGTGAGCCCGGTGTCCCGTCCGGAGGGGCTGGCGGTGTTGCTCGGTCTCCCGGCCCTCGGCCCCCCTCCGGTCTACCGGCCGGGAAGGCTGGGGTTTGCCGGTCTTCCTCCGAGATCGTGGGGGCTTCCCGGTCTACCTACCGGAAAGCGCGGCTCCACCGGACTACCTGGAGCACGGCGCGGAACCGCTGGCCGGTCTACCGGGCGCCGGACCTCGGGAAGCCCGGTCTTCCCGTCGGAGGGGCTGGCGGCGATGCCCGGTCTCCCGGCCCTCGGCTCCCCTCCGGTCTACCGTCCCGGAAGGCTGGGGCTTGCCGGTCTACCTCCGAGATGGGTGGGGGTTTCCGTGTCGGACCAATCTGCTCGCCGGGCCCCCGGTCTACCCGCCGGAGAGGCTGCGGCTTGCCGGTCTACTACGGAGGACGGAGGGCTTCCCGGTCTACCTGCCCGTGCCCCCTAGGGAGCCTCCAGGTCTACCCGGTCGCTGTAACCCGACGACGTCGCCAAGGGCGGGTGGGGTTCGTGGCGACAGCTGCCGTAGACCTCGGGGACTTTGTAGACCGCCGCTTGGCGGCAGTGCAGCAGGTAGGCGATGGAGGGGACGGGTGAGGGCGGGCGGGCGGGCGGGCGGGCGGGCGTGCGTCCGTCCTCGCAGGGACGGCAAGGGAGGAAAGTCTTGGCGTGCGTGCGTGCGTGCGTGCGTGCGTTCCTTTGCGGGAGGGGGAGCATGCAGAGACACAGGGATACAGAAAGACAAGTGCAAAAGCGCTCGTGCGCTCTCACACACACTTGATTGCGGAGGGAGGGAGGGAGGGAGGGAGGGAGGGAGGGAGGGAGGGAGGCAGGCAGGCAGGCAGGCAGGCAGGCAGGCAGGCAGGCAGGCAGGCAGAAACAAAATCTCTCTGTCTCTCGTCTCTCGTCTCTCGTCCCCCCCTCTCTCTCTCTCTCTCTCTCTCTCTCTCTCTCTCTCTCTCACACACACACACACACACACACACACACACCAAATAAACCACCCCCGCCCACGACATCGCCAAGGGTGGGTGGGGCTCGTGGCGACAGCTGCCGTAGAACTCGGTGACTTTGTTGACCGCCGCTTGGCAGCAGTGCAGCAGGTGGGCGATGGAGGGGACGGGTGAAGGCGTGCGTGCGTTCGTTCGTTCGTTCTTGCAGGGACGGCAAGGGGG
>NC_139618.1:17500-22500 GCF_964270895.1 Podarcis filfolensis
TCGCGAGGGCCACGGTCTTCCCGGCGGCGGGCGGGCGGCCCTGCGACCGCTGTCTCCCCCCCCAGTCTACCGGGCCGGGAGGCTGGGCCACGCCGGCTCCCTTCCGAGAACGAGGGGCCTCCCGGTCTACCCACCGAAGGCCCGATCTGCTTCTCGCGTCCACGGTCACCCCGGTCTCCCGGCCCCGGGCTCCCCTCCGGTCTGCCGGCCGGGGAGGCTGGGTCTTGCCGGTCTACCTCCGAGGAAGGGAGACTTCCCGGTCGGCCCGACGGAGGCCCGGTGGGCTCCTCGCGTCCACGCTCACGCCTGCCTGCCTGCCTGCTTGCCTGCCTGGGGCTTCCAGCTCTACCTCGAGGACAGACGGCTTCCCGGTCTCCCCTGCTTGGGGCTGGGAAGCGCCGGCCCACCACCTGACGGCCGGACTGGAACCGCTGCCCGGTCTACTAGCCGGTCTACCTCCGAGAACGGGAGGCGGACGGAGGCGAGGCGAGAGCGGTTGGCGGAGGGTGCGACGGCCGGAGAAGGGCAGGCTTCCGGGCGTCTGTGTGGGTCTGGCCGCTGCCCGGTCCAGGGGCGAGGTTGCCGGTGGCCCCGGTCTACCGGCCGTCACGCGGGGGGGGGTCGGTCACCCGGTCTTCCAGGTGGAAGGAGCGGAAGCGCTGGCCGTTTCCCTGGGGGGGGGGCGGCCGGGTCTAGCTCCCCGCCGGAGGGGCCGGCAGCGTGGCCCACTCTTCCTGCGGCCGCTGGCGGCTCTCCTCCGGTCCACCACTGGCCAGGGAAGCTGGGACGTGGCAGTCCCCTTCCCGAAGGCGGAAGGCTTTCCCGGTCTACCGCCGGGAGGTCTGTCCGCTGCCCGGTCCCGCCGTTCTCCGCCCGGACGAGGCGGCTGGGGCTTTCCGTTCCTCCCCGGTCTACCCGCCGGAGGCCCGCCGACCGCCCGGTCTACTCGCGAGGGCCCCGGTCCTCCCGGCGGCGGGCGGGCGGGCGGGCGGGCGGGCCTGCTGCGACCGCTGTCCCCCAAGTCCGCCGCCCGGGGAGGCTGGGCCTTGCCGGCCCCCTTCCGACCGAAGGCCCAGTCTGCTTCTCGCGTCCGCGGTCAGCGCGGTCTGGCCGGGGGCTGGCAGCGATGCCCGGTCTCCCGGCCCTGGGCTCTGCTGGCCGTGGAGGCTGGGTCCTGCCGGTCTACCTCCGAGGAAGGGAGGCTTCCCGGTCGACCCGCCGGGGGGCAGGTGACGTTGCCCGGTCTGCCGGCCGGGGAGGCTGGGTCTTGCCGTTCTTCCTCCGAGATCGTGGGGCTTCCCGGTCTACCTGCCGGAAAGGGCGCCTCTGCCAGGCTTCCTGGCGTACGGCGCGGCACCGCTGGCCGGTCTACTCGGTGTCAGGCCCGGTGGGCTCCTCGCGTCCACGCAGCACACCACGCCCTGCCTGCCTGCCTGCCTGCCTGCCTGCCGCCTGACCAGCTCTCCTAAACAAAGGAACGGGCTCTTGCCCGGTCTACCTGGAAGGCAGGGAGCGGACGGCCACCCTCCAGGCCAGCATGCCTGCTTGCTTGCTTGCTTGCCTGCCTGCCTGCCTGCCTGCCTGCCTGCCTGCCTGCCTGCTTGCTTAGGTCTACCTAAGAGGAGAAACGGCTTCCCGGTCTACCCTCCATGGGGCCGGGAGGCGCCGGTCCACTAGTCGGGGGGGGTGGAGCCGCTGGCCGGTCTACTGGGGCCCGGACCTCGGGAAGCCCTGTCTACCCGCCGGAGGAGCCAGTGGCGTTGCCCGGCCTCCCGGCCCTCGGCTCCCCTCCGGTCTACCATCCAGGAAGGCTGGGTCTTGCCGGTCTTCCTCAGAGAACGTGCGGCTTCCCGGTCTACCAACTGGAAGCAGCGGCCCTGCCTGCCTGCCTGCCTGCCTGCCTGCTCGCCGGAGTGCCTGTGGCTTCCAGGTCTACCTCCGAGGAGAAACGCCGGTCCACACGGAGGTGGGCCCGGAGCGGCTGCCCGCTCTAGTTGCCAACGGAGGTGTGCAGGCTGGGTCTTGCCGGTCTTCCTCCGAGATCGTGGGGCTTCCCGGTCTACCCACCGGAGAGCGCGGCTCTGCCGGACAACCTGGCGCACGGCGCGCAAGCGCTGACCGGTCTACCGGGCGCCGGACCTCGGTGAGCCCGGTGTCCCGTCCGGAGGGGCTGGCGGTGTTGCTCGGTCTCCCGGCCCTCGGCCCCCCTCCGGTCTACCGGCCGGGAAGGCTGGGGTTTGCCGGTCTTCCTCCGAGATCGTGGGGGCTTCCCGGTCTACCTACCGGAAAGCGCGGCTCCACCGGACTACCTGGAGCACGGCGCGGAACCGCTGGCCGGTCTACCGGGCGCCGGACCTCGGGAAGCCCGGTCTTCCCGTCGGAGGGGCTGGCGGCGATGCCCGGTCTCCCGGCCCTCGGCTCCCCTCCGGTCTACCGTCCCGGAAGGCTGGGGCTTGCCGGTCTACCTCCGAGATGGGTGGGGGTTTCCGTGTCGGACCAATCTGCTCGCCGGGCCCCCGGTCTACCCGCCGGAGAGGCTGCGGCTTGCCGGTCTACTACGGAGGACGGAGGGCTTCCCGGTCTACCTGCCCGTGCCCCCTAGGGAGCCTCCAGGTCTACCCGGTCGCTGTAACCCGACGACGTCGCCAAGGGCGGGTGGGGTTCGTGGCGACAGCTGCCGTAGACCTCGGGGACTTTGTAGACCGCCGCTTGGCGGCAGTGCAGCAGGTAGGCGATGGAGGGGACGGGTGAGGGCGGGCGGGCGGGCGGGCGGGCGGGCGTGCGTCCGTCCTCGCAGGGACGGCAAGGGAGGAAAGTCTTGGCGTGCGTGCGTGCGTGCGTGCGTGCGTTCCTTTGCGGGAGGGGGAGCATGCAGAGACACAGGGATACAGAAAGACAAGTGCAAAAGCGCTCGTGCGCTCTCACACACACTTGATTGCGGAGGGAGGGAGGGAGGGAGGGAGGGAGGGAGGGAGGGAGGGAGGCAGGCAGGCAGGCAGGCAGGCAGGCAGGCAGGCAGGCAGGCAGGCAGAAACAAAATCTCTCTGTCTCTCGTCTCTCGTCTCTCGTCCCCCCTCTCTCTCTCTCTCTCTCTCTCTCTCTCTCTCTCTCTCTCTCACACACACACACACACACACACACACACACCAAATAAACCACCCCCGCCCACGACATCGCCAAGGGTGGGTGGGGCTCGTGGCGACAGCTGCCGTAGAACTCGGTGACTTTGTTGACCGCCGCTTGGCAGCAGTGCAGCAGGTGGGCGATGGAGGGGACGGGTGAAGGCGTGCGTGCGTTCGTTCGTTCGTTCTTGCAGGGACGGCAAGGGGGAAAAGTCTTGGCCTGCGTGCGTTCCTTTACGGGAGGGGAAGCATGCAGAGACACAGGGATACAGAAAGACAAGCACAAAAGCGCTCGTGCGCTCTCACACACACTTGATTGCGGGGGGGTGGGAGGGGGAGAGAGAGGAGAGAGAGAGAGAGAGAGAGAGAGAGAGAGAGAGAGAGAGAGAGAGAGAGACAGGCAGGCAGGCAGAAACAAAAATCTCTCTCTCTCTCTGTCTCTCGTCTCTCTCTCTCTCTCTCTCTCTCTCTCTCACACACACACACACACACACACACACACACACACAGACACAAACAGTCGTTTGCGGGAGAGGGAGACAGAAGGGCACAAAATTTCTCACGCACACTAAGCATACACTCAAACACAGCATGTGCTTGTGTGGGGGGAGACAGACAGAGACCCAGGAGCCAAGTCCACCGCACACACGCTTGTGTGCAGGGGAGACAGACAGGGACTGAGAGATGGACACAAAATATCACTCCTACGCGCACACACGCACACCAAAGAAACCACCCCCACCCACGACATCGCCAAGGGTGATCCCTTGCCGTCCCTGCAAGGACGTACGCACAGAGGCACGCCCCGCCCCGCCCCACCCCACCCGTCTCCTCCATCGCCTACCTGCTGCTCTGCTGCCAAGCGGCGGTCTACAAAGTCACCGAGGTCTACGGCAGCTGTCGCCACGAACGCCGCCCTCGGCGATGCCGCGGTTTGTCGTGGCGATGTGCTTGCGGGTGGGGGAGAGAGAGACAGACCCAAAATAGATCACAGAGAGGGAGGCGGGCAGGCGGACATGCCAGCACACACACAAACACTCACGCACCCCCCATTTAGACCGCACGAATGCACGCACACAGATCTTGACAACAATAGGGATACGACGAAGGAGGAGGAGGAGGAGGAGGAGGAGGAGGAGGAGGAGGAGGAGAAGAAGAAGAAGAAGGAGAAGAAGAAGAAGAAGAAGAAGAAGAAGAAGAAGAAGAAGAAGACGGCTGCCCTGCCCTTACCATGCTGGCCACACGAGGGCGCTCCTAAACAAGTTGCCAGGTTATGACCCGGTCTACCGGGGGGGGCAGGCAGGCAGGCAGGCAGGCAGGCAGGCAGGCAGGCAGGCAGGCAGGCAGGGGACATCCACGCTCCCTCCCTGCCTGCTTGCTTGCTTGCCTGCCTGCCTGCCGCCCGCTTGGCGCGTCTATACGAAGGTCCATGTTCTTACCCGGTCTACCTGGGGGGGGGGCAGGCAAGGGACGTCCACGCTCCCTCCATGCCTGCCTGCCTGCCTGCCTGCCTGCCTGCCTGCCTGCCTGCCTGCCTGCCTGCCTGCCTGCCTGCCTGCCTGCCTGCCTGCCTGCCTGCCTGCCGCCTGCTTGGCGCGTCTATACAAAGGTCCATGTTCTTACCCGGTCTACCTGGGGGGGGGGGCAGGCAAGGGACGTCCACGCTCCCTCCATGCCTGCCTGCCTGCCTGCCTGCCTGCCTGCCTGCCTGCCTGCCTGCCGCCTGCTTGGCGCGTCTATACAAAGGTCCATGTTCTTACCCGGTCTACCTGGGGGGGGGGAGGCAGGCAAGGGACGTCCACGCTCCCTCCCTGCCCTCCTGCCCTCCTGCCTGCCTGCCTGCCTGCCTGCCTGCCTGCCTGCCTGCCTGCCTGCCTG
>NC_139618.1:32500-37500 GCF_964270895.1 Podarcis filfolensis
CCGGCGTCTCGGAAGCCCCTGGCGGCCAGACGCGCCAGGCTCACACCGGCAAGAGGCTCCGCGGCTCTCCGGTCGTGCCGGTCTACCCATGCGCCGGGGCGGCGGTAGACCGTTCCCGGCGCCCGGCCTCTGCTTCTCGGCGACGGGCGGAGGGTGCGAAGGCCGGAGAAGGGCGGGCTTCCGGGCGTCTGTGTGGGTCCGGCCCCTGCCCGGTCCGGTTTCCGGTGGCCCCGGTCTACCGGCCGGCAAGCGGCGGTGGCTCGGCCGGTCTTCCCGGCGGAAGGAGCGGAAGCGCTGGCCGTTTTCCGGGGGGGGGGGCGGCCGGTTCTAGCTCCCCGCCGGAGGGGCCGGCAGCGTGGCCCGTTCTTCCCGCGGCCGCTGGCGGCTCTCGCTCTCCCCCGGTCCACTTCCCAGGACGGAAGGCTTTCCCGGTCTACCGCTGGGAGGTCTGCCCGCCGCCCGGTCCCCCCGGCCGCCCGGGCAGTCAAGCTGACGGTGGGGCTGGAAGCAGCGCCCGTTCTCCGCCCGGCCTAGGCGGCTGGGGCTTTCCTGTCCTCCCCGGTCTACCCGCCGGAGGCCCGCCGGAGGCCCGGTCTACTCGCGAGGGCCACGGTCTTCCCGGCGGCGGGCGGGCGGGCGGGCCTGCGACCGCTGTCCCCCCCCCAGTCTGCCGGCCCGGGAGGCTGGGCCACGCCGGCTCCCTTCCGAGAACGGGGGGCCTCCCGGTCTACCCACCGAAGGCCCGGTCTACTCGCGAGGGCCACGGTCTTCCCGGCGGCGGGCGGGCGGCCCTGCGACCGCTGTCTCCCCCCCCAGTCTACCGGGCCGGGAGGCTGGGCCACGCCGGCTCCCTTCCGAGAACGAGGGGCCTCCCGGTCTACCCACCGAAGGCCCGATCTGCTTCTCGCGTCCACGGTCACCCCGGTCTCCCGGCCCCGGGCTCCCCTCCGGTCTGCCGGCCGGGGAGGCTGGGTCTTGCCGGTCTACCTCCGAGGAAGGGAGACTTCCCGGTCGGCCCGACGGAGGCCCGGTGGGCTCCTCGCGTCCACGCTCACGCCTGCCTGCCTGCCTGCTTGCCTGCCTGGGGCTTCCAGCTCTACCTCGAGGACAGACGGCTTCCCGGTCTCCCCTGCTTGGGGCTGGGAAGCGCCGGCCCACCACCTGACGGCCGGACTGGAACCGCTGCCCGGTCTACTAGCCGGTCTACCTCCGAGAACGGGAGGCGGACGGAGGCGAGGCGAGAGCGGTTGGCGGAGGGTGCGACGGCCGGAGAAGGGCAGGCTTCCGGGCGTCTGTGTGGGTCTGGCCGCTGCCCGGTCCAGGGGCGAGGTTGCCGGTGGCCCCGGTCTACCGGCCGTCACGCGGGGGGGGGTCGGTCACCCGGTCTTCCAGGTGGAAGGAGCGGAAGCGCTGGCCGTTTCCCTGGGGGGGGGGCGGCCGGGTCTAGCTCCCCGCCGGAGGGGCCGGCAGCGTGGCCCACTCTTCCTGCGGCCGCTGGCGGCTCTCCTCCGGTCCACCACTGGCCAGGGAAGCTGGGACGTGGCAGTCCCCTTCCCGAAGGCGGAAGGCTTTCCCGGTCTACCGCCGGGAGGTCTGTCCGCTGCCCGGTCCCGCCGTTCTCCGCCCGGACGAGGCGGCTGGGGCTTTCCGTTCCTCCCCGGTCTACCCGCCGGAGGCCCGCCGACCGCCCGGTCTACTCGCGAGGGCCCCGGTCCTCCCGGCGGCGGGCGGGCGGGCGGGCGGGCGGGCCTGCTGCGACCGCTGTCCCCCAAGTCCGCCGCCCGGGGAGGCTGGGCCTTGCCGGCCCCCTTCCGACCGAAGGCCCAGTCTGCTTCTCGCGTCCGCGGTCAGCGCGGTCTGGCCGGGGGCTGGCAGCGATGCCCGGTCTCCCGGCCCTGGGCTCTGCTGGCCGTGGAGGCTGGGTCCTGCCGGTCTACCTCCGAGGAAGGGAGGCTTCCCGGTCGACCCGCCGGGGGGCAGGTGACGTTGCCCGGTCTGCCGGCCGGGGAGGCTGGGTCTTGCCGTTCTTCCTCCGAGATCGTGGGGCTTCCCGGTCTACCTGCCGGAAAGGGCGCCTCTGCCAGGCTTCCTGGCGTACGGCGCGGCACCGCTGGCCGGTCTACTCGGTGTCAGGCCCGGTGGGCTCCTCGCGTCCACGCAGCACACCACGCCCTGCCTGCCTGCCTGCCTGCCTGCCTGCCGCCTGACCAGCTCTCCTAAACAAAGGAACGGGCTCTTGCCCGGTCTACCTGGAAGGCAGGGAGCGGACGGCCACCCTCCAGGCCAGCATGCCTGCTTGCTTGCTTGCTTGCCTGCCTGCCTGCCTGCCTGCCTGCCTGCCTGCCTGCCTGCTTGCTTAGGTCTACCTAAGAGGAGAAACGGCTTCCCGGTCTACCCTCCATGGGGCCGGGAGGCGCCGGTCCACTAGTCGGGGGGGGTGGAGCCGCTGGCCGGTCTACTGGGGCCCGGACCTCGGGAAGCCCTGTCTACCCGCCGGAGGAGCCAGTGGCGTTGCCCGGCCTCCCGGCCCTCGGCTCCCCTCCGGTCTACCATCCAGGAAGGCTGGGTCTTGCCGGTCTTCCTCAGAGAACGTGCGGCTTCCCGGTCTACCAACTGGAAGCAGCGGCCCTGCCTGCCTGCCTGCCTGCCTGCCTGCTCGCCGGAGTGCCTGTGGCTTCCAGGTCTACCTCCGAGGAGAAACGCCGGTCCACACGGAGGTGGGCCCGGAGCGGCTGCCCGCTCTAGTTGCCAACGGAGGTGTGCAGGCTGGGTCTTGCCGGTCTTCCTCCGAGATCGTGGGGCTTCCCGGTCTACCCACCGGAGAGCGCGGCTCTGCCGGACAACCTGGCGCACGGCGCGCAAGCGCTGACCGGTCTACCGGGCGCCGGACCTCGGTGAGCCCGGTGTCCCGTCCGGAGGGGCTGGCGGTGTTGCTCGGTCTCCCGGCCCTCGGCCCCCCTCCGGTCTACCGGCCGGGAAGGCTGGGGTTTGCCGGTCTTCCTCCGAGATCGTGGGGGCTTCCCGGTCTACCTACCGGAAAGCGCGGCTCCACCGGACTACCTGGAGCACGGCGCGGAACCGCTGGCCGGTCTACCGGGCGCCGGACCTCGGGAAGCCCGGTCTTCCCGTCGGAGGGGCTGGCGGCGATGCCCGGTCTCCCGGCCCTCGGCTCCCCTCCGGTCTACCGTCCCGGAAGGCTGGGGCTTGCCGGTCTACCTCCGAGATGGGTGGGGGTTTCCGTGTCGGACCAATCTGCTCGCCGGGCCCCCGGTCTACCCGCCGGAGAGGCTGCGGCTTGCCGGTCTACTACGGAGGACGGAGGGCTTCCCGGTCTACCTGCCCGTGCCCCCTAGGGAGCCTCCAGGTCTACCCGGTCGCTGTAACCCGACGACGTCGCCAAGGGCGGGTGGGGTTCGTGGCGACAGCTGCCGTAGACCTCGGGGACTTTGTAGACCGCCGCTTGGCGGCAGTGCAGCAGGTAGGCGATGGAGGGGACGGGTGAGGGCGGGCGGGCGGGCGGGCGGGCGGGCGTGCGTCCGTCCTCGCAGGGACGGCAAGGGAGGAAAGTCTTGGCGTGCGTGCGTGCGTGCGTGCGTGCGTTCCTTTGCGGGAGGGGGAGCATGCAGAGACACAGGGATACAGAAAGACAAGTGCAAAAGCGCTCGTGCGCTCTCACACACACTTGATTGCGGAGGGAGGGAGGGAGGGAGGGAGGGAGGGAGGGAGGGAGGCAGGCAGGCAGGCAGGCAGGCAGGCAGGCAGGCAGGCAGGCAGGCAGGCAGAAACAAAATCTCTCTGTCTCTCGTCTCTCGTCTCTCGTCCCCTCTCTCTCTCTCTCTCTCTCTCTCTCTCTCTCTCTCACACACACACACACACACACACACACACACACCAAATAAACCACCCCCGCCCACGACATCGCCAAGGGTGGGTGGGGCTCGTGGCGACAGCTGCCGTAGAACTCGGTGACTTTGTTGACCGCCGCTTGGCAGCAGTGCAGCAGGTGGGCGATGGAGGGGACGGGTGAAGGCGTGCGTGCGTTCGTTCGTTCGTTCTTGCAGGGACGGCAAGGGGGAAAAGTCTTGGCCTGCGTGCGTTCCTTTACGGGAGGGGAAGCATGCAGAGACACAGGGATACAGAAAGACAAGCACAAAAGCGCTCGTGCGCTCTCACACACACTTGATTGCGGGGGGGTGGGAGGGGGAGAGAGAGAGAGAGAGAGAGAGAGAGAGAGAGAGAGAGAGAGAGAGAGAGACAGGCAGGCAGGCAGAAACAAAAATCTCTCTCTCTCTCTGTCTCTCGTCTCTCTCTCTCTCTCTCTCTCTCTCACACACACACACACACACACACACACACACACACACAGACACAAACAGTCGTTTGCGGGAGAGGGAGACAGAAGGGCACAAAATTTCTCACGCACACTAAGCATACACTCAAACACAGCATGTGCTTGTGTGGGGGGAGACAGACAGAGACCCAGGAGCCAAGTCCACCGCACACACGCTTGTGTGCAGGGGAGACAGACAGGGACTGAGAGATGGACACAAAATATCACTCCTACGCGCACACACGCACACCAAAGAAACCACCCCCACCCACGACATCGCCAAGGGTGATCCCTTGCCGTCCCTGCAAGGACGTACGCACAGAGGCACGCCCCGCCCCGCCCCACCCCACCCGTCTCCTCCATCGCCTACCTGCTGCTCTGCTGCCAAGCGGCGGTCTACAAAGTCACCGAGGTCTACGGCAGCTGTCGCCACGAACGCCGCCCTCGGCGATGCCGCGGTTTGTCGTGGCGATGTGCTTGCGGGTGGGGGAGAGAGAGACAGACCCAAAATAGATCACAGAGAGGGAGGCGGGCAGGCGGACATGCCAGCACACACACAAACACTCACGCACCCCCCATTTAGACCGCACGAATGCACGCACACAGATCTTGACAACAATAGGGATACGACGAAGGAGGAGGAGGAGGAGGAGGAGGAGGAGGAGGAGGA